>NC_140647.1:2630980-3203263 GCF_978046115.1 Saccoglossus kowalevskii | reverse complement strand
AGTGTGATAAATAGACAGTGATAGTAAAGTAATAGACAGTGTGATAAACAGACATTGATAATAAAGTGATGGGCAGCGTGATAAATGGTGAGTGATAATAAAGTAATTGACAGCGTGATAAATAGACAGTGATAATAAAGTAATGGACAGTGTGATAAATAGACAGTGATAATAAAGTAATCGGCAGCTTGATAAATAGAGGGGATAATAAAGTAATGGACAGTGTGATAAATAGGCAGCGATAATGAAGTAATGGACAGCGTGATAAATGGGCAGTGATAATAAAGTAATGGACAGCGCGATAAATGGACAGTGATAATAAAGTAATGGGCAGTGTGATAAATAGACAGTGATAATATAGTAATGGACAGCGTGATAAATATACAGTGATAATAAAGTAATGGACAGCGTGGTAAATAGGCAGTGATAATAAAGTAATGGACAGCGTGATAAATAGGCAGGGATAATAAAGTATTGGGCAGCGTGATAAATAGACGGGGATAATAAAGTACAGGGTAGCGTGATAAATAGACAGGGATAATAAAGTAATGGGCAGTGTGATAAATAGACAGTGATAATAAAGTAATAGACAGTGTGATGAATAGACAGTGATAATAAAGTAATAGACAGTGTGATAAATAGACAGTGATAGTCAAGTAAAAGACAGTGTGATAAATAGACAGTGATAATAAAGTGATGGGCAGCGTGATAAATGGAGAGTGATAATAAAGTAATTGACAGCGTGATAAATAGACAGTGATAATAAAGTAATAGACAGTGTGATAAATAGACAGTGATAATAAAGTAATGGGCAGCTTGATAAATAGAGGGGATAATAAAGTAATGGATAGTGCGATAAATAGGCAGTGATAATAAAGTAATGAATAGCGTGATAAATAGACAGTGATAATAAAGTAATGGACAGTGTGATAAATAGATAGTGATCATAAAGTAATGGGCAGCTTGATCAATAGAGGGGATAATAAAGTAATGGATAGTGTGATAAATAGGCAGTGATAATAAAGTAATGAATAGCGTGATAAATAGACAGTGATAATAAAGTAATGGACAGCGCGATAAATAGACAGTGATAATAAAGTAATGGGCAGTGTGATAAATAGACAGTGATAATAAAGTAATGGACAGCGTGATAAATAGACAGTGATAATAAAGTAATGGGCAGCGCGACAAATAGGAAGTGATAATAGAGTAACGGACAGCGTGATAAATAGACAGGGATAATAAAGTATTGGGCAGCGTGATAAATAGACGAGGATAATAAAGTAAAGGGCAGCGTGATAAATAGACTGTGATAATCAAGTAATGGGCAGTGTGATAAATAGACAGTGATAATAAAGTAATGGAAAGCGTGATAAATATACAGTGATAATAAAGTAATAGACAGTGTGATAAATAGACAGTGATAGTAATGTAATAGACAGTGTGATAAATAGACAGTGCTAATAAAGTAATGGACAGTGTGATAAATAGACAGTGCTAATAAAGTTATGGACAGTGTGATAAATGGACAGTGATAATAAAGTAATGGACAGCGTGATAAATAGACAGGGATAAAAAAGTAATGGCCAGTGTGATAAATATACAGTGATAATAAAGTAATAGACAGTGTGATAAATAGACAGTGATAATAAAGTAATAGACAGTGTGATAAATAGACAGTGATAGTAAAGTAATAGACAGTGTGATAAACAGACATTGATAATAATGTGATGGGCAGCGTGATACATGGTGAGTGATAATAAAGTAATTGACAGCGTGATAAATAGACAGTGATAATAAAGTAATGGACAGTGTGATAAATAGACAGTGATAATAAAGTAATCGGCAGCTTGATAAATAGAGGGGATAATAAAGTAATGGACAGTGTGATAAATAGGCAGCGATAATGAAGTAATGGACAGCGTGATAAATGGGCAGTGATAATAAAGTAATGGACAGCGCGATAAATGGACAGTGATAATAAAGTAATGGGCAGTGTGATAAATAGACAGTGATAATATAGTAATGGACAGCGTGATAAATATACAGTGATAATAAAGTAATGGACAGCGTGGTAAATAGGCAGTGATAATAAAGTAATGGACAGCGTGATAAATAGGCAGGGATAATAAAGTATTGGGCAGCGTGATAAATAGACGGGGATAATAAAGTACAGGGTAGCGTGATAAATAGACAGGGATAATAAAGTAATGGGCAGTGTGATAAATAGACAGTGATAATAAAGTAATAGACAGTGTGATGAATAGACAGTGATAATAAAGTAATAGACAGTGTGATAAATAGACAGTGATAGTCAAGTAAAAGACAGTGTGATAAATAGACAGTGATAATAAAGTGATGGGCAGCGTGATAAATGGAGAGTGATAATAAAGTAATTGACAGCGTGATAAATAGACAGTGATAATAAAGTAATAGACAGTGTGATAAATAGACAGTGATAATAAAGTAATGGGCAGCTTGATAAATACAGGGGATAATAAAGTAATGGATAGTGCGATAAATAGGCAGTGATAATAAAGTAATGAATAGCGTGATAAATAGACAGTGATAATAAAGTAATGGACAGTGTGATAAATAGATAGTGATCATAAAGTAATGGGCAGCTTGATCAATAGAGGGGATAATAAAGTAATGGATAGTGTGATAAATAGGCAGTGATAATAAAGTAATGAATAGCGTGATAAATAGACAGTGATAATAAAGTAATGGACAGCGCGATAAATAGACAGTGATAATAAAGTAATGGGCAGTGTGATAAATAGACAGTGATAATAAAGTAATGGACAGCGTGATAAATAGACAGTGATAATAAAGTAATGGACAGCGCGATAAATAGACAGTGATAATAAAGTAATGGGCAGTGTGATAAATAGACAGTGATAATAAAGTAATGGACAGCGTGATAAATAGACAGTGATAATAAAGTAATGGACAGCGCGATAAATAGACAGTGATAATAAAGTAATGGGCAGTGTGATAAATAGACAGTGATAATAAAGTAATGGACAGTGTGATAAATAGACAGTGATAATAAAGTAATGGACAGCGCGACAAATAGGCAGTGATAATAAAGTAACGGACAGCGTGATAAATAGACAGGGATAATAAAGTATTGGGCAGCGTGATAAATAGACGAGGATAATAAAGTAAAGGGCAGCGTGATAAATAGACAGTGATAATCAAGTAATGGGCAGTGTGATAAATAGACAGTGATAATAAAGTAATGAAAAGCTTGATAAATAGACAGGGATAATAAAGTATTGGGCAGCGTGATAAATAAACGGGGATAATAAAGTAAAGGGCAGCGTGATAAATGGAAAGTGATAATAAATTAATGGGCAGTGTGATAAATAGACAGTGATAATAAAGTAATAGACAGTGTGATAAATAGACAGTGATAGTAAAGTAATAGACAGTGTGATAAATAGACAGTGCTAATAAAGTAATGGACAGTGTGATAAATAGACAGTGCCAATAAAGTAATGGACAGTGTGATAAATGGAGAGTGATAATAAAGTAATGGACAGCGCGATAAATAGACAGGGATAAAAAAGTAATGGCCAGTGTGATAAATATACAGTGATAATAAAGTAATAGACAGTGTGATAAATAGACAGTGATAATAAAGTAATAGACAGTGTGATAAATAGACAGTGATAGTAAAGTAATAGACAGTGTGATAAACATACATTGATAATAAAGTGATGGGCAGCGTGATAAATGGTGAGTGATAATAAAGTAATTGACAGTGTGATAAATAGACAGTGATAATAAAGTAATCGGCAGCTTGATAAATAGAGGGGATAATAAAGTAATGGACAGTGTGATAAATAGGCAGCGATAATGAAGTACTGGACAGCGTGATAAATAGACAGTGATAATAAAGTAATGGACAGCGCGATAAATGGACAGTGATAATAAAGTAATGGGCAGTGTGATAAATAGACAGTGATAATAAAGTAATGGACAGCGTGATAAATAGACAGTGATAATAAAGTAATGGACAGCGTGATAAATAGACAGTGATAATAAAGTAATGGAAAGCGTGATAAATAGACAGGGATAATAAAGTATTGGGCAGCGTGATAAATAGACGGGGATAATAAAGTAAAGGGCAGCGTGATAAATAGACAGTGATAATAAAGTAATGGACAGCATGATAAATAGACAGTGCTATTAAAGTAATGGACAGTGTGATAAATAGACAGTGATAAGAAAGTAATGGAAAGCGTGATAAATAGACAGTGATAATAAAGTAATGGGCAGTGTGATAAATAGACAGGGATAATAAAATAATGAGCAGTGTGATAAATAGACAGTGATAATAAAGTAATGGACAGCGTGATAAATAGACAGTGATAATAAAGTAATGGACAGTGTGATAAATAGACAGTGATAATAAAGTAATGGACAGCGTGATAAATAGACAGTGCTAATAAAGTAATGGACAGTGTGATAAATAGACAGTGATAATAAAGTAATGGAAAGCGTGATAAATAGACAGGGATAATAAAGTAATGGGCAGTGTGATAAATAGACAGTGATAATAAAGTAATGGACAGCGTGATAAATAGACAGTGCTAATAAATTAATGGACAGTGTGATAAATAGACAGTGATAATAAAGTAATGGAAAGCGTGATAAATAGACAGGGATAATAAAGTAATGGGCAGTGTGATAAATATACAGTGATAATAAATTAATTGACAGCGTGATAAATAGACAGTGATAATAAAGTAATGGACAGCGTGATAAATAGACAGGGATAATAAAGTAATGGACAGCGTGATAAATAGACTGGGATAATAAAGTAATGGGCAGTGTGATAAATAGACAGTGATAATAAAATAATAGACAGTGTGATAAATAGACAGTGATAATAAAGTAATAGACAGTGTGATAAATAGACAGTGATAGTAAAGTAAAAGACAGTGTGATAAATAGACAGTGATAATAAAGTGATGGGCAGCGTGATAAATGGAGAGTGATAATAAAGTAATAGACAGTGTGATAAATAGACAGTGATAATAAAGTAATGGGCAGCTTGATAAATAGAGGGGATAATAAAGTAATGGATAGTGTGATAAATAGGCAGTGATAATAAAGTAATGAATAGCGTGATAAATAGACATTGATAATAAAGTAATGGGCAGCGCGATAAATAGACAGTGATAATAAAGTAATGGGCAGTGTGATAAATAGACAGTGATAATAAAGTAATGGACAGCGTGATAAATAGACAGTGATAATAAAGTAATGGACAGCGTGATAAATAGACAGTGATAATAAAGTAATGGACAGCGTGATAAATAGACAGTGATAATAAAGTAATGGAAAGCGTGATAAATAGACAGGGATAATAAAGTATTGGGCAGCGTGATAAATAGACGGGGATAATAAAGTAAAGGGCAGCGTGATAAATAGACAGTGATAATAAAGTAATGGACAGCATGATAAATAGACAGTGCTATTAAAGTAATGGACAGTGTGATAAATAGACAGTGATAAGAAAGTAATGGAAAGCGTGATAAATAGACAGTGATAATAAAGTAATGGGCAGTGTGATAAATAGACAGGGATAATAAAATAATGAGCAGTGTGATAAATAGACAGTGATAATAAAGTAATGGACAGTGTGATAAATAGACAGTGATAATAAAGTAATGGACAGCGTGATAAATAGACAGTGCTAATAAAGTAATGGACAGTGTGATAAATAGACAGAGATAATAAAGTAATGGAAAGCGTGATAAATAGACAGGGATAATAAAGTATTGGGCAGCGCGATAAATAGACGGGGATAACAAAGTAAAGGGCAGCGTGATAAATGGAAAGTGATAATAAAGTAATGGGCAGTGTGATGAATAGACAGTGATAATAAAGTAATAGACAGTGTGATAAATAGACAGTGATAGTAATGTAATAGACAGTGTGATAAATAGATAGTGCTAATAAAGTAATGGACAGTGTGATAAATAGACAGTGCTAATAAAGTTATGGACAGTGTTATAAATGGACAGTGATAATAAAGTAATGGACAGCGTGATAAATAGACAGGGATAAAAAAGTAATGGCCAGTGTGATAAATATACAGTGATAATAAAGTAATAGACAGTGTGATAAATAGACAGTGATAATAAAGTAATAGACAGTGTGATAAATAGACAGTGATAGTAAAGTAATAGACAGTGTGATAAACAGACATTGATAATAAAGTGATGGGCAGCGTGATAAATGGTGAGTGATAATAAAGTAATTGACAGCGTGATAAATAGACAGTGATAATAAAGTAATGGACAGTGTGATAAATAGACAGTGATAATAAAGTAATCGGCAGCTTGATAAATAGAGGGGATAATAAAGTAATGGACAGTGTGATAAATAGGCAGCGATAATGAAGTAATGGACAGCGTGATAAATGGGCAGTGATAATAAAGTAATGGACAGCGCGATAAATGGACAGTGATAATAAAGTAATGGGCAGTGTGATAAATAGACAGTGATAATAAAGTAATGGACAGCGTGATAAATATACAGTGATAATAAAGTAATGGACAGCGTGGTAAATAGGCAGTGATAATAAAGTAATGGACAGCGTGATAAATAGGCAGGGATAATAAAGTATTGGGCAGCGTGATAAATAGACGGGGATAATAAAGTACAGGGCAGCGTGATAAATAGACAGGGATAATAAAGTAATGGGCAGTGTGATAAATAGACAGTGATAGTCAAGTAAAAGACAGTGTGATAAATAGACAGTGATAATAAAGTGATGGGCAGCGTGATAAATGGAGAGTGATAATAAAGTAATTGACAGCGTGATAAATAGACAGTGATAATAAAGTAATAGACAGTGTGATAAATAGACAGTGATAATAAAGTAATGGGCAGCTTGATAAATAGAGGGGATAATAAAGTAATGGATAGTGTGATAAATAGGCAGTGATAATAAAGTAATGAATAGCGTGATAAATAGACAGTGATAATAAAGTAATGGACAGCGCGATAAATAGACAGTGATAATAAAGTAATGGGCAGTGTGATAAATAGACAGTGATAATAAAGTAATGGACAGCGTGATAAATAGACAGTGATAATAAAGTAATGGACAGCGCGATAAATAGACAGTGATAATAAAGTAATGGGCAGTGTGATAAATAGACAGTGATAATAAAGTAATGGGCAGTGTGATAAATAGACAGTGATAATAAAGTAATGGACAGCGTGATAAATAGACAGTGATAATAAAGTAATGGACAGCGCGATAAATAGACAGTGATAATAAAGTTATGGGCAGTGTGATAAATAGACAGTGATAATAAAGTAATGGACAGTGTGATAAATAGACAGTGATAATAAAGTAATGGACAGCGCGATAAATAGACAGTGATAATAAAGTAATGGGCAGTGTGATAAATAGACAGTGATAATAAAGTAATGGACAGTGTGATAAATAGACAGTGATAATAAAGTAATGGACAGCGCGACAAATAGGCAGTGATAATAAAGTAACGGACAGCGTGATAAATAGACAGGGATAATAAAGTATTGGGCAGCGTGATAAATAGACGAGGATAATAAAGTAAAGGGCAGCGTGATAAATAGACAGTGATAATCAAGTAATGGGCAGTGTGATAAATAGACAGTGATAATAAAGTAATGAAAAGCTTGATAAATAGACAGGGATAATAAAGTATTGGGCAGCGTGATAAATAAACGGGGATAATAAAGTAAAGGGCAGCGTGATAAATGGAAAGTGATAATAAATTAATGGGCAGTGTGATAAATAGACAGTGATAATAAAGTAATAGACAGTGTGATAAATAGACAGTGATAGTAAAGTAATAGACAGTGTGATAAATAGACAGTGCTAATAAAGTAATGGACAGTGTGATAAATAGACAGTGCCAATAAAGTAATGGACAGTGTGATAATTGGAGAGTGATAATAAAGTAATGGACAGCGCGATAAATAGACAGGGATAAAAAAGTAATGGCCAGTGTGATAAATATACAGTGATAATAAAGTAATAGACAGTGTGATAAATAGACAGTGATAATAAAGTAATAGACAGTGTGATAAATAGACAGTGATAGTAAAGTAATAGACAGTGCGATAAACATACATTGATAATAAAGTGATGGGCAGCGTGATAAATGGTGAGTGATAATAAAGTAATTGACAGTGTGATAAATAGACAGTGATAATAAAGTAATCGGCAGCTTGATAAATAGAGGGGATAATAAAGTAATGGACAGTGTGATAAATAGGCAGCGATAATGAAGTACTGGACAGCGTGATAAATAGACAGTGATAATAAAGTAATGGACAGCGCGATAAATGGACAGTGATAATAAAGTAATGGGCAGTGTGATAAATAGACAGTGATAATAAAGTAATGGACAGCGTGATAAATAGACAGTGATAATAAAGTAATGGACAGCGTGATAAATAGACAGTGATAATAAAGTAATGGAAAGCGTGATAAATAGACAGGGATAATAAAGTATTGGGCAGCGTGATAAATAGACGGGGATAATAAAGTAAAGGGCAGCGTGATAAATAGACAGTGATAATAAAGTAATGGACAGCATGATAAATAGACAGTGCTATTAAAGTAATGGACAGTGTGATAAATAGACAGTGATAAGAAAGTAATGGAAAGCGTGATAAATAGACAGTGATAATAAAGTAATGGGCAGTGTGATAAATAGACAGGGATAATAAAATAATGAGCAGTGTGATAAATAGACAGTGATAATAAAGTAATGGACAGCGTGATAAATAGACAGTGATAATAAAGTAATGGACAGTGTGATAAATAGACAGTGATAATAAAGTAATGGACAGCGTGATAAATAGACAGTGCTAATAAAGTAATGGACAGTGTGATAAATAGACAGTGATAATAAAGTAATGGAAAGCGTGATAAATAGACAGGGATAATAAAGTAATGGGCAGTGTGATAAATAGACAGTGATAATAAAGTAATGGACAGCGTGATAAATAGACAGTGCTAATAAATTAATGGACAGTGTGATAAATAGACAGTGATAATAAAGTAATGGAAAGCGTGATAAATAGACAGGGATAATAAAGTAATGGGCAGTGTGATAAATATACAGTGATAATAAATTAATTGACAGCGTGATAAATAGACAGTGATAATAAAGTAATGGACAGCGTGATAAATAGACAGGGATAATAAAGTAATGGACAGCGTGATAAATAGACTGGGATAATAAAGTAATGGGCAGTGTGATAAATAGACAGTGATAATAAAATAATAGACAGTGTGATAAATAGACAGTGATAATAAAGTAATAGACAGTGTGATAAATAGACAGTGATAGTAAAGTAAAAGACAGTGTGATAAATAGACAGTGATAATAAAGTGATGGGCAGCGTGATAAATGGAGAGTGATAATAAAGTAATAGACAGTGTGATAAATAGACAGTGATAATAAAGTAATGGGCAGCTTGATAAATAGAGGGGATAATAAAGTAATGGATAGTGTGATAAATAGGCAGTGATAATAAAGTAATGAATAGCGTGATAAATAGACATTGATAATAAAGTAATGGGCAGCGCGATAAATAGACAGTGATAATAAAGTAATGGGCAGTGTGATAAATAGACAGTGATAATAAAGTAATGGACAGCGTGATAAATAGACAGTGATAATAAAGTAATGGACAGCGTGATAAATAGACAGTGATAATAAAGTAATGGACAGCGTGATAAATAGACAGTGATAATAAAGTAATGGAAAGCGTGATAAATAGACAGGGATAATAAAGTATTGGGCAGCGTGATAAATAGACGGGGATAATAAAGTAAAGGGCAGCGTGATAAATAGACAGTGATAATAAAGTAATGGACAGCATGATAAATAGACAGTGCTATTAAAGTAATGGACAGTGTGATAAATAGACAGTGATAAGAAAGTAATGGAAAGCGTGATAAATAGACAGTGATAATAAAGTAATGGGCAGTGTGATAAATAGACAGGGATAATAAAATAATGAGCAGTGTGATAAATAGACAGTGATAATAAAGTAATGGACAGCGTGATAAATAGACAGTGATAATAAAGTAATGGACAGTGTGATAAATAGACAGTGATAATAAAGTAATGGACAGCGTGATAAATAGACAGTGCTAATAAAGTAATGGACAGTGTGATAAATAGACAGAGATAATAAAGTAATGGAAAGCGTGATAAATAGACAGGGATAATAAAGTATTGGGCAGCGCGATAAATAGACGGGGATAACAAAGTAAAGGGCAGCGTGATAAATGGAAAGTGATAATAAAGTAATGGGCAGTGTGATGAATAGACAGTGATAATAAAGTAATAGACAGTGTGATAAATAGACAGTGATAGTAATGTAATAGACAGTGTGATAAATAGATAGTGCTAATAAAGTAATGGACAGTGTGATAAATAGACAGTGCTAATAAAGTTATGGACAGTGTGATAAATGGACAGTGATAATAAAGTAATGGACAGCGTGATAAATAGACAGGGATAAAAAAGTAATGGCCAGTGTGATAAATATACAGTGATAATAAAGTAATAGACAGTGTGATAAATAGACAGTGATAATAAAGTAATAGACAGTGTGATAAATAGACAGTGATAGTAAAGTAATAGACAGTGTGATAAACAGACATTGATAATAAAGTGATGGGCAGCGTGATAAATGGTGAGTGATAATAAAGTAATTGACAGCGTGATAAATAGACAGTGATAATAAAGTAATGGACAGTGTGATAAATAGACAGTGATAATAAAGTAATCGGCAGCTTGATAAATAGAGGGGATAATAAAGTAATGGACAGTGTGATAAATAGGCAGCGATAATGAAGTAATGGACAGCGTGATAAATAGACAGTGATAATAAAGTAATGGACAGCGCGATAAATGGACAGTGATAATAAAGTAATGGGCAGTGTGATAAATAGACAGTGATAATAAAGTAATGGACAGCGTGATAAATATACAGTGATAATAAAGTAATGGACAGCGTGGTAAATAGGCAGTGATAATAAAGTAATGGACAGCGTGATAAATAGGCAGGGATAATAAAGTATTGGGCAGCGTGATAAATAGACGGGGATAATAAAGTACAGGGCAGCGTGATAAATAGACAGGGATAATAAAGTAATGGGCAGTGTGATAAATAGACAGTGATAATAAAGTAATAGACAGTGTGATAAATAGACAGTGATAATAAAGTGATGGGCAGCGTGATAAATGGAGAGTGATAATAAAGTAATTGACAGCGTGATAAATAGACAGTGATAATAAAGTAATAGACAGTGTGATAAATAGACAGTGATAATAAAGTAATGGGCAGCTTGATAAATAGAGGGGATAATAAAGTAATGGATAGTGTGATAAATAGGCAGTGATAATAAAGTAATGAATAGCGTGATAAATAGACAGTGATAATAAAGTAATGGACAGCGCGATAAATAGACAGTGATAATAAAGTAATGGGCAGTGTGATAAATAGACAGTGATAATAAAGTAATGGACAGCGTGATAAATAGACAGTGATAATAAAGTAATGGACAGCGCGATAAATAGACAGTGATAATAAAGTGATGGGCAGCGTGATAAATGGTGAGTGATAATAAAGTAATTGACAGCGTGATAAATAGACAGTGATAATAAAGTAATGGACAGTGTGATAAATAGACAGTGATAATAAAGTAATCGGCAGCTTGATAAATAGAGGGGATAATAAAGTAATGGACAGTGTGATAAATAGGCAGCGATAATGAAGTAATGGACAGCGTGATAAATAGACAGTGATAATAAAGTAATGGACAGCGCGATAAATGGACAGTGATAATAAAGTAATGGGCAGTGTGATAAATAGACAGTGATAATAAAGTAATGGACAGCGTGATAAATATACAGTGATAATAAAGTAATGGACAGCGTGGTAAATAGGCAGTGATAATAAAGTAATGGACAGCGTGATAAATAGGCAGGGATAATAAAGTATTGGGCAGCGTGATAAATAGACGGGGATAATAAAGTACAGGGCAGCGTGATAAATAGACAGGGATAATAAAGTAATGGGCAGTGTGATAAATAGACAGTGATAATAAAGTAATAGACAGTGTGATAAATAGACAGTGATAATAAAGTGATGGGCAGCGTGATAAATGGAGAGTGATAATAAAGTAATTGACAGCGTGATAAATAGACAGTGATAATAAAGTAATAGACAGTGTGATAAATAGACAGTGATAATAAAGTAATGGGCAGCTTGATAAATAGAGGGGATAATAAAGTAATGGATAGTGTGATAAATAGGCAGTGATAATAAAGTAATGAATAGCGTGATAAATAGACAGTGATAATAAAGTAATGGACAGCGCGATAAATAGACAGTGATAATAAAGTAATGGGCAGTGTGATAAATAGACAGTGATAATAAAGTAATGGACAGCGTGATAAATAGACAGTGATAATAAAGTAATGGACAGCGCGATAAATAGACAGTGATAATAAAGTAATGGGCAGTGTGATAAATAGACAGTGATAATAAAGTAATGGGCAGTGTGATAAATAGACAGTGATAATAAAGTAATGGACAGCGTGATAAATAGACAGTGATAATAAAGTAATGGACAGCGCGATAAATAGACAGTGATAATAAAGTTATGGGCAGTGTGATAAATAGACAGTGATAATAAAGTAATGGACAGTGTGATAAATAGACAGTGATAATAAAGTAATGGACAGCGCGACAAATAGGCAGTGATAATAAAGTAACGGACAGCGTGATAAATAGACAGGGGTAATAAAGTATTGGGCAGCGTGATAAATAGACGAGGATAATAAAGTAAAGGGCAGCGTGATAAATAGACAGTGATAATCAAGTAATGGGCAGTGTGATAAATAGACAGTGATAATAAAGTAATGAAAAGCGTGATAAATAGACAGGGATAATAAAGTATTGGGCAGCGTGATAAATAGACGGGGATAATAAAGTAAAGGGCAGCGTGATAAATGGAAAGTGATAATAAATTAATGGGCAGTGTGATAAATAGACAGTGATAATAAAGTAATAGACAGTGTGATAAATAGACAGTGATAGTAAAGTAATAGACAGTGTGATAAATAGACAGTGCTAATAAAGTAATGGACAGTGTGATAAATAGACAGTGCCAATAAAGTAATGGACAGTGTGATAAATGGAGAGTGATAATAAAGTAATGGACAGCGTGATAAATAGACAGGGATAAAAAAGTAATGGCCAGTGTGATAAATAGACAGTGATAATAAAGTAATAGACAGTGTGATAAATAGACAGTGTTAGTAAAGTAATAGACAGTGTGATAAACAGACATTGATAATAAAGTGATGGGCAGCGTGATAAATGGTGAGTGATAATAAAGTAATTGACAGTGTGATAAATAGACAGTGATAATAAAGTAATCGGCAGCTTGATAAATAGAGGGGATAATAAAGTAATGGACAGTGTGATAAATAGGCAGCGATAATGAAGTACTGGACAGCGTGATAAAAAGACAGTGATAATAAAGTAATGGACAGCGCGATAAATGGACAGTGATATTAAAGTAATGGGCAGTGTGATATATAGACAGTGATAATAAAGTTATGGACAGCGTGATAAATAGACAGTGATAATAAAGTAATGGACAGCGTGATAAATAGACAGTGATAATAAAGTAATGGAAAGCGTGATAAATAGACAGGGATAATAAAGTATTGGGCAGCGTGATAAATAGACGGGGATAATAAAGTAAAGGGCAGCGTGATAAATAGACAGTGATAATAAAGTAATGGACAGCATGATAAATAGACAGTGCTATTAAAGTAATGGACAGTGTGATAAATAGACAGTGATAAGAAAGTAATGGAAAGCGTGATAAATAGACAGTGATAATAAAGTAATGGGCAGTGTGATAAATAGACAGGGATAATAAAATAATGAGCAGTGTGATAAATAGACAGTGATAATAAAGTAATGGACAGCGTGATAAATAGATAGTGATAATAAAGTAATGGACAGTGTGATAAATAGACAGTGATAATAAAGTAATAGACAGTGTGATAAATAGACAGTGATAATAAAGTAATAGACAGTGTGATAAATAGACAGTGATAGTAAATTAATAGACAGTGTGATAAATAGACAGTGATAATAAAGTAATGGACAGCGTGATAAATAGACAGTGATAATAAAGTAATGGACAGCGTGATAAATAGACAGGGATAATAAAGTAATGGACAGCGTGATAAATAGACTGGGATAATAAAGTAATGGGCAGTGTGATAAATAGACAGTGATAATAAAGTAATAGACAGTGTGATAAATAGACAGTGATAATAAAGTGATGGGCAGCGTGATAAATGGAGAGTGATAATAAAGTAATTGACAGCGTGATAAATAGACAGTGATAATAAAGTAATAGACAGTGTGATAAATAGACAGTGATAATAAAGTAATGGGCAGCTTGATAAATAGAGGGGATAATAAAGTAATGGATAGTGTGATAAATAGGCAGTGATAATAAAGTAATGAATAGCGTGATAAATAGACAGTGATAATAAAGTAATGGACAGCGTGATAAATAGACAGTGATAATAAAGTAATGGACAGCGTGATAAATAGACAGTGATAATAAAGTAATGGAAAGCGTGATAAATAGACAGGGATAATAAAGTATTGGGCAGCGTGATAAATAGACGGGGATAATAAAGTAAAGGGCAGCGTGATAAATAGACAGTGATAATAAAGTAATGGACAGCATGATAAATAGACAGTGTTATTAAAGTAATGGACAGTGTGATAAATAGACAGTGATAAGAAAGTAATGGAAAGCGTGATAAATAGACAGTGATAATAAAGTAATGGGCAGTGTGATAAATAGACAGGGATAATAAAATAATGAGCAGTGTGATAAATAGACAGTGATAATAAAGTAATGGACAGCGTGATAAATAGACAGTGATAATAAAGTAATGGACAGTGTGATAAATAGACAGTGATAATAAAGTAATGGACAGCGTGATAAATAGACAGTGCTAATAAAGTAATGGACAGTGTGATAAATAGACAGTGATAATAAAGTAATGGAAAGCGTGATAAATAGACAGGGATAATAAAGTAATGGGCAGTGTGATAAATAGACAGTGATAATAAAGTAATGGACAGCGTGATAAATAGACAGTGCTAATAAATTAATGGACAGTGTGATAAATAGACAGTGATAATAAAGTAATGGAAAGCGTGATAAATAGACAGGGATAATAAAGTAATGGACAGCGTGATAAATAGACTGGGATAATAAAGTAATGGGCAGTGTGATAAATAGACAGTGATAATAAAGTAATAGACAGTGTGATAAATAGACAGTGATAATAAAGTAATAGACAGTGTGATAAATAGACAGTGATAGTAAAGTAAAAGACAGTGTGATAAATAGACAGTGATAATAAAGTGATGGGCAGCGTGATGCATGGAGAGTGATAATAAAGTAATTGACAGCGTGATAAATAGACAGTGATAATAAAGTAATAGACAGTGTGATAAATAGACAGTGATAATAAAGTAATGGGCAGCTTGATAAATAGAGGGGATAATAAAGTAATGGATAGTGTGATAAATAGGCAGTGATAATAAAGTAATGAATAGCGTGATAAATAGACAGTGATAATAAAGTAATGGGCAGCGCGATAAATAGACAGTGATAATAAAGTAATGGACAGTGTGATAAATAGGCAGCGATAATGAAGTAATGGACAGCGTGATAAATAGACAGTGATAATAAAGTAATGGACAGCGCGATAAATGTACAGTGATAATAAAGTAATGGGCAGCGTTATAAATAGACAGTGATAATAAAGTAATGGGCAGTGTGATAAATAGACAGTGATAATAAAGTAATGGACAGCATGATAAATAGACAGTGATAATAAAGTAATTGACAGCGAGATAAATAGACAGTGATAATACAGTAATAGACAGTGTGATAAATAGACAGTGATAATAAAGTAATGGACAGCGTGATAAATAGACAGGGATAATAAAATAATGAACAGTGTGATAAATGGACAGTGATAATAAAGTAATGGACAGCGTGATAAATAGACAGTGCTAATAAAGTAATTGACAGTGTGATAAATAGACAGTGATAATAAAGTAATGGAAAGCGTGATAAATAGACAGGGATAATAAAGTAATGGGCATTGTGATAAATAGACAGTGACAATAAAGTAATGGACAGCGTGATAAATATACAGTGCTAATAAATTAATGGACAGTGTGATAAATAGACAGTGATAATCAAGTAATGGGCAGTGTGATAAATAGACAGTGATAATAAAGTAATGGAAAGCGTGATAAATAGACAGGGATAATAAAGTATTGGGCAGCGTGTTAAATAGACGGGGATAATAAAGTAAAGGGCAGCGTGATAAATGGAAAGTGATAATAAAGTAATGGGCAGTGTGATAAATAGACAGTGATAATAAAGTAATAGACAGTGTGATAAATAGACAGTGATAGTAAAGTAATAGACAGTGTGATAAATAGACAGTGCTAATAAAGTAATGGACAGTGTGATAAATAGACAGTGCTAATAAAGTAATGGACAGTGTGATAAATGGACAGTGATAATAAAGTAATGGACAGCGTGATAAATAGACAGGGATAAAAAAGTAATGGCCAGTGTGATAAATATACAGTGATAATAAAGTAATATACAGTGTGATAAATAGACAGTGATAATATAGTAATAGACAGTGTGATAAATAGACAGTGATAGTAAAGTAATAGACAGTGTGATAAACAGACATTGATAATAAAGTGATGGGCAGCGTGATAAATAGACAGTGATAATAAAGTAATGGACAGCGTGATAAATAGACAGTGATAATAAAGTAATGGACAGCGTGGTAAATAGGCAGTGATAATAAAGTAATGGACAGCGTGATAAATAGACAGGGATAATAAAGTATTGGGCAGCGTGATAAATAGACGGGGATAATAAAGTAAAGGGCAGCGTGATAAATAGACAGTGATAATAAAGTAATGGGCAGTGTGATAAATAGACAGTGATAATAAAGTAATGGACAGCGTGATAAATAGACAGTGATAATAAAGTAATTGACAGTGTGATAAATAGACAGTGATAATAAAATAATGAGCAGTGTGATAAATGGACAGTGATAATAAAGTAATGGACAGCGTGATAAATAGACAGTGCTAATAAAGTAATGGACAGTGTGATAAATAGACAGTGATAATAAAGTAATGGACAGCGTGATAAATAGACAGGGATAATAAAGTAATGGGCATTGTGATAAATATACAGTGATAATAAATTAATGGATAGTGTGATAAATAGACAGTGATAATAAAGTAATGGAAAGCGTGATAAATAGACAGTCATAATAAAGTAATGGGCAGTGTGATAAATAGACAGTGATAATAAAGTAATAGACAGTGTGATAAATAGACAGTGATAATAAAGTAATGGACAGCGTGATAAATAGACAGTGATAATAAAGTAATGGACAGCGTGATAAATAGACAGGGATAATAAAGTAATGGACAGCGTGATAAATAGACAGGGATAATAAAGTAATGGGCAGTGTGATAAATAGACAGTGATAATAAAGTAATAGACAGTGTGATAAATAGACAGGGATAATAAAGTATTGGGCAGCGTGATAAATAGACGGGGATAATAAAGTAAAGGGCAGCGTGATAAATAGACAGTGACAATAAAGTAATGGGCAGTGTGATCAATAGACAGTGATAATAAAGTAATGGACAGCGTGATAAATGGACAGTGATAATAAAGTAATGGGCAGTGTGATAAATAGACAGTGATAATAAAGTAATGGACAGCGTGATAAATAGACAGTGATAATAAAGTAATGGACAGCGTGATAAATAGACAGTGATAATAAAGTAATGGAAAGCGTGATAAATAGACAGGGATAATAAAGCATTGGGCAGCGTGATAAACAGACGGGGATAATAAAGTAAAGGGCAGCGTGATAAATAGACAGTGATAATAAAGTAATGGACAGCATGATAAATAGACAGTGCTATTAAAGTAATGGACAGTGTGATAAATAGACAGTGATAAGAAAGTAATGGAAAGCGTGATAAATAGACAGTGATAATAAAGTAATGGGCAGTGTGATAAATAGACAGGGATAATAAAATAATGAGCAGTGTGATAAATAGACAGTGATAATAAAGTAATGGACAGCGTGATAAATAGACAGTGATAATAAAGTAATGGACAGTGTGATAAATAGACAGTGATAATAAAGTAATGGACAGCGTGATAAATAGACAGTGCTAATAAAGTAATGGACAGCGTGATAAATAGACAGGGATAATAAAGTGATGGACAGCGTGATAAATAGACAGTGCTAATAAAGTAATGGACAGTGTGATAAATAGACAGTGATAATAAAGTAATGGACAGCGTGATAAATAGACAGGGATAATAAAGTAATGGGCATTGTGATAAATATACAGTGATAATAAAGTAATGGACAACGTGATAAATAGACAGTGCTAATAAATTAATGGATAGTGTGATAAATAGACAGTGATAATAAAGTAATGGAAAGCGTGATAAATAGACAGTCATAATAAAGTAATGGGCAGTGTGATAAATAGACAGTGATAATAAAGTAATAGACAGTGTGATAAATAGACAGTGATAATAAAGTAATGGACAGCGTGATAAATAGACAGTGATAATAAAGTAATGGACAGCGTGATAAATAGACAGGGATAATAAAGTAATGGACAGCGTGATAAATAGACAGGGATAATAAAGTAATGGGCAGTGTGATAAATAGACAGTGATAATAAAGTAATAGACAGTGTGATAAATAGACAGGGATAATAAAGTATTGGGCAGCGTGATAAATAGACGGGGATAATAAAGTAAAGGGCAGCGTGATAAATAGACAGTGACAATAAAGTAATGGGCAGTGTGATCAATAGACAGTGATAATAAAGTAATGGACAGCGTGATAAATGGACAGTGATAATACAGTAATGGGCAGTGTGATAAATAGACAGTGATAATAAAGTAATGGACAGCGTGATAAATAGACAGTGATAATAAAGTAATGGACAGCGTGATAAATAGACAGTGATAATAAAGTAATGGAAAGCGTGATAAATAGACAGGGATAATAAAGCATTGGGCAGCGTGATAAACAGACGGGGATAATAAAGTAAAGGGCAGCGTGATAAATAGACAGTGATAATAAAGTAATGGACAGCATGATAAATAGACAGTGCTATTAAAGTAATGGACAGTGTGATAAATAGACAGTGATAAGAAAGTAATGGAAAGCGTGATAAATAGACAGTGATAATAAAGTAATGCGCAGTGTGATAAATAGACAGGGATAATAAAATAATGAGCAGTGTGATAAATAGACAGTGATAATAAAGTAATGGACAGCGTGATAAATAGACAGTGATAATAAAGTAATGGACAGTGTGATAAATAGACAGTGATAATAAAGTAATGGACAGCGTGATAAATAGACAGTGCTAATAAAGTAATGGACAGTGTGATAAATAGACAGTGATAATAAAGTAATGGAAAACGTGATAAATAGACAGGGATAATAAAGTAATGGGCAGTGTGATAAATAGACAGTGATAATAAAGTAATGGACAGCGTGATAAATAGACAGTGCTAATCAATTAATGGACAGTGTGATAAATAGACAGTGATAATAAAGTAATGGAAAGCGTGATAAATAGACAGGGATAATAAAGTAATGGACAGCGTGATAAATGGAGAGTGATAATAAAGTAATTGACAGCGTGATAAATAGACAGTGATAATAAAGTAATAGACAGTGTGATAAATAGGCAGTGATAATAAAGTAATGGACAGCATGATAAATAGACAGTGATAATAAAGTAATGGACAGCGCGATAAATAGACAGTGATAATAAAGTAATGGGCAGTGTGATAAATAGACAGTGATAATAATGTAATGGACAGCGTGATAAATAGACAGTGATAATAAAGTAATGGACAGCGCGATAAATAGGCAGTGATATTAAAGTAATGGACAGCGTGATAAATAGACAGGGATAATAAAGTATTGGGCAGCGTGATAAATAGACAGTGATAATAAAGTAATGGGCAGTGTGATAAATAGACAGTGATAATAAAGTAATGGAAAGCGTGATAAATAGACAGGGATATTAAAGTTTTGGGCAGCGTGATAAATAGACGGGGATAATAAAGTAAAGGGCAGCGTGATAAATAGACAGTGATAATAAAGTAATGGGCAGTGTGATCAATAGACAGTGATAATAAAGTAATGGAAAGCGTGATAAATAGACAGTGATAATAAAGTATTGACAGCGAGATAAATAGACAGTAATAATAGAGTAAATGACAGTGTGATAAATAGACAGTGATAATAAAGAAATGGACAGCGTGATAAATCGACAGGGATAATAAAGTAATGAGCAGTGTGATAAATAGACAGTGATAATAAAGTAATGGACAGCGTGATAAATAGACAGTGATAATAAAGTAATGGGCAGTGTGATAGATAGACAGTGATAATAAAGTAATGGACAGTGTGATAAATAGACAGTGATAGTAAAGTAATAGACAGTGCGATAAACAGACATTGATAATAAAGTGATGGGCAGCGTGATAAATGGAGAGTGATAATAAAGTAATTGACAGCGTGATAAATAGACAGTGATAATAAAGTAATGGACAGTGTGATCAATAGACAGTGATAATAAAGTAATCGGCAGCTTGATAAATAGAGGGGATATTAAAGTAATGGACAGTGTGATAAATAGGCAGCGATAATAAAGTAATGGACAGCGTGATAAATAGACAGTGATAATGAAGTAATGGAAAGCGCGATAATTAGACAGTGATAATAAAGTAATGGGCAGTGTTATAAATAGACAGTGATAATAAAGTAATGGACAGCGTGATAAATAGACAGTGATAATAAAGTAATGGACAGCGTGATAAATAGGCAGTGATAATAAAGTAATGGTAAGCATGATAAATAGACAGGGATAATAAAGTATTGGGCAGCGTGATAAATAGACGGGGATAATAAAGTAAAGGGCAGCGTGATAAATAGACAGTGATAATAAAGTAATGGGCAGAGTGATACATAGACAGTGATAATAAAGTAATGGACAGCGTGATAAATAGACAGTGATAATAAAATAATGGACAGTGAGATAAATAGATAGTGATAATAAAGTAATGGACAGCGTGATAAATAGACAGTGCTAATAAAGTAATGGACAGTGTGATAAATAGACAGTGATAATAAAGTAATGGAAAGCGTGATAAATAGACAGGGATAATAAAGTAATGGGCAGTGTGATAAATAGACAGTGATAATAAAGTAATGGACAGCGTGATAAATAGACAGTGCTAATAAATTAATGGACAGTGTGATAAATAGACAGTGATAATAAAGTAATGGACAGCGTGATAAATAGACAGGGATAATAAAGTAATGGACAGCGGGATAAATAGACAGTGATAGTAAAGTAATAGACAGTGTGATAAATAGACAGTGATAATAAAGTGATGGGTAGCGTGATTAATGGAGAGTGATAATAAAGTAATTGACAGCGTGATAAATAGACAGTGATAATAAAGTAATAGACAGTGTGATAAATAGACAGTGATAATAAAGTAATGAGCAGCTTGATAAATAGAGGGGATAATAAAGTAATGGACAGTGTGATAAATAGGCAGTGATAATAAAGTAATGGGCAGCGTGATAAATAGACAGGGATAATAAAGTAATGGACAGCGCGATAATTAGGCAGTGATAATAAAGTAATGGACAGCGTGATAAATAGACAGGGATAATAAAGTATTGGGCAGCGTGATAAATAGACGGGGATAATAAAGTAATGGGCAGTGTGATAAATAGACAGTGATAATAAAGTAATGGGCAGTGTGATAAATAGACAGTGATAATAAAGTAATGGAAAGCGTGATAAATAGACAGGGATAATAAAGTATTGGGCAGCGTGATAAATAGACGGGGATAATAAAGTAATGGAAAGCGTGATAAATAGACAGTGTTATTAAAGTAATTGACAGCGAGATAAATAGACAGTGATAATAAAGTAATATACTGTGTGATTAATAGACAGTGATAATAAAGTAATGGGCAGCTTGATAAATAGAGGGGATAATAAAGTAATGGACAGTGTGATAAATAGGCAGTGATAATAAAGTTATGGACAGCGTGATAAATAGACAGTGATAATAAAGTAATGGACAGCGCGATAAATAGACAGTGATAATAAAGTAATGGGCAGTGTGATAAATAGACAGTGATAATAATGTAATGGACAGCGTGATAAATAGACAGTGATAATAAAGTAATGGACAGCGCGATAAATAGGCAGTGATATTAAAGTAATGGTCAGCGTGATAAATAGACAGGGATAATAAAGTATTGGGCAGCGTGATAAATAGACAGTGATAATAAAGTAATGGGCAGTGTGATAAATAGACAGTGATAATAAAGTAATGGAAAGCGTGATAAATAGACAGGGATAATAAAGTATTGGGCAGCGTGATAAATAGACGGGGATAATAAAGTAAAGGGCAGCGTGATAAATAGACAGTGATAATAAAGTAATGGGCAGTGTGATAAATAGACAGTGATAATAAAGTATTGACAGCGAGATAAATAGACAGTGATAATAGAGTAAATGACAGTGTGATAAATAGACAGTGATAATAAAGAAATGGACAGCGTGATAAATCGACAGGGATAATAATGTAATGAGCAGTGTGATAAATAGACAGTGATAATAAAGTAATGGACAGCGTGATAAATAGACAGTGATAATAGAGTAATGGACAGTGTGATAAATAGACAGTGGTAATAAAGTAATGGGCAGTGTGATAGATAGACAGTGATAATAAAGTAATGGATAGTGTGATAAATAGACAGTGATAGTAAAGTAATAGACAGTGTGATAAACAGACATTGATAATAAAGTGATGGGCAGCGTGATAAATGGAGAGTGATAATAAAGTAATTGACAGCGAGATAAATAGACAGTGATAATAAAGTAATGGTCAGTGTGATCAATAGACAGTGATAATAAAGTAATCGGCAGCTTGATAAATAGAGGGGATAATAAAGTAATGGACAGTGTGATAAATAGGCAGCGATAATAAAGTAATGGACAGCGTGATAAATAGACAGTGATAAAGAAGTAATGGACAGTGTGATAAATAGGCAGTGATAATAAAGTAATGGACAGCATGATAAATAGACAGTGATAATAAAGTAATGGACAGCGTGATAAATAGACAGTGATAATAAAGTAATAGACAGTGTGATAAATAGGCAGTGATAATAAAGTAATGGACAGCATGATAAATAGACAGTGATAATAAAGTAATGGACAGCGCGATAAATAGACAGTGATAATAAAGTAATGGGCAGTGTGATAAATAGACAGTGATAATAATGTAATGGACAGCGTGATAAATAGACAGTGATAATAAAGTAATGGACAGCGCGATAAATAGGCAGTGATATTAAAGTAATGGACAGCGTGATAAATAGACAGGGATAATAAAGTATTGGGCAGCGTGATAAATAGACAGTGATAATAAAGTAATGGGCAGTGTGATAAATAGACAGTGATAATAAAGTAATGGAAAGCGTGATAAATAGACAGGGATAATAAAGTTTTGGGCTCCGTGATAAATAGACGGGGATAATAAAGTAAAGGGCAGCGTGATAAATAGACAGTGATAATAAAGTAATGGGCAGTGTGATCAATAGACAGTGATAATAAAGTAATGGAAAGCGTGATAAATAGACAGTGATAATAAAGTATTGACAGCGAGATAAATAGACAGTAATAATAGAGTAAATGACAGTGTGATAAATAGACAGTGATAATAAAGAAATGGACAGCGTGATAAATCGACAGGGATAATAAAGTAATGAGCAGTGTGATAAATAGACAGTGATAATAAAGTAATGGACAGCGTGATAAATAGACAGTGATAATAAAGTAATGGGCAGTGTGATAGATAGACAGTGATAATAAAGTAATGGACAGTGTGATAAATAGACAGTGATAGTAAAGTAATAGACAGTGCGATAAACAGACATTGGTAATAAAGTGATGGGCAGCGTGATAAATGGAGAGTGATAATAAAGTAATTGACAGCGTGATAAATAGACAGTGATAATAAAGTAATGGACAGTGTGATCAATAGACAGTGATAATAAAGTAATCGGCAGCTTGATAAATAGAGGGCATATTAAAGTAATGGACAGTGTGATAAATAGGCAGCGATAATAAAGTAATGGACAGCGTGATAAATAGACAGTGATAATGAAGTAATGGACAGCGCGATAATTAGACAGTGATAATAAAGTAATGGGCAGTGTTATAAATAGACAGTGATAATAAAGTAATGGACAGCGTGATAAATAGGCAGTGATAATAAAGTAATGGTAAGCATGATAAATAGACAGGGATAATAAAGTATTGGGCAGCGTGATAAATAGACGGGGATAATAAAGTAAAGGGCAGCGTGATAAATAGACAGTGATAATAAAGTAATGGGCAGAGTGATACATAGACAGTGATAATAAAGTAATGGACAGCGTGATAAATAGACAGTGATAATAAAATAATGGACAGTGAGATAAATAGATAGTGATAATAAAGTAATGGACTGCGTGATAAATAGACAGTGCTAATAAAGTAATGGACAGTGTGATAAATAGACAGTGATAATAAAGTAATGGAAAGCGTGATAAATAGACAGGGATAATAAAGTAATGGGCAGTGTGATAAATAGACAGTGATAATAAAGTAATGGACAGCGTGATAAATAGACAGTGCTAATAAATTAATGGACAGTGTGATAAATAGACAGTGATAATAAAGTAATGGACAGCGTGATAAATAGACAGTGATAATAAAGTAATGGACAGCGGGATAAATAGACAGGGATAATAAAGTAATGGGCAGTGTGATAAATAGACAGTGATAATAAAGTAATAGACAGTGTGATAAATAGACAGTGATAATAAAGTAATAGACAGTGTGATAAATAGACAGTGATAATAAAGTGATGGGTAGCGTGATTAATGGAGAGTGATAATAAAGTAATTGACAGCGTGATAAATAGACAGTGATAATAAAGTAATAGACAGTGTGATAAATAGACAGTGATAATAAAGTAATGAGCAGCTTGATAAATAGAGGGGATAATAAAGTAATGGACAGTGTGATAAATAGGCAGTGATAATAAAGTAATGGGCAGCGTGATAAATAGACAGGGATAATAAAGTAATGGACAGCGCGATAAATAGGCAGTGATAATAAAGTAATGGACAGCGTGATAAATAGACAGGGATAATAAAGTATTGGGCAGCGTGATAAATAGACGGGGATAATAAAGTAATGGGCAGTGTGATAAATAGACAGTGATAATAAAGTAATGGGCAGTGTGATAAATAGACAGTGATAATAAAGTAATGGAAAGCGTGATAAATAGACAGGGATAATAAAGTATTGGGCAGCGTGATAAATAGACGGGGATAATAAAGTAATGGAAAGGGTGATAAATAGACAGTGTTATTAAAGTAATTGACAGCGAGATAAATAGACAGTGATAATAAAGTAATATACTGTGTGATTAATAGACAGTGATAATAAAGTAATGGGCAGCTTGATAAATAGAGGGGATAATAAAGTAATGGACAGTGTGATAAATAGGCAGTGATAATAAAGTTATGGACAGCGTGATAAATAGACAGTGATAATAAAGTAATGGACAGCGCGATAAATAGACAGTGATAATAAAGTAATGGGCAGTGTGATAAATAGACAGTGATAATAATGTAATGGACAGCGTGATAAATAGACAGTGATAATAAAGTAATGGACAGCGCGATAAATAGGCAGTGATATTAAAGTAATGGACAGCGTGATAAATAGACAGGGATAATAAAGTATTGGGCAGCGTGATAAATAGACAGTGATAATAAAGTAATGGGCAGTGTGCTAAATAGACAGTGATAATAAAGTAATGGAAAGCGTGATAAATAGACAGGGATAATAAAGTATTGGGCAGCGTGATAAATAGACGGGGATAATAAAGTAAAGGGCAGCGTGATAAATAGACAGTGATAATAAAGTAATGGGCAGTGTGATAAATAGACAGTGATAATAAAGTATTGACAGCGAGATAAATAGACAGTGATAATAGAGTAAATGACAGTGTGATAAATAGACAGTGATAATAAAGAAATGGACAGCGTGATAAATCGACAGGGATAATAATGTAATGAGCAGTGTGATAAATAGACAGTGATAATAAAGTAATGGACAGCGTGATAAATAGACAGTGATAATAGAGTAATGGACAGTGTGATAAATAGACAGTGGTAATAAAGTAATGGGCAGTGTGATAGATAGACAGTGATAATAAAGTAATGAGCAGCTTGATAAATAGAGGGGATAATAAAGTAATGGACAGTGTGATAAATAGGCAGTGATAATAAAGTAATGGGCAGCGTGATAAATAGACAGGGATAATAAAGTAATGGACAGCGCGATAAATAGGCAGTGATAATAAAGTAATGGACAGCGTGATAAATAGACAGGGATAATAAAGTATTGGGCAGCGTGATAAATAGACGGGGATAATAAAGTAATGGGCAGTGTGATAAATAGACAGTGATAATAAAGTAATGGGCAGTGTGATAAATAGACAGTGATAATAAAGTAATGGAAAGCGTGATAAATAGACAGGGATAATAAAGTATTGGGCAGCGTGATAAATAGACGGGGATAATAAAGTAATGGAAAGGGTGATAAATAGACAGTGTTATTAAAGTAATTGACAGCGAGATAAATAGACAGTGATAATAAAGTAATATACTGTGTGATTAATAGACAGTGATAATAAAGTAATGGGCAGCTTGATAAATAGAGGGGATAATAAAGTAATGGACAGTGTGATAAATAGGCAGTGATAATAAAGTTATGGACAGCGTGATAAATAGACAGTGATAATAAAGTAATGGACAGCGCGATAAATAGACAGTGATAATAAAGTAATGGGCAGTGTGATAAATAGACAGTGATAATAATGTAATGGACAGCGTGATAAATAGACAGTGATAATAAAGTAATGGACAGCGCGATAAATAGGCAGTGATATTAAAGTAATGGACAGCGTGATAAATAGACAGTGATAATAAAGTAATATACTGTGTGATTAATAGACAGTGATAATAAAGTAATGGGCAGCTTGATAAATAGAGGGGATAATAAAGTAATGGACAGTGTGATAAATAGGCAGTGATAATAAAGTTATGGACAGCGTGATAAATAGACAGTGATAATAAAGTAATGGACAGCGGGATAAATAGACAGGGATAATAAAGTAATGGGCAGTGTGATAAATAGACAGTGATAATAAAGTAATAGACAGTGTGATAAATAGACAGTGATAATAAAGTAATAGACAGTGTGATAAATAGACAGTGATAGTAAAGTAATAGACAGTGTGATAAATAGACAGTGATAATAAAGTGATGGGTAGCGTGATTAATGGAGAGTGATAATAAAGTAATTGACAGCGTGATAAATAGACAGTGATAATAAAGTAATAGACAGTGTGATAAATAGACAGTGATAATAAAGTAATGAGCAGCTTGATAAATAGAGGGGATAATAAAGTAATGGACAGTGTGATAAATAGGCAGTGATAATAAAGTAATGGGCAGCGTGATAAATAGACAGGGATAATAAAGTAATGGACAGCGCGATAATTAGGCAGTGATAATAAAGTAATGGACAGCGTGATAAATAGACAGGGATAATAAAGTATTGGGCAGCGTGATAAATAGACGGGGATAATAAAGTAATGGGCAGTGTGATAAATAGACAGTGATAATAAAGTAATGGGCAGTGTGATAAATAGACAGTGATAATAAAGTAATGGAAAGCGTGATAAATAGACAGGGATAATAAAGTATTGGGCAGCGTGATAAATAGACGGGGATAATAAAGTAATGGAAAGCGTGATAAATAGACAGTGTTATTAAAGTAATTGACAGCGAGATAAATAGACAGTGATAATAAAGTAATATACTGTGTGATTAATAGACAGTGATAATAAAGTAATGGGCAGCTTGATAAATAGAGGGGATAATAAAGTAATGGACAGTGTGATAAATAGGCAGTGATAATAAAGTTATGGACAGCGTGATAAATAGACAGTGATAATAAAGTAATGGACAGCGCGTTAAATAGACAGTGATAATAAAGTAATGGGCAGTGTGATAAATAGACAGTGATAATAATGTAATGGACAGCGTGATAAATAGACAGTGATAATAAAGTAATGGACAGCGCGATAAATAGGCAGTGATATTAAAGTAATGGTCAGCGTGATAAATAGACAGGGATAATAAAGTATTGGGCAGCGTGATAAATAGACAGTGATAATAAAGTAATGGGCAGTGTGATAAATAGACAGTGATAATAAAGTAATGGAAAGCGTGATAAATAGACAGGGATAATAAAGTATTGGGCAGCGTGATAAATAGACGGGGATAATAAAGTAAAGGGCAGCGTGATAAATAGACAGTGATAATAAAGTAATGGGCAGTGTGATAAATAGACAGTGATAATAAAGTATTGACAGCGAGATAAATAGACAGTGATAATAGAGTAAATGACAGTGTGATAAATAGACAGTGATAATAAAGAAATGGACAGCGTGATAAATCGACAGGGATAATAATGTAATGAGCAGTGTGATAAATAGACAGTGATAATAAAGTAATGGACAGCGTGATAAATAGACAGTGATAATAGAGTAATGGACAGTGTGATAAATAGACAGTGGTAATAAAGTAATGGGCAGTGTGATAGATAGACAGTGATAATAAAGTAATGGATAGTGTGATAAATAGACAGTGATAGTAAAGTAATAGACAGTGTGATAAACAGACATTGATAATAAAGTGATGGGCAGCGTGATAAATGGAGAGTGATAATAAAGTAATTGACAGCGAGATAAATAGACAGTGATAATAAAGTAATGGTCAGTGTGATCAATAGACAGTGATAATAAAGTAATCGGCAGCTTGATAAATAGAGGGGATAATAAAGTAATGGACAGTGTGATAAATAGGCAGCGATAATAAAGTAATGGACAGCGTGATAAATAGACAGTGATAAAGAAGTAATGGACAGTGTGATAAATAGGCAGTGATAATAAAGTAATGGACAGCATGATAAATAGACAGTGATAATAAAGTAATGGACAGCGTGATAAATAGACAGTGATAATAAAGTAATAGACAGTGTGATAAATAGGCAGTGATAATAAAGTAATGGACAGCATGATAAATAGACAGTGATAATAAAGTAATGGACAGCGCGATAAATAGACAGTGATAATAAAGTAATGGGCAGTGTGATAAATAGACAGTGATAATAATGTAATGGACAGCGTGATAAATAGACAGTGATAATAAAGTAATGGACAGCGCGATAAATAGGCAGTGATATTAAAGTAATGGACAGCGTGATAAATAGACAGGGATAATAAAGTATTGGGCAGCGTGATAAATAGACAGTGATAATAAAGTAATGGGCAGTGTGATAAATAGACAGTGATAATAAAGTAATGGAAAGCGTGATAAATAGACAGGGATAATAAAGTTTTGGGCAGCGTGATAAATAGACGGGGATAATAAAGTAAAGGGCAGCGTGATAAATAGACAGTGATAATAAAGTAATGGGCAGTGTGATCAATAGACAGTGATAATAAAGTAATGGAAAGCGTGATAAATAGACAGTGATAATAAAGTATTGACAGCGAGATAAATAGACAGTAATAATAGAGTAAATGACAGTGTGATAAATAGACAGTGATAATAAAGAAATGGACAGCGTGATAAATCGACAGGGATAATAAAGTAATGAGCAGTGTGATAAATAGACAGTGATAATAAAGTAATGGACAGCGTGATAAATAGACAGTGATAATAAAGTAATGGGCAGTGTGATAGATAGACAGTGATAATAAAGTAATGGACAGTGTGATAAATAGACAGTGATAGTAAAGTAATAGACAGTGCGATAAACAGACATTGGTAATAAAGTGATGGGCAGCGTGATAAATGGAGAGTGATAATAAAGTAATTGACAGCGTGATAAATAGACAGTGATAATAAAGTAATGGACAGTGTGATCAATAGACAGTGATAATAAAGTAATCGGCAGCTTGATAAATAGAGGGCATATTAAAGTAATGGACAGTGTGATAAATAGGCAGCGATAATAAAGTAATGGACAGCGTGATAAATAGACAGTGATAATGAAGTAATGGACAGCGCGATAATTAGACAGTGATAATAAAGTAATGGGCAGTGTTATAAATAGACAGTGATAATAAAGTAATGGACAGCGTGATAAATAGGCAGTGATAATAAAGTAATGGTAAGCATGATAAATAGACAGGGATAATAAAGTATTGGGCAGCGTGATAAATAGACGGGGATAATAAAGTAAAGGGCAGCGTGATAAATAGACAGTGATAATAAAGTAATGGGCAGAGTGATACATAGACAGTGATAATAAAGTAATGGACAGCGTGATAAATAGACAGTGATAATAAAATAATGGACAGTGAGATAAATAGATAGTGATAATAAAGTAATGGACTGCGTGATAAATAGACAGTGCTAATAAAGTAATGGACAGTGTGATAAATAGACAGTGATAATAAAGTAATGGAAAGCGTGATAAATAGACAGGGATAATAAAGTAATGGGCAGTGTGATAAATAGACAGTGATAATAAAGTAATGGACAGCGTGATAAATAGACAGTGCTAATAAATTAATGGACAGTGTGATAAATAGACAGTGATAATAAAGTAATGGACAGCGTGATAAATAGACAGGGATAATAAAGTAATGGACAGCGGGATAAATAGACAGGGATAATAAAGTAATGGGCAGTGTGATAAATAGACAGTGATAATAAAGTAATAGACAGTGTGATAAATAGACAGTGATAATAAAGTAATAGACAGTGTGATAAATAGACAGTGATAGTAAAGTAATAGACAGTGTGATAAATAGACAGTGATAATAAAGTGATGGGTAGCGTGATTAATGGAGAGTGATAATAAAGTAATTGACAGCGTGATAAATAGACAGTGATAATAAAGTAATAGACAGTGTGATAAATAGACAGTGATAATAAAGTAATGAGCAGCTTGATAAATAGAGGGGATAATAAAGTAATGGACAGTGTGATAAATAGGCAGTGATAATAAAGTAATGGGCAGCGTGATAAATAGACAGGGATAATAAAGTAATGGACAGCGCGATAAATAGGCAGTGATAATAAAGTAATGGACAGCGTGATAAATAGACAGGGATAATAAAGTATTGGGCAGCGTGATAAATAGACGGGGATAATAAAGTAATGGGCAGTGTGATAAATAGACAGTGATAATAAAGTAATGGGCAGTGTGATAAATAGACAGTGATAATAAAGTAATGGAAAGCGTGATAAATAGACAGGGATAATAAAGTATTGGGCAGCGTGATAAATAGACGGGGATAATAAAGTAATGGAAAGGGTGATAAATAGACAGTGTTATTAAAGTAATTGACAGCGAGATAAATAGACAGTGATAATAAAGTAATATACTGTGTGATTAATAGACAGTGATAATAAAGTAATGGGCAGCTTGATAAATAGAGGGGATAATAAAGTAATGGACAGTGTGATAAATAGGCAGTGATAATAAAGTTATGGACAGCGTGATAAATAGACAGTGATAATAAAGTAATGGACAGCGCGATAAATAGACAGTGATAATAAAGTAATGGGCAGTGTGATAAATAGACAGTGATAATAATGTAATGGACAGCGTGATAAATAGACAGTGATAATAAAGTAATGGACAGCGCGATAAATAGGCAGTGATATTAAAGTAATGGACAGCGTGATAAATAGACAGGGATAATAAAGTATTGGGCAGCGTGATAAATAGACAGTGATAATAAAGTAATGGGCAGTGTGCTAAATAGACAGTGATAATAAAGTAATGGAAAGCGTGATAAATAGACAGGGATAATAAAGTATTGGGCAGCGTGATAAATAGACGGGGATAATAAAGTAAAGGGCAGCGTGATAAATAGACAGTGATAATAAAGTAATGGGCAGTGTGATAAATAGACAGTGATAATAAAGTATTGACAGCGAGATAAATAGACAGTGATAATAGAGTAAATGACAGTGTGATAAATAGACAGTGATAATAAAGAAATGGACAGCGTGATAAATCGACAGGGATAATAATGTAATGAGCAGTGTGATAAATAGACAGTGATAATAAAGTAATGGACAGCGTGATAAATAGACAGTGATAATAGAGTAATGGACAGTGTGATAAATAGACAGTGGTAATAAAGTAATGGGCAGTGTGATAGATAGACAGTGATAATAAAGTAATGGACAGTGTGATAAATAGACAGTGATAGTAAAGTAATAGACAGTGTGATAAACAGACATTGATAATAAAGTGATGGGCAGCGTGATAAATGGAGAGTGATAATAAAGTAATTGACAGCGAGATAAATAGACAGTGATAATAAAGTAATGGTCAGTGTGATCAATAGACAGTGATAATAAAGTAATCGGCAGCTTGATAAATAGAGGGGATAATAAAGTAATGGACAGTGTGATAAATAGGCAGCGATAATAAAGTAATGGACAGCGTGATAAATAGACAGTGATAATGAAGTAATGGACAGCGCGATAATTAGACAGTGATAAAAAAGTAATGGGCAGTGTGATAAATAGACAGTGATAATAAAGTAATGGACAGCGTGATAAATAGACAGTGATAATAAAGTAATGGACAGCGTGATAAATATTCAGTGATAATAAAGTAATGGTCAGCATGATAAATAGACAGGGATAATAAAGTATTGGGCAGCGTGATAAATAGACTGGGATAATAAAGTAAAGGGGGCAGCGTGATAAATAGACAGTGATAATAAAGTAATGGGCAGAGTGATACCTAGACAGTGATAATAAAGTAATGGAGAGCGTGATAAATAGACAGTGATAATAAAATAATGGACGGTGAGATAAATAGACAGTGATAATAAAGTAATGGACAGCGTGATAAATAGACAGTGCTAATAAAGTAATGGACAGTGTGATAAATAGACAGTGATAATAAAGTAATGGAAAGCGTGATAAATAGACAGGGATAATAAAGTAATGGGCAGTGTGATAAATAGACAGTGATAATAAAGTAATGGACAGCGTGATAAATAGACAGGGCTAATAAATTAATGGACAGTGTGATAAATAGACAGTGATAATAAAGTAATGGACAGCGCGATAAATAGACAGTGATAATGAAGTAATGGGCAGTGTGATAAATAGACAGTGATAATAATGTAATGGACAGCGTGATAAATAGACAGTGATAATAAAGTAATGGACAGCGCGATAAATAGGCAGTGATATTAAAGTAATGGACAGCGTGATAAATAGACAGGGATAATAAAGTATTGGGCAGCGTGATAAATGGACAGTGATAATAAAGTAATGGGCAGTGTGATAAATAGACAGTGATAATAAAGTAATGGAAAGCGTGATAAATAGACAGGGATAATAAAGTATTGGGCAGCGTGATAAATAGACGGGGATAATAAAGTAAAGGGCAGCGTGATAAATAGACAGTGATAATAAAGTAATGGGCAGTGTGATAAATAGACAGTGATAATAAAGTAATGGAAAGCGTGATAAATAGACAGTGATAATAAAGTATTGACAGCGAGATAAATAGACAGTGATAATAGAGTAAATGACAGTGTGATAAATAGACAGTGAAAATAAAGAAATGGACAGCGTGATAAATCGACAGGGATAATAATGTAATGAGCAGTGTGATAAATAGACAGTGATAATAAAGTAATGGACAGCGTGATAAATAGACAGTGATAATAGAGTAATGGACAGTGTGATAAATAGACAGTGGTAATAAAGTAATGGGCAGTGTGATAGATAGACAGTGATAATAAAGTAATGGACAGTGTGATAAATAGACAGTGATAGTAAAGTAATAGACAGTGTGATAAACAGACATTGATAATAAAGTGATGGGCAGCGTGATAAATGGAGAGTGATAATAAAGTAATTGACAGCGAGATAAATAGACAGTGATAATAAAGTAATGGACAGTGTGATCAATAGACAGTGATAATAAAGTAATCGGCAGCTTGATAAATAGAGGGGATAATAAAGTAATGGACAGTGTGATAAATAGGCAGCGATAATAAAGTAATGGACAGCGTGATAAATAGACAGTGATAATGAAGTAATGGACAGCGCGATAATTAGACAGTGATAATAAAGTAATGGGCAGTGTGATAAATAGACAGTGATAATAAAGTAATGGACAGCGTGATAAATATTCAGTGATAATAAAGTAATGGTCAGCATGATAAATAGACAGGGATAATAAAGTATTGGGCAGCGTGATAAATAGACTGGGATAATAAAGTAAAGGGCAGCGTGATAAATAGACAGTGATAATAAAGTAATGGGCAGAGTGATACATAGACAGTGATAATAAAGTAATGGAGAGCGTGATAAATAGACAGTGATAATAAAATAATGGACAGTGAAATAAATAGACAGTGATAATAAAGTAATGGACAGCGTGATAAATAGACAGTGCTAATAAAGTAATGGACAGTGTGATAAATAGACAGTGATAATAAAGTAATGGAAAGCGTGATAAATATACAGGGATAATAAAGTAATGGGCAGTGTGATAAATAGACAGTGATAATAAAGTAATGGACAGCGTGATAAATAGACAGCGCTAATAAATTAATGGACAGTGTGATAAATAGACAGTGATAATAAAGTAATGGACAGCGTGATAAATAGACAGGGATAATAAAGTAATGGACAGCGTGATAAATAGACAGGGATAATAAAGTAATGGGCAGTGTGATAAATAGACAGTGATAATAAAGTAATAGACAGTGTGATAAATAGACAGTGATAATAGAGTAATGGACAGTGTGATAAATAGACAGTGGTAATAAAGTAATGGGCAGTGTGATAGATAGACAGTGATAATAAAGTAATGGACAGTGTGATAAATAGACAGTGATAGTAAAGTAATAGACAGTGTAATAAACAGACATTGATAATAAAGTGATGGGCAGCGTGATAAATGGAGAGTGATAATAAAGTAATTGACAGCGTGATAAATAGACAGTGATAATAAAGTAATGGACAGTGTGATCAATAGACAGTGATAATAAAGTAATCGGTAGCTTGATAAATAGAGGGGATAATAAAGTAATGGACAGTGTGATAAATTGGCAGCGATAATAAAGTAATGGACAGCGTGATAAATAGACAGTGATAATGAAGTAAGGGACAGCGCGATAATTAGACAGTGATAATAAAGTAATGGGCAGTGTGATAAATAGACAGTGATAATAAAGTAATGGACAGCGTGATAAATAGACAGTGATAATAAAGTAATGGACAGCGTGATAAATAGGCAGTGATAATAAAGTAATGGTCAGTGTGATAAATAGACAGTGATAATAAAGTAATGGACAGCGTGATAAATAGACAGTGATAATAAAGTAATGGGCAGAGTGATACATAGACAGTGATAATAAAGTAATGGACAGCGTGATAAATAGACAGTGATAATAAAATAATGGACAGTGAGATAAATAGACAGTGATAATAAAGTAATGGACAGCGTGATAAATAGACAGTGCTAATAAAGTAATGGACAGTGTGATAAATAGACAGTGATAATAAAGTAATGGAAAGCGTGATAAATAGACAGGGATAATAAAGTAATGGGCAGTGTGATAAATAGACAGTGATAATAAAGTAATGGACAGCGTGATAAATAGACAGTGCTAATAAATTAATGGACAGTGTGATAAATAGACAGTGATAATAAAGTAATGGACAGCGTGATAAATAGACAGGGATAATAAAGTAATGGACAGCGTGATAAATAGACAGGGATAATAAAGTAATGGGCAGTGTGATAAATAGACAGTGATAATAAAGTAATAGACAGTGTGATAAATAGACAGTGATAATAAAGTGATGGGCAGCGTGATTAATGGAGAGTGATAATATAGTAATTGACAGCGTGATAAATAGACAGTGATAATAAAGTAATAGACAGTGTGATAAATAGGCAGTGATAATAAAGTAATGGGCAGCGTGATAAATAGACAGTGATAATAAAGTAATGGACAGCGCGATAAATAGGCAGTGATAATAAAGTAATGGACAGCGTGATAAATAGACAGGGATAATAAAGTATTGGGCAGCGTGATAAATAGACGGGGATAATAAAGTAATGGGCAGTGTGATAAATAGACAGTGATAATAAAGTAATGGGCAGTGTGATAAATAGACAGTGATAATAAAGTAATGGAAAGCGTGATAAATAGGCAGGGATAATAAAGTATTGGGCAGCGTGATAAATAGAAGGGGATAATAAAGTAATGGAAAGCGTGATAAATAGACAGTGTTAATAAAGTAATTGAAAGCGAGATAAATAGACAGTGATAATAAAGTAATAGACTGTGTGATAAATAGACAGTGATAATAAAGTAATGGGTAGCTTGATAAATAGAGGGGATAATAAAGTAATGGACAGTGTGATAAATAGGCAGTGATATTAAAGTAATGGACAGCGTGATAAATAGACAGGGATAATAAAGTATTGGGCAGCGTGATAAATATACAGTGATAATAAAGTAATGGGCAGTGTGATAAATAGACAGTGATAATAAAGTAATGGGTAGCTTGATAAATAGAGGGGATAATAAAGTAATGGACAGCGCGATAAATAGGCAGTGATATTAAAGTAATGGACAGCGCGATAAATAGACAGGGATAATAAAGTATTGGGCAGCGTGATAAATAGACAGTGATAATAAAGTAATGGGCAGTGTGATAAATAGACAGTGATAATAAAGTAATGGAAAGCGTGATAAATAGACAGGGATAATAAAGTATTGGGCAGCGTGATAAATAGACGGGGATAATAAAGTAAAGGGCAGCGTGATAAATAGACAGTGATAATAAAGTAATGGGCAGTGTGATAAATAGACAGTGATAATAAAGTAATGGAAAGCGTGATAAATAGACAGTGATAATAAAGTATTGACAGCGAGATAAATAGACAGTGATAATAGAGTAAATGACAGTGTGATAAATAGACAGTGATAATAAAGAAATGGACAGCGTGATAAATCGACAGGGATAATAATGTAATGAGCAGTGTGATAAATAGACAGTGATAATAAAGTAATGGACAGCGTGATAAATAGACAGTGATAATAGAGTAATGGACAGTGTGATAAATAGACAGTGGTAATAAAGTAATGGGCAGTGTGATAGATAGACAGTGATAATAAAGTAATGGACAGTGTGATAAATAGACAGTGATAGTAAAGTAATAGACAGTGTGATAAACAGACATTGATAATAAAGTGATGGGCAGCGTGATAAATGGAGAGTGATAATAAAGTAATTGACAGCGAGATAAATAGACAGTGATAATAAAGTAATGGTCAGTGTGATCAATAGACAGTGATAATAAAGTAATCGGCAGCTTGATAAATAGAGGGGATAATAAAGTAATGGACAGTGTGATAAATAGGCAGCGATAATAAAGTAATGGACAGCGTGATAAATAGACAGTGATAATGAAGTAATGGACAGCGCGATAATTAGACAGTGATAAAAAAGTAATGGAAAGCGTGATAAATAGACAGGGATAATAAAGTAATGGGCAGTGTGATAAATAGACAGTGATAATAAAGTAATGGACAGCGTGATAAATAGACAGTGCTAATAAATTAATGGACAGTGTGATAAATAGACAGTGATAATAAAGTAATGGACAGCGTGATAAATAGACAGGGATAATAAAGTAATGGACAGCGTGATAAATAGACAGTGATAATAAAGTAATAGACAGTGTGATAAATAGACAGTGATAATAAAGTAATAGACAGTGTGATAAATAGACAGTGATAGTAAAGTAATAGACAGTGTGATAAATAGACAGTGATAATAAAGTGATGGGCAGCGTGATTAATGGAGAGTGATAATATAGTAATTGACAGCGTGATAAATAGACAGTGATAATAAAGTAATAGACAGTGTGATAAATAGACAGTGATAATAAAGTAATGAGCAGCTTGATAAATAGATGGGATAATAAAGTAATGGACAGTGTGATAAATAGGCAGTGATAATAAAGTAATGGGCAGCGTGATAAATAGACAGTGATAATAAAGTAATGGACAGCGCGATAAATAGGCAGTGATAATAAAGTAATGGACAGCGTGATAAATAGACAGGGATAATAAAGTATTGGGCAGCGTGATAAATAGACGGGGATAATAAAGTAATGGGCAGTGTGATAAATAGACAGTGATAATAAAGTAATGGGCAGTGTGATAAATAGACAGTGATAATAAAGTAATGGAAAGCGTGATAAATAGACAGGGATAATAAAGTATTGGGCAGCGTGATAAATAGAAGGGGATAATAAAGTAATGGAAAGCGTGATAAATAGACAGTGTTAATAAAGTAATTGAAAGCGAGATAAATAGACAGTGATAATAAAGTAATAGACTGTGTGATAAATAGACAGTGATAATAAAGTAATGGGTAGCTTGAGAAATAGAGGGGATAATAAAGTAATGGACAGTGTGATAAATAGGCAGTGATATTAAAGTAATGGACAGCGTGATAAATAGACAGGGATAATAAAGTATTGGGCAGCGTGATAAATATACAGTGATAATAAAGTAATGGGCAGTGTGATAAATAGACAGTGATAATAAAGTAATGGGTAGCTTGATAAATAGAGGGGATAATAAAGTAATGGACAGCGCGATAAATAGGCAGTGATATTAAAGTAATGGACAGCGCGATAAATAGACAGGGATAATAAAGTATTGGGCAGCGTGATAAATAGACAGTGATAATAAAGTAATGGGCAGTGTGATAAATAGACAGTGATAATAAAGTAATGGAAAGCGTGATAAATAGACAGGGATAATAAAGTATTGGGCAGCGTGATAAATAGACGGGGATAATAAAGTAAAGGGCAGCGTGATAAATAGACAGTGATAATAAAGTAATGGGCAGTGTGATAAATAGACAGTGATAATAAAGTAATGGAAAGCGTGATAAATAGACAGTGATAATAAAGTATTGACAGCGAGATAAATAGACAGTGATAATAGAGTAAATGACAGTGTGATAAATAGACAGTGATAATAAAGAAATGGACAGCGTGATAAATAGACAGGGATAATAAAGTAATGGGCAGTGTGATAAATAGACAGTGATAATAAACTAATGGCCAGCGTGATAAATAGACAGTGCTAATAAATTAATGGACAGTGTGATAAATAGACAGTGATAATAAAGTAATGGACAGCGTGATAAATAGACAGGGATAATAAAGTAATGGACAGCGTGATAAATAGACAGGGATAATAAAGTAATGGGCAGTGTGATAAATAGACAGTGATAATAAAGTAATAGACAGTGTGATAAATAGACTGTGATAATAAAGTAATAGACAGTGTGATAAATAGACAGTGATAGTAAAGTAATAGACAGTGTGATAAATAGACAGTGATAATAAAGTGATGGGCAGCGTGATTAATGGAGAGTGATAATATAGTAATTGACAGCGTGATAAATAGACAGTGATAATAAAGTAATAGACAGTGTGATAAATAGACAGTGATAATAAAGTAATGAGCAGCTTGATAAATAGATGGGATAATAAAGTAATGGACAGTGTGATAAATAGGCAGTGATAATAAAGTAATGGGCAGCGTGATAAATAGACAGTGATAATAAAGTAATGGACAGCGCGATAAATAGGCAGTGATAATAAAGTAATGGACAGCGTGATAAATAGACAGGGATAATAAAGTATTGGGCAGCGTGATAAATAGACGGGGATAATAAAGTAATGGGCAGTGTGATAAATAGACAGTGATAATAAAGTAATGGGCAGTGTGATAAATAGACAGTGATAATAAAGTAATGGAAAGCGTGATAAATAGACAGGGATAATAAAGTATTGGGCAGCGTGATAAATAGAAGGGGATAATAAATTAATGTAAAGCGTGATAAATAGACAGTGTTAATAAAGTAATTGACAGCGAGATAAATAGACAGTGATAATAAAGTAATAGACTGTGTGATAAATAGACAGTGATAATAAAGTAATGGGTAGCTTGATAAATAGAGGGGATAATAAAATAATGGACAGTGTGATAAATAGGCAGTGATAATAAAGTAATGGACACAGTGATAAATAGGCAGTGATAATAAAGTAATGGACAGCGCGATAAATAGACAGTGATAATAAATTAATGGACTGTGTGATAAATAGACAGCGATAATAAAGTAATGGAAAGCGTGATAAATAGACAGGGATAATAAAGTAATGGGCAGTTTGATAAATAGACAGTGATAATAAAGTAATGGACAGTGTGATAAATAGACAGTGATAATAAAGTAATGGACAGCGTGATAAATAGACAGGGATTATAAAGTAATGGACAGCGTTTTAAATAGACAGGGATAATAAAGTAATGGGCAGTGTGATAAATATGCAGTGATAATAAAGTAATGGACAGCGTGATAAATAGACAGTGATAATAAAGTAATGGGCAGTGTGATAAATAGACAGTGATAATAATGTAATGGACAGCGTGATAAATAGACAGTGATAATAAAGTAATGGACAGCGCGATAAATAGGCAGTGATATTAAAGTAATGGACAGTGTGATAAATAGACAGTGATAATAAAGTAATGAGCAGCTTGATAAATAGATGGGATAATAAAGTAATTGACAGTGTGATAAATAGGCAGTGATAATAAAGTAATGGGCAGCGTGATAAATAGACAGTGATAATAAAGTATTGGGCAGCGTGATAAATAGAAGGGGATAATAAAGTAATGGACAGCGTGATAAATAGACAGAGATAATAAAGTATTGGGCAGCGTGATAAATAGACGGGGATAATAAAGTAATGGGCAGTGTGATAAATAGACAGTGATAATAAAGTAATAGACAGTGTGATAAATAGACAGTGATAGTAAAGTAATAGACAGTGTGATAAATAGACAGTGATAATAAAGTGATGGGCAGCGTGATAAATGGAGAGTGATAATAAAGTAATTGACAGCGTGATAAATAGACAGTGATAATAAAGTAATAGACAGTGTGATAAATAGGCAGTGATAATAAAGTAATGGACAGCGTGATAAATAGACAGTGATAATAAAGTAATGGACAGCGCGATAAATAGACAGTGATAATAAAGTAATGGGCAGTGTGATAAATAGACAGTGATAATAATGTAATGGACAGCGTGATAAATAGACAGTGATAATAAAGTAATGGACAGCGCGATAAATAGGCAGTGATATTAAAGTAATGGACAGTGTGATAAATAGACAGTGATAATAAAGTAATGAGCAGCTTGATAAATAGATGGGATAATAAAGTAATGGACAGTGTGATAAATAGGCAGTGATAATAAAGTAATGGGCAGCGTGATAAATAGACAGTGATAATAAAGTATTGGGCAGCGTGATAAATAGAAGGGGATAATAAAGTAATGGACAGCGTGATAAATAGACAGGGATAATAAAGTATTGGGCAGCGTGATAAATTGACGGGGATAATAAAGTAATGGGCAGTGTGATAAATAGACAGTGATAATAAAGTAATGGGCAGTGTGATAAATAGACAGTGATAATAAAGTAATGGAAAGCGTGATAAATAGACAGGGATAATAAAGTATTGGGCAGCGTGATAAATAGAAGGGGATAATAAAGTAATGGAAAGCGTGATAAATAGACAGTGTTAATAAAGTAATTGACAGCGAGATAAATAGACAGTGATAATAAAGTAATAGACTGTGTGATAAATAGACAGTGATAATAAAGTAATGGGTAGCTTGATAAATAGAGGGGATAATAAAGTAATGGACAGTGTGATAAATAGGCAGTGATAATAAAGTAATGGACACAGTGATAAATAGGCAGTGATAATAAAGTAATGGACACAGTGATAAATAGACAGTGATAATAAAGTAATGGACAGCGCGATAAATAGACAGTGCTAATAAATTAATGGACTGTGTGATAAATAGACAGTGATAATAAAGTAATGGAAAGCGTGATAAATAGACAGGGATAATAAAGTAATGGGCAGTTTGATAAATAGACAGTGATAATAAAGTAATGGACAGTGTGATAAATAGACAGTGATAATAAAGTAATGGACAGCGTGATAAATAGACAGGGATTATAAAGTAATGGACAGCGTGATAAATAGACAGGGATAATAAAGTAATGGGCAGTGTGATAAATAGACAGTGATAATAAAGTAATAGACAGTGTGATAAATAGACAGTGATAGTAAAGTAATAGACAGTGTGATAAATAGACAGTGATAATAAAGTGATGGGCAGCGTGATAAATGGAGAGTGATAATAAAGTAATTGACAGCGTGATAAATAGACAGTGATAATAAAGTAATAGACAGTGTGATAAATAGGCAGTGATAATAAAGTAATGGACAGCGTGATAAATAGACAGTGATAATAAAGTAATGGACAGCGCGATAAATAGGCAGTGATAATAAAGTAATGGACAGCGTGATAAATAGACAGGGATAATAAAGTATTGGGCAGCGTGATAAATAGACGGGGATAATAAAGTAATGGGCAGTGTGATAAATAGACAGTGATAATAAAGTAATGGGCAGTGTGATAAATAGACAGTGATAATAAAGTAATGGAAAGCGTGATAAATAGACAGGGATAATAAAGTATTGGGCAGCGTGATAAATAGAAGGGGATAATAAAGTAATGGAAAGCGTGATAAATAGACAGTGTTAATAAAGTAATTGACAGCGAGATAAATAGACAGTGATAATAAAGTAATAGACTGTGTGATAAATAGACAGTGATAATAAAGTAATGGGTAGCTTGATAAATAGAGGGGATAATAAAGTAATGGACAGTGTGATAAATAGGCAGTGATAATAAAGTAATGGACACAGTGATAAATAGGCAGTGATAATAAAGTAATGGACACAGTGATAAATAGACAGTGATAATAAAGTAATGGACAGCGCGATAAATAGACAGTGATAATAAATTAATGGACTGTGTGATAAATAGACAGTGATAATAAAGTAATGGAAAGCGTGATAAATAGACAGGGATAATAAAGTAATGGGCAGTTTGATAAATAGACAGTGATAATAAAGTAATGGACAGTGTGATAAATAGACAGTGATAATAAAGTAATGGACAGCGTGATAAATAGACAGGGATTATAAAGTAATGGACAGCGTGATAAATAGACAGGGATAATAAAGTAATGGGCAGTGTGATAAATAGACAGTGATAATAAAGTAATAGACAGTGTGATAAATAGACAGTGATAGTAAAGTAATAGACAGTGTGATAAATAGACAGTGATAATAAAGTGATGGGCAGCGTGATAAATGGAGAGTGATAATAAAGTAATTGACAGCGTGATAAATAGACAGTGATAATAAAGTAATAGACAGTGTGATAAATAGGCAGTGATAATAAAGTAATGGACAGCGTGATAAATAGACAGTGATAATAAAGTAATGGACAGCGCGATAAATAGACAGTGATAATAAAGTAATGGGCAGTGTGATAAATAGACAGTGATAATAATGTAATGGACAGCGTGATAAATAGACAGTGATAATAAAGTAATGGACAGCGCGATAAATAGGCAGTGATATTAAAGTAATGGACAGCGTGATAAATAGACAGGGATAATAAAGTATTGGGCAGCGTGATAAATAGACAGTGATAATAAAGTAATGGGCAGTGTGATAAATAGACAGTGATAATAAAGTAATGGAAAGCGTGATAAATAGACAGGGATAATAAAGTATTGGGCAGCGTGACAAATAGACGGGGATAATAAAGTAAAGGGCAGCGTGATAAATAGACAGTGATAATAAAGTAATGGGCAGTGTGATAAATAGACAGTGATAATAAAGTAATGTAATGCGTGATAAATAGACGGGGATAATAAAGTATTGACAGCGAGATAAATAGACAGTGATAATAGAGTAAATGACAGTGTGATAAATAGACAGTGATAATAAAGAAATGGACAGCGTGATAAATCGACAGGGATAATAAAGTAATGAGCAGTGTGATAAATAGACAGTGATAATAAAGTAATGGACAGCGTGATAAATAGACAGTGATAATAGAGTAATGGACAGTGTGATAAATAGACAGTGGTAATAAAGTAATGGGCAGTGTGATAGATAGACAGTGATAATAAAGTAATGGACAGTGTGATAAATATACAGTGATAGTAAAGTAATAGACAGTGTGATAAACAGACATTGATAATAAAGTGATGGGCAGCGTGATAAAAGGAGAGTGATAATAAAGTAATTGACAGCGTGATAAATAGACAGCGAAAATAAAGTAATGGACAGCGTGATAAATAGACAGTGATAATGAAGTAATGGACAGCGCGATAATTAGACAGTGATAATAAAGTAATGGGCAGTGTGATAAATAGACAGTGATAATAAAGTAATGGACAGCGTGATAAATAGACAGTGATAATAAAGTAATGGACAGCGTGATAAATAGGCAGTGATAATAAAGTAATGGTCAGCATGATAAATAGACAGGGATAATAAAGTATTGGGCAGCGTGATAAATAGACGGGGATAATAAAGTAAAGGGCAGCGTGATAAATAGACAGTGATAATAAAGTAATGGGCAGAGTGATACATAGACAGTGATAATAAAGTAATGGACAGCGTGATAAATAGACAGTGATAATAAAATAATGGACAGTGAGATAAATAGACAGTGATAATAAAGTAATGGACAGCGTGATAAATAGACAGTGCTAATAAAGTAATGGACAGTGTGATAAATAGACAGTGATAATAAAGTAATGGACAGCGTGATAAATAGACAGTGCTAATAAATTAATGGACAGTGTGATAAATAGACAGTGATAATAAAGTAATGGACAGCGTGATAAATAGACAGGGATAATAAAGTAATGGACAGCGTGATAAATAGACAGGGATAATAAAGTAATGGGCAGTGTGATAAATAGACAGTGATAATAAAGTAATGGGCAGCGTGATAAATAGGCAGTGATAATAAAGTAATGGGCAGCGTGATAAATGGAGAGTGATAATAAATTAATTGACAGCGTGATAAATAGACAGTGATAATAAAGTAATGGACAGTGTGATCAATAGGCAGCGATAATAAAGTAATGGACAGCGTGATAAATAGACAGTGATAATGAAGTAATGGACAGCGCGATAATTAGACAGTGATAATAAAGTAATGGGCAGTGTGATAAATAGACAGTGATAATAAAGTAATGGACAGCGTGATAAATAGACAGTGATAATAAAGTAATGGACAGCGTGATAAATAGGCAGTGATAATAAAGTAATGGTCAGCATGATAAATAGACAGGGATAATAAAGTATTGGGCAGCGTGATAAATAGACGGGGATAATAAAGTAATGGGCAGAGTGATACATAGACAGTGATAATAAAGTAATGGACAGCGTGATAAATAGACAGTGATAATAAAATAATGGACAGTGAGATAAATAGACAGTGATAATAAAGTAATGGACAGCGTGATAAATAGACAGTGCTAATAAAGTAATGGACAGTGTGATAAATAGACAGTGATAATAAAGTAATGGAAAGCGTGATAAATAGACAGGGATAATAAAGTGATGGGCAGTGTGATAAATAGACAGTGATAATAAAGTAATGAACAGCGTGATAAATAGACAGTGCTAATAAATTAATGGACATTGTGATAAATAGACAGTGATAATAAAGTAATGGACAGCGTGATAAATAGACAGGGATAATAAAGTAATGGACAGTGTGATAAATAGACAGGGATAATAAAGTAATGGGCAGTGTGATAAATAGACAGTGATAATAAAGTAATAGACAGTGTGATAAATAGACAGTGATAGTAAAGTAATAGACAGTGTGATAAATAGACAGTGATAATAAAGTGATGGGCAGCGTGATTAATGGAGAGTGATAATAAAGTAATTGACAGCGTGATAAATAGACAGTGATAATAAAGTAATAGGCAGTGTGATAAATAGACAGTGATAATAAAGTAATGAGCAGCTTGATAAATAGAGGGGATAATAAAGTAATGGACAGTGTGATAAATAGGCAGTGATAATAAAGTAATGGGCAGCGTGATAAATAGACAGTGATAATAAAGTAATGGACAGCGCGATAAATAGGCAGTGATAATAAAGTAATGGACAGCGTGATAAATAGACAGGGATAATAAAGTATTGGGCAGCGTGATAAATAGTCGGGGATAATAAAGTAATGGGCAGTGTGATAAATAGACAGTGATAATAAAGTAATGGGCAGTGTGATAAATAGACAGTGATAATAAAGTAATGGAAAGCTTGATAAATAGACAGGGATAATAAAGTATTGGGCAGCGTGATAAATAGGCGGGGATAATAAAGTAATGGAAAGCGTGATAAATAGACAGTGTTAATAAAGTAATTGACAGCGAGATAAATAGACAGTGATAATAAAGTAATAGACTGTGTGATAAATAGACAGTGATAATAAAGTAATGGGCAGCTTGATAAATAGAGGGGATAATAAAGTAATGGACAGTGTGATAAATAGGCAGTGATAATAAAGTAATGGACACAGTGATAAATAGACAGTGATAATAAAGTAATGGACAGCGCGATAAATATACAGTGATAATAAAGTAATGGGCAGTGTGATAAATAGACAGTGATAATAATGTAATAGACAGCGTGATAAATAGACAGTGATAATAAAGTAATGGACAGCGTGATAAATAGACAGTGATAATAAAATAATGGACAGTGAGATAAATAGACAGTGATAATAAAGTAATGGACAGCGTGATAAATAGACAGTGCTAATAAAGTAATGGATAGTGTGATAAATAGACAGTGATAATAAAGTAATTGAAAGCGTGATAAATAGACAGGGATAATAAAGTAATGGGCAGTGTGATAAATAGACAGTGATAATAAAGTAATGGACAGCGTGATAAATAGACAGTGCTAATAAATTAATGGACAGTGTGATAAATAGACAGGGATAATAAAGTAATGGGCAGTGTGATAAATAGACAGTGATAATAAAGTAATAGACAGTGTGATAAATAGACAGTGATAATAAAGTAATAGACAGTGTGATAAATAGACAGTGATAGTAAAGTAATAGACAGTGTGATAAATAAACAGTGATAATAAAGTGATGGGCAGCGTGATTAATGGAGAGTGATAATAAAGTAATTGACAGCGTGATAAATAGACAGTGATACTAAAGTAATAGACAGTGTGATAAATAGACAGTGATAATAAAGTAATGAGCAGCTTGATAAATAGAGGGGATAATAAAGTAATGGACAGTGTGATAAATAGGCAGTGACAATAAAGTAATGGGCAGCGTGATAAATAGACAGTGATAATAAAGTAATGGACAGTGCGATAAATAGGCAGTGATAATAAAGTAATGGACAGCGTGATAAATAGACAGGGATAATGAAGTATTGGGCAGCGTGATAAATAGACGGGGATAATAAAGTAATGGGCAGTGTGATAAATAGACAGTGATAATAAAGTAATGGGCAGTGTGATAAATTGACAGTGATAATAAAGTAATGGAAAGCGAGATAAATAGACAGGGATAATAAAGTATTGGGCAGCGTGATAAATAGACGGGGATAATAAAGTAATGGAAAGCGTGATAAATAGACAGTGATAATAAAGTAATTGACAGCGAGATAAATCGACAGGGATAATAAAGTAATTAGCAGTGTGATAAATAGACAGTGATAATAAAGTAATGGACAGCGTGATAAATAGACAGTGCTAATAAAGTAATGGACAGTGTGATAAATAGACAGTGCTAATAAAGTAATGGACAGCGTGATAAATAGACAGTGCTAATAAAGTAATGGACAGTGTGATAAATAGACAGTGATAATAAAGTAATGGACAGCGTGATAAATAGACAGTGCTAATAAATTAATGGACAGTGTGATAAATAGACAGTGATAATAAAGTAATGGACAGCGTGATAAATAGACAGGGATAATAAAGTAATGGACAGCGTGATAAATAGACCGGGATAATAAAGTAATAGACAGTGTGATAAATAGACAGTGATAATAAAGTAATAGACAGTGTGATAAATAGACAGTGATAGTAAAGTAATAGACAGTGTGATAAATAGACAGTGATAATAAAGTGATGGGCAGCGTGATTAATGGAGAGTGATAATAAAGTAATTGACAGCGTGATAAATAGACAGTGGTAATAAAGTAATAGAAAGTGTGATAAATAGACAGTGATAATAAAGTAATGAGCAGCTTGATAAATAGAGGGGATAATAAAGTAATGGACAGTGTGATAAATCGGCAGTGATAATAAAGTAATGGGCAGCGTGATAAATAGACAGTGATAATAAAGTAATGGACAGCGCGATAAATAGGCAGCGATAATAAAGTAATGGACAGCGTGATAAATAGACAGGGATAATAAAGTATTGGGCAGCGTGATAAATAGACGGGGATAATAAAGTAATGGGCAGTGTGATAAATAGAGAGTGATAATAAAGTAATGGGCAGTGTGATAAATAGACAGTGATAATAAAGTAATGGAAAGCGAGATAAATAGACAGGGATAATAAAGTATTGGGCAGCGTGATAAATAGACGGGGATAATAAAGTAATGGAAAGCGTGATAAATAGACAGTGATAATAAAGTAAGTGACAGCGAGATAAATCGACAGGGATAATAAAGTAATGAGCAGTGTGATAAATAGACAGTGATAACAAAGTAATTGACAGCGTGATAAATAGACAGTGATAATAGAGTAATGGACAGTGTGATAAATAGACAGTGGTAATAAAGTAATGGGCAGTGTAATAGATAGACAGTGATAATAAAGTAATGGGCAGTGTGATAAATAGACAGTGATAATAAAGTAATGGAAAGCGTGATAAACAGACAGTGATAATAAAGTAATTGACAGCGAGATAAATAGACAGTGATAATAGAGTAATGGACAGTGTGATAAATAGACAGTGATAATAAAGTAATGGACAGCGTGATAAATCGACAGGGATAATAAAGTAATGAGCAGTGTGATAAATAGACAGTGATAATAAAGTAATGGACAGCGTGATAAATAGACAGTGATAATAGAGTAATGGACAGTGTGATAAATAGACAGTGGTAATAAAGTAATGGGCAGTGTGATAGATAGACAGTGATAATAAAGTAATGGACAGTGTGATAAATAGACAGTGATAGTAAAGTAATAGACAGTGTGATAAACAGACATTGATAATAAAGTGATGGGCTGCGTGATAAATGGAGAGTGATAATAAAGTAATTGAGAGCGTGATAAATAGACAGTGATAATAAAGTAATGGACAGTGTGATAAATAGACAGTGATAATAAAGTAATCGGCAGCTTGATAAATAGAGGGGATAATAAAGTAATGGACAGTGTGATAAATAGGCAGCGATAATAAAGTAATGGACAGCGTGATAAATAGACAGTGATAATAAAATAATGGACAGTGTGATAAATAGACAGTGATAATAAAGTAATGGACAGCGTGATAAATAGACAGTGCTAATAAAGTAATGGACAGTGTGATAAATAGACAGTGATAATAAAGTAATAGACAGTGTGATAAATAGACAGTGATAATAAAGTAATAGACAGTGTGATAAATAGACAGTGATAGTAAATTAATAGACAGTGTGATAAATAGACAGTGATAATAAAGTGATGGGCAGCGTGATTAATGGAGAGTGATAATAAAGTAATTGACAGCGTGATAAATATACAGTGATAATAAAATAATAGACAGTGTGATAAATAGACAGTGATAATAAAGTAATGAGCAGCTTGATAAATAGAGGGGATAATAAAGTAATGGACAGTGTGATAAATAGGCAGTGACAATAAAGTAATGGGCAGCGTGATAAATAGACAGTGATAATAAAGTAATGGACAGCGCGATAAATAGGCAGTGATAATAAAGTAATGGACAGCGTGATAAATAGACAGGGATAATAAAGTATTGGGCAGCGTGATAAATAGACGGGGATAATAAAGTAATGGGCAGTGTGATAAATAGACAGTGATAATAAAGTAATGGGCAGTGTGATAAATAGACAGTGATAATAAAGTAATGGAAAGCGAGATAAATAGACAGGGATAATAAAGTATTGGGCAGCGTGATAAATAGACGGGGATAATAAAGTAATGGAAAGCGTGATAAATAGACAGTGATAATAAAGTAATTGACAGCGAGATAAATCGACAGGGATAATAAAGTAATGAGCAGTGTGATAAATAGACAGTGATAATAGAGTAATGGACAGTGTGATAAATAGACAGTGGTAATAAAGTAATGGGCAGTGTAATAGATAGACAGTGGTAATAAAGTAATGGGCAGTGTGATAAATAGACAGTGATAATAAAGTAATGGAAAGCGTGATAAACAGACAGTGATAATAAAGTAATTGACAGCGAGATAAATAGACAGTGATAATAGAGTAATGGACAGTGTGATAAATAGACAGTGATAATAAAGTAATGGACAGCGTGATAAATCGACAGGGATAATAAAGTAATGAGCAGTGTGATAAATAGACAGTGATAATAAAGTAATGGACAGCGTGATAAATAGACAGTGATAATAGAGTAATGGACAGTGTGATAAATAGACAGTGGTAATAAAGTAATGGGCAGTGTGATAGATAGACAGTGATAATAAAGTAATGGACAGTGTGATAAATAGACAGTGATAGTAAAGTAATAGACAGTGTGATAAACAGACATTGATAATAAAGTGATGGGCTGCGTGATAAATGGAGAGTGATAATAAAGTAATTGAGAGCGTGATAAATAGACAGTGATAATAAAGTAATGGACAGTGTGATAAATAGACAGTGATAATAAAGTAATCGGCAGCTTGATAAATAGAGGGGATAATAAAGTAATGGACAGTGTGATAAATAGGCAGCGATAATAAAGTAATGGACAGCGTGATAAATAGACAGTGATAATAAAATAATGGACAGTGTGATAAATAGACAGTGATAATAAAGTAATGGACAGCGTGATAAATAGACAGTGCTAATAAAGTAATGGACAGTGTGATAAATAGACAGTGATAATAAAGTAATAGACAGTGTGATAAATAGACAGTGATAATAAAGTAATAGACAGTGTGATAAATAGACAGTGATAGTAAATTAATAGACAGTGTGATAAATAGACAGTGATAATAAAGTGATGGGCAGCGTGATTAATGGAGAGTGATAATAAAGTAATTGACAGCGTGATAAATATACAGTGATAATAAAGTAATAGACAGTGTGATAAATAGACAGTGATAATAAAGTAATGAGCAGCTTGATAAATAGAGGGGATAATAAAGTAATGGACAGTGTGATAAATAGGCAGTGACAATAAAGTAATGGACAGTGTGATAAATAGACAGTGATAATAAAGTAATGGGCAGTGTGATAGATAGACAGTGATAATAAAGTAATGGACAGTGTGATAAATAGACAGTGATAGTAAAGTAATAGACAGTGTGATAAACAGACATTGATAATAAAGTGATGGGCTGCGTGATAAATGGAGAGTGATAATAAAGTAATTGAGAGCGTGATAAATAGACAGTGATAATAAAGTAATGGACAGTGTGATAAATAGACAGTGATAATAAAGTAATCGGCAGCTTGATAAATAGAGGGGATAATAAAGTAATGGACAGTGTGATAAATAGGCAGCGATAATAAAGTAATGGACAGCGTGATAAATAGACAGTGATAATAAAATAATGGACAGTGTGATAAATAGACAGTGATAATAAAGTAATGGACAGCGTGATAAATAGACAGTGCTAATAAAGTAATGGACAGTGTGATAAATAGACAGTGATAATAAAGTAATAGACAGTGTGATAAATAGACAGTGATAATAAAGTAATAGACAGTGTGATAAATAGACAGTGATAGTAAATTAATAGACAGTGTGATAAATAGACAGTGATAATAAAGTGATGGGCAGCGTGATTAATGGAGAGTGATAATAAAGTAATTGACAGCGTGATAAATATACAGTGATAATAAAGTAATAGACAGTGTGATAAATAGACAGTGATAATAAAGTAATGAGCAGCTTGATAAATAGAGGGGATAATAAAGTAATGGACAGTGTGATAAATAGGCAGTGACAATAAAGTAATGGACAGTGTGATAAATAGACAGTGATAATAAAGTAATGGAAAGCGTGATAAATAGACAGGGATAATAAAGTAATGGGCAGTGTGATAAATAGACAGTGATAATAAAGTAATGGACAGCGTGATAAGTAGACAGTGCTAATAAATTAATGGACAGTGTGATAAATAGACAGTGATAATAAAGTAATGGACAGCGTGATAAATAGGCAGTGATAATAAAGTAATGGGCAGCGTGATAAATAGACAGTGATAATAAAGTAATGGACAGCGCGATAAATAGACAGGGATAATAAAGTATTGGGCAGCGTGATAAATAGACAGGGATAATAAAGTATTGGGCAGCGTGATAAATAGACGGCGATAATAAAGTAATGGGCAGTGTGATAAATAGAGAGTGATAATAAAGTAATGGGCAGTGTGATAAATAGACAGTGATAATAAAGTAATGGAAAGCGAGATAAATAGACAGGGATAATAAAGTATTGGGCAGCGTGATAAATAGACGGGGATAATAAAGTAATGGAAAGCGTGATAAATAGACAGTGATAATAAAGTAAGTGACAGCGAGATAAATCGACAGGGATAATAAAGTAATGAGCAGTGTGATAAATAGACAGTGATAATAAAGTAATTGACAGCGTGATAAATAGACAGTGATAATAGAGTAATGGACAGTGTGATAAATAGACAGTGGTAATAAAGTAATGGGCAGTGTAATAGATAGACAGTGATAATAAAGTAATGGGCAGTGTGATAAATAGACAGTGATAATAAAGTAATGGAAAGCGTGATAAACAGACAGTGATAATAAAGTAATTGACAGCGAGATAAATAGACAGTGATAATAGAGTAATGGACAGTGTGATAAATAGACAGTGATAATAAAGTAATGGACAGCGTGATAAATCGACAGGGATAATAAAGTAATGAGCAGTGTGATAAATAGACAGTGATAATAAAGTAATGGACAGCGTGATAAATAGACAGTGATAATAGAGTAATGGACAGTGTGATAAATAGACAGTGGTAATAAAGTAATGGGCAGTGTGATAGATAGACAGTGATAATAAAGTAATGGACAGTGTGATAAATAGACAGTGATAGTAAAGTAATAGACAGTGTGATAAACAGACATTGATAATAAAGTGATGGGCTGCGTGATAAATGGAGAGTGATAATAAAGTAATTGAGAGCGTGATAAATAGACAGTGATAATAAAGTAATGGACAGTGTGATAAATAGACAGTGATAATAAAGTAATCGGCAGCTTGATAAATAGAGGGGATAATAAAGTAATGGATAGTGTGATAAATAGGCAGCGATAATAAAGTAATGGACAGCGTGATAAATAGACAGTGATAATAAAATAATGGACAGTGTGATAAATAGACAGTGATTATAAAGTAATGGACAGCGTGATAAATAGACAGTGCTAATAAAGTAATGGACAGTGTGATAAATAGACAGTGATAATAAAGTAATGGAAAGCGTGATAAATAGACAGGGATAATAAAGTAATGGGCAGTGTGATAAATAGACAGTGATAATAAAGTAATGGACAGCGTGATAAATAGACAGTGCTAATAAATTAATGGACAGTATGATAAATAGACAGTGATAATAAAGTAATGGACAGCGTGATAAATAGACAGGGATAATAAAGTAATGGGCAGTGTGATAAATAGACAGTGATAATAAAGTAATGGACAGCGTGATAAATAGACAGTGCTAATAAATTAATGGACAGTATCATAAATAGACAGTGATAATAAAGTAATGGACAGCGTGATAAATAGACAGGGATAATAAAGTAATGGGCAGTGTGATAAATAGACAGTGATAATAAAGTAATGGACAGCGTGATAAATAGACAGTGCTAATAAATTAATGGACAGTGTGATAAATAGACAGTGATAATAAAGTAATAGACAGTGTGATAAATAGACAGTGATAGTAAATTAATAGACAGTGTGATAAATAGACAGTGATAATAAAGTGATGGGCAGCGTGATTAATGGAGAGTGATAATAAAGTAATTGACAGCGTGATAAATATACAGTGATAATAAAGTAATAGACAGTGTGATAAATAGACAGTGATAATAAAGTAATGAGCAGCTTGATAAATAGAGGGGATAATAAAGTAATGGACAGTGTGATAAATAGGCAGTGACAATAAAGTAATGGGCAGCGTGATAAATAGACAGTGATAATAAAGTAATGGACAGCGCGATAAATAGGCAGTGATAATAAAGTAATGGACAGCGTGATAAATAGACAGGGATAATAAAGTATTGGGCAGCGTGATAAATAGACGGGGATAATAAAGTAATGGGCAGTGTGATAAATAGACAGTGATAATAAAGTAATGGGCAGGGTGATAAATAGACAGTGATAATAAAGTAATGGAAAGCGAGATAAATAGACAGGGATAATAAAGTATTGGGCAGCGTGATAAATAGACGGGGATAATAAAGTAATGGAAAGCGTGATAAATAGACAGTGATAATGAAGTAATTGACAGCGAGATAAATCGACAGGGATAATAAAGTAATGAGCAGTGTGATAAATAGACAGTGATAATAAAGTAATGGACAGCGTGATAAATAGACAGTGCTAATAAAGTAATGGACAGTGTGATAAATAGACAGTGATAATAAAGTAATGGAAAGCGTGATAAATAGACAGGGATAATAAAGTAATGGGCAGTGTGATAAATAGACAGTGATAATAAAGTAATGGACAGCGTGATAAATAGTCAGTGCTAATAAATTAATGGACAGTGTGATAAATAGACAGTGATAATAAAGTAATGGACAGCGTGATAAATAGACAGGGATAATAAAGTAATGGACAGCGTGATAAATATACAGGGATAATAAAGTAATGGGCAGTGTGATAAATAGCCAGTGCTAATAAAGTAATGGACAGTGTGATAAATAGACAGTGATAATAAAGTAATGGAAAGCGTGATAAATAGACAGGGATAATAAAGTAATGGGCAGTGTGATAAATAGACAGTGATAATAAAGTAATGGACAGCGTGATAAATAGACAGTGCTAATAAATTAATGGACAGTGTGATAAATAGACAGTGATAATAAAGTAATGGACAGCGTGATAAATAGACAGGGATAATAAAGTAATGGACAGCGTGATAAATAGACAGTGATAATAAAGTAATAGACAGTGTGATAAATAGACAGTGATAATAAAGTAATAGACAGTGTGATAAATAGACAGTGATAGTAAAGTAATAGACAGTGTGATAAATAGACAGTGATAATAAAGTGATGGGCAGCGTGATTAATGGAGAGTGATAATAAAGTAATTGACAGCGTGATAAATAGACAGTGATAATAAAGTAATAGACAGTGTGATAAATAGACAGTGATAATAAAGTAATGAGCAGCTTGATAAATAGAGGGGATAATAAAGTAATGGACAGTGTGATAAATAGGCAGTGATAATAAAGTAATGGGCAGCGTGATAAATAGACAGTGATAATAAAGTAATGGACATCGCGATAAATAGGCAGCAATAATAAAGTAATGGACAGCGTGATAAATAGACAGGGATAATAAAGTATTGGGCAGCGTGATAAATAGACGGGGATAATAAAGTAATGGGCAGTGTGATAAATATAGAGTGATAATAAAGTAATGGGCAGTGTGATAAATAGACAGTGATAATAAAGTAATGGAAAGCGAGATAAATAGACAGGGATAATAAAGTATTGGGCAGCGTGATAAATAGACGGGAATAATAAAGTAATGGAAAGCGTGATAAACAGACAGTGATAATAAAGTAAGTGACAGCGAGATAAATCGACAGGGATAATAAAGTAATGAGCAGTGTGATAAATAGACAGTGATAATAAAGTAATTGACAGCGTGATAAATAGACAGTGATAATAGAGTAATGGACAGTGTGATAAATAGACAGTGGTAATAAAGTAATGGGCAGTGTAATAGATAGACAGTGATAATAAAGTAATGGGCAGTGTGATAAATAGACAGTGATAATAAAGTAATGGAAAGCGTGATAAACAGACAGTGATAATAAAGTAATTGACAGCGAGATAAATAAACAGTGATAATAGAGTAATGGACAGTGTGATAAATAGACAGTGATAATAAAGTAATGGACAGCGTGATAAATCGACAGGGATAATAAAGTAATGAGCAGTGTGATAAATAGACAGTGATAATAAAGTAATGGACAGCGTGATAAATAGACAGTGATAATAGAGTAATGGACAGTGTGATAAATAGACAGTGGTAATAAAGTAATGGGCAGTGTGATAGATAGACAGTGATAATAAAGTAATGGACAGTGTGATAAATAGACAGTGATAGTAAAGTAATAGACAGTGTGATAAACAGACATTGATAATAAAGTGATGGGCTGCGTGATAAATGGAGAGTGATAATAAAGTAATTGACAGCGTGATAAATAGACAGTGATAATAAAGTAATGGACAGTGTGATAAATAGACAGTGATAATAAAGTAATCGGCAGCTTGATAAATAGAGGGGATAATAAAGTAATGGACAGTGTGATAAATAGGCAGCGATAATAAAGTAATGGACAGCGTGATAAATAGACAGTGATAATAAAATAATGGACAGTGTGATAAATAGACAGTGATTATAAAGTAATGGACAGCGTGATAAATAGACAGTGCTAATAAAGTAATGGACAGTGTGATAAATAGACAGTGATAATAAAGTAATGGAAAGCGTGATAAATAGACAGGGATAATAAAGTAATGGGCAGTGTGATAAATAGACAGTGATAATAAATTAATGGACAGCGTGATAAATAGACAGTGCTAATAAATTAATGGACAGTATGATAAATAGACAGTGATAATAAAGTAATGGACAGCGTGATAAATAGACAGGGATAATAAAGTAATGGGCAGTGTGATAAATAGACAGTGATAATAAAGTAATAGACAGTGTGATAAATAGACAGTGATAGTAAATTAATAGACAGTGTGATAAATAGACAGTGATAATAAAGTGATGGGCAGCGTGATTAATGGAGAGTGATAATAAGTAATTGACAGCGTGATAAATATACAGTGATAATAAAGTAATAGACAGTGTGATAAATAGACAGTGATAATAAAGTAATGAGCAGCTTGATAAATAGAGGGGATAATAAAGTAATGGACAGTGTGATAAATAGACAGTGGTAATAAAGTAATGGGCAGTGTGATAGATAGACAGTGATAATAAAGTAATGGACAGTGTGATAAATAGACAGTGATAGTAAAGTAATAGACAGTGTGATAAACAGACATTGATAATAAAGTGATGGGCTGCGTGATAAATGGAGAGTGATAATAAAGTAATTGACAGCGTGATAAATAGACAGTGATAATAAAGTAATGGACAGTGTGATAAATAGACAGTGATAATAAAGTAATCGGCAGCTTGATAAATAGAGGGGATAATAAAGTAATGGACAGTGTGATAAATAGGCAGCGATAATAAAGTAATGGACAGCGTGATAAATAGACAGTGATAATAAAATAATGGACAGTGTGATAAATAGACAGTGATTATAAAGTAATGGACAGCGTGATAAATAGACAGTGCTAATAAAGTAATGGACAGTGTGATAAATAGACAGTGATAATAAAGTAATGGAAAGCGTGATAAATAGACAGGGATAATAAAGTAATGGGCAGTGTGATAAATAGACAGTGATAATAAATTAATGGACAGCGTGATAAATAGACAGTGCTAATAAATTAATGGACAGTATGATAAATAGACAGTGATAATAAAGTAATGGACAGCGTGATAAATAGACAGGGATAATAAAGTAATGGGCAGTGTGATAAATAGACAGTGATAATAAAGTAATAGACAGTGTGATAAATAGACAGTGATAATAAAGTAATAGACAGTGTGATAAATAGACAGTGATAGTAAATTAATAGACAGTGTGATAAATAGACAGTGATAATAAAGTGATGGGCAGCGTGATTAATGGAGAGTGATAATAAAGTAATTGACAGCGTGATAAATATACAGTGATAATAAAGTAATAGACAGTGTGATAAATAGACAGTGATAATAAAGTAATGAGCAGCTTGATAAATAGAGGGGATAATAAAGTAATGGACAGTGTGATAAATAGGCAGTGACAATAAAGTAATGGGCAGCGTGATAAATAGACAGTGATAATAAAGTAATGGACAGCGCGATAAATTGGCAGTGATAATAAAGTAATGGACAGCGTGATAAATAGACAGGGATAATAAAGTATTGGGCAGCGTGATAAATAGACGGCGATAATAAAGTAATGGGCAGTGTGATAAATAGAGAGTGATAATAAAGTAATGGGCAGTGTGATAAATAGACAGTGATAATAAAGTAATGGAAAGCGAGATAAATAGACAGGGATAATAAAGTATTGGGCAGCGTGATAAATAGACGGGGATAATAAAGTAATGGAAAGCGTGATAAATAGACAGTGATAATAAAGTAAGTGACAGCGAGATAAATCGACAGGGATAATAAAGTAATGAGCAGTGTGATAAATAGACAGTGATAATAAAGTAATGGACAGTGTGATAAATAGACAGTGATAATAAAGTAATGGAAAGCGTGATAAATAGACAGGGATAATAAAGTAATGGGCAGTGTGATAAATAGACAGTGATAATAAAGTAATGGACAGCGTGATAAATAGACAGTGCTAATAAATTAATGGACAGTGTGATAAATAGACAGTGATAATAAAGTAATGGGCAGTGTGATAAATAGACAGTGATAATAAAGTAATGGGCAGTGTGATAAATAGACAGTGATAATAAAGTAATGGAAAGCGAGATAAATAGACAGGGATAATAAAGTATTGGGCAGCGTGATAAATAGACGGGGATAATAAAGTAATGGAAAGCGTGATAAATAGACAGTGATAATAAAGTAATTGACAGCGAGATAAATCGACAGGGATAATAAAGTAATGAGCAGTGTGATAAATAGACAGTGATAATAAAGTAGTGGACAGCGTGATAAATAGACAGTGCTAATAAAGTAATGGACAGTGTGATAAATAGACAGTGATAATAAAGTAATGGAAAGCGTGATAAATAGACAGGGATAATAAAGTAATGGGCAGTGTGATAAATAGACAGTGATAATAAAGTAATGGACAGCGTGATAAATAGACAGTGCTAATAAATTAATGGACAGTGTGATAAATAGACAGTGATAATAAAGTAATGGACAGTGTGATAAATAGACAGGGATAATAAAGTAATGGACAGCGTGATAAATAGACAGGGATAATAAAGTAATGGGCAGTGTGATAAATAGACAGTGATAATAAAGTAATAGACAGTGTGATAAATAGACAGTGATAATAAAGTAATAGACAGTGTGATAAATAGACAGTGATAGTAAAGTAATAGACAGTGTGATAAATAGACAGTGATAATAAAGTGATGGGCAGCGTGATTAATGGAGAGTGATAATAAAGTAATTGACAGCGTGATAAATACACAGTGATAATAAAGTAATAGACAGTGTGATAAATAGACAGTGATAATAAAGTAATGAGCAGCTTGATAAATAGAGGGGATAATAAAGTAATGGACAGCGTGATAAATAGCCAGTGATAATAAAGTAATGGGCAGCGTGATAAATAGACAGTGATAATAAAGTAATGGACAGCGCGATAAATAGGCAGCGATAATAAAGTAATGGACAGCGTGATAAATAGACAGGGATAATAAAGTATTGGGCAGCGTGATAAATAGACGGGGATAATAAAGTAATGGAAAGCGTGATAAATAGACAGTGATAATAAAGTAAGTGACAGCGAGATAAATCGACAGGGATAATAAAGTAATGAGCAGTGTGATAAATAGACAGTGATAATAAAGTAATTGACAGCGTGATAAATAGACAGTGATAATAGAGTAATGGACAGTGTGATAAATAGACAGTGGTAATAAAGTAATGGGCAGTGTGATAGATAGACAGTGATAATAAAGTAATGGGCAGTGTGATAAATAGACAGTGATAATAAAGTAATGGAAAGCGTGATAAACAGACAGTGATAATAAAGTAATTGACAGCGAGATAAATAGACAGTGATAATAGAGTAATGGACAGTGTGATAAATAGACAGTGATAATAAAGTAATGGACAGCGTGATAAAATCGACAGGGATAATAAAGTAATGAGCAGTGTGATAAATAGACAGTGATCATAAAGTAATGGACAGCGTGATAAATAGACAGTGATAATAGAGTAATGGACAGTGTGATAAATAGACAGTGGTAATAAAGTAATGGGCAGTGTGATAGATAGACAGTGATAATAAAGTAATGGACAGTGTGATAAATAGACAGTGATAGTAAAGTAATAGACAGTGTGATAAACAGACATTGATAATAAAGTGATGGGCTGCGTGATAAATGGAGAGTGATAATAAAGTAATTGACAGCGTGATAAATAGACAGTGATAATAAAGTAATGGACAGTGTGATAAATAGACAGTGATAATAAAGTAATCGGCAGCTTGATAAATAGAGGGGATAATAAAGTAATGGACAGTGTGATAAATAGGCAGCGATAATAAAGTAATGGACAGCGTGATAAATAGACAGTGATAATAAAATAATGGACAGTGTGATAAATAGACAGTGATAATAAAGTAATGGACAGCGTGATAAATAGACAGTGCTAATAAAGTAATGGACAGTGTGATAAATAGACAGTGATAATAAAGTAATGGAAAGCGTGATAAATAGACAGGGATAATAAAGTAATGGGCAGTGTGATAAATAGACAGTGATAATAAAGTAATGGACAGCGTGATAAATAGACAGTGCTAATAAATTAATGGACAGTATGATAAATAGACAGTGATAATAAAGTAATGGACAGCGTGATAAATAGACAGTGATAATAAAGTAATGGACAGCGTGATAAATAGACAGGGATAATAAAGTAATGGGCAGTGTGATAAATAGACAGTGATAATAAAGTAATAGACAGTGTGATAAATAGACAGTGATAATAAAGTAATAGACAGTGTGATAAATAGACAGTGATAGTAAATTAATAGACAGTGTGATAAATAGACAGTGATAATAAAGTGATGGGCAGCGTGATTAATGGAGAGTGATAATAAAGTAATTGACAGCGTGATAAATATACAGTGATAATAAAGTAATAGACAGTGTGATAAATAGACAGTGATAATAAAGTAATGAGCAGCTTGATAAATAGAGGGGATAATAAAGTAATGGACAGTGTGATAAATAGGCAGTGATAATAAAGTAATGGACAGCGTGATAAATATACAGTGATAATAAAGTAATGGACAGCGCGATAAATAGACAGTGATAATAAAGTAATGGGCACTGTGATAAATAGACAGTGATAATAAAGTAATGAACAGCGTGATAAATAGACAGTGATAATAAAGTAATGGACAGCGTGATAAATAGGCAGTGAAAATAAAGTAATGGACAGCGTGATAAATAGACAGGGACAATACAGTATTGGGCAGCGTGATAAATAGACGGGGATAATAAAGTAATGGGCAGTGTGATAAATAGACAGTGATAATAAAGTAATGGGCAGTGTGATAAATAGACAGTGATAATAAAGCAATGGAAAGCGTGATAAATAGACAGTGATAATAGAGTAATTGACAGTGTGATAAATAGACAGGGATAATAAAGTATTGGGCAGCGTGAAAAATAGACGGGGATAACAAAGTTATGGAAAGCGTGATAAATAGACAGTGATAATAAAGTAATTGACAGCGAGATAAATAGACAGTGATAATAGAGTAATGGACAGTGTGATAAATAGACAGTGGTAATAAAGTAATGGGCAGTGTGATAGATAGACAGTGATAATAAAGTAATGGACAGTGTGATAAATAGACAGTGCTAATAAAGTAATGGACAGTGTGTTAAATAGACAGGGATAATAAAGTAATCGACAGCGTGATAAATAGACAGGGATAATAAAGTATTGGGCAGCGTGATAAAAAGACGGGGATAATAAAGTAAAGGGCAGTGTGATAAATAGACAGTGATAGTAAAGTAATGGGCAGTGTGATAAATAGACAGTGATAATAAAGTAATGGACAGCGTGATAAATAGACAGTGATAATAAAGTAATGGACAGCGTGATAAATACACAGTGATAATAAAGTAATGGGCAGCATGATACATAGACAGTGATAATAAAGTTATGGGCAGTGTGATAAATAGACAGTGATAATAAAGTAATAGACAGTGTGATAAATAGACAGGGATAATAAAGTAACGGGCAGCGTGATAAATAGACAGGGATAATAAAGTAATGGACAGCGTGATAAATAGACAGGGATAATAAAGTAATGGGCAGTGTGATAAATAGACAGTGATAATAAAGTAATAGAGAGTGTGATAAATAGACAGTGATAATAAAGTAATAGACAGTGTGATAAATAGACAGTGATAGTAAAGTAATAGACAATGTGATAAATAGACAGTGATAATAAAGTGATGGGCAGCGTGATAAATGGAGAGTGATATTAAAGTAATTGACAGCGTGATAAATAGACAGTGATAATAGAGTAATGGACAGTGTGATTAATAGACAGTGATAATAAAGTAATGGGCAGAGTGATAAATAGACAGTGATAATAAAGTAATGGGCAGTGTGATAAATAGACAGTGCTAATAAAGTAATGGACAGTGTGATATATAGACAGGGATAATAAAGTAATGGACAGCGTGATAAATAGACAGGGATAATAAAGTATTGGGCAGAGTGATAAATAGACGGGGATAATAAAGTAAAGGGCAGTGTGATAAATAGACAGTGATAGTAAAGTAATGGGCAGTGTGATAAATAGACAGTGATAATAAAGTAATGGACAGCGTGATAAATAGACAGTGATAATAAAGTAATGGACAGCGTGATAAATAGACAGTGATAATAAAGTGATGGGCTGCGTGATAAATGGAGAGTGATAATAAAGTAATTGACAGCGTGATAAATAGACAGTGATAATCAAGTAATGGACAGTGTGATAAATAGACAGTGATAATAAAGTAATCGGCAGCTTGATAAATAGAGGGGATAATAAAGTAATGGACAGTGTGATAAATAGGCAGCGATAATAAAGTAATGGACAGCGTGATAAATAGACAGTGATAATAAAATAATGGACAGTGTGATAAATAGACAGTGATAATAAAGTAATGGACAGCGTGATAAATAGACAGTGCTAATAAAGTAATGGACAGTGTGATAAATAGACAGTGATAATAAAGTAATGGAAAGCGTGATAAATAGACAGGGATAATAAAGTAATGGGCAGTGTGATAAATAGACAGTGATAATAAAGTAATGGACAGCGTGATAAATAGACAGTGCTAATAAATTAATGGACAGTATGATAAATAGACAGTGATAATAAAGTAATGGACAGCGTGATAAATAGACAGTGATAATAAAGTAATGGACAGCATGATAAATAGACAGGGATAATAAAGTAATGGGCAGTGTGATAAATAGACAGTGATAATAAAGTAATAGACAGTGTGATAAATAGACAGTGATAATAAATGTAATAGACAGTGTGATAAATAGACAGTGATAGTAAATTAATAGACAGTGTGATAAATAGACAGTGATAATAAAGTGATGGGCAGCGTGATTAATGGAGAGTGATAATAAAGTAATTGACAGCGTGATAAATATACAGTGATAATAAAGTAATAGACAGTGTGATAAATAGACAGTGATAATAAAGTAATGAGCAGCTTGATAAATAGAGGGGATAATAAAGTAATGGACAGTGTGATAAATAGGCAGTGATAATAAAGTAATGGACAGCGTGATAAATATACAGTGATAATAAAGTAATGGACAGCGCGATAAATAGACAGTGATAATAAAGTAATGGGCACTGTGATAAATAGACAGTGATAATAAAGTAATGGACAGCGTGATAAATAGACAGTGATAATAAAGTAATGGACAGCGTGATAAATAGGCAGTGATAATAAAGTAATGGACAGCGTGATAAATAGACAGGGATAATACAGTATCGGGCAGCGTGATAAATAGACGGGGATAATAAAGTAATGGGCAGTGTGATAAATAGACAGTGATAATAAAGTAATGGGCAGTGTGATAAATAGACAGTGATAATAAAGCAATGGAAAGCGTGATAAATAGACAGTGATAATAGAGTAATGGACAGTGTGATAAATAGACAGGGATAATAAAGTATTGGGCAGCGTGAAAAATAGACGGGGATAACAAAGTTATGGAAAGCGTGATAAATAGACAGTGATAATAAAGTAATTGACAGCGAGATAAATAGACAGTGATAATAGAGTAATGGACAGTGTGATAAATAGACAGTGGTAATAAAGTAATGGGCAGTGTGATAGATAGACAGTGATAATAAAGTAATGGACAGTGTGATAAATAGACAGTGCTAATAAAGTAATGGACAGTGTGTTAAATAGACAGGGATAATAAAGTAATGGACAGCGTGATAAATAGACAGGGATAATAAAGTATTGGGCAGCGTGATAAAAAGACGGGGATAATAAAGTAAAGGGCAGTGTGATAGATAGACAGTGATAATAAAGTAATGGGCAGTGTGATAAATAGACAGTGATAATAAAGTAATGGACAGCGTGATAAATAGACAGTGATAATAAAGTAATGGACAGCGTGATAAATACACAGTGATAATAAAGTAATGGGCAGCATGATACATAGACAGTGATAATAAAGTTATGGGCAGTGTGATAAATAGACAGTGATAATAAAGTAATAGACAGTGTGATAAATAGACAGGGATAATAAAGTAACGGGCAGCGTGATAAATAGACAGGGATAATAAAGTAATGGACAGCGTGATAAATAGACAGGGATAATAAAGTAATGGGCAGTGTGATAAATAGACAGTGATAATAAAGTAATAGAGAGTGTGATAAATAGACAGTGATAATAAAGTAATAGACAGTGTGATAAATAGACAGTGATAGTAAAGTAATAGACAATGTGATAAATAGACAGTGATAATAAAGTGATGGGCAGCGTGATAAATGGAGAGTGATATTAAAGTAATTGACAGCGTGATAAATAGACAGTGATAATAGAGTAATGGACAGTGTGATTAATAGACAGTGATAATAAAGTAATGGGCAGAGTGATAAATAGACAGTAATAATAAAGTAATGGACAGTGTGATAAATAGACAGTGCTAATAAAGTAATGGACAGTGTGATATATAGACAGGAATAATAAAGTAATGGACAGCGTGATAAATAGACAGGGATAATAAAGTATTGGGCAGAGTGATAAATAGACGGGGATAATAAAGTAAAGGGCAGTGTGATAAATAGACAGTGATAATAAAGTAATGGGCAGTGTGATAAATAGACAGTGATAATAAAGTAATGGACAGCGTGATAAATAGACAGTGATAATAAAGTAATGGACAGCGTGATAAATAGACAGTGATAATAAAGTAATGGGCAGCGTGATAAATAGACAGTGATAATAAAGTAATGGGCAGCATGATAAATAGACAGGAATAATAAATTTATGGGCAGTGACATAAATATACAGTGATAATAAAGTAATGGACAGTGTGATAAATAGACAGTGCTAATAAAGTAATGGACAGTGTGATAAATATACAGTGATAATACAGAAATGGACAGCGTGATAAATAGACAGGGATAATAAAGTAATGGACAGCGTGATAAATAGACAGGGATAATAAATTTATGGGCAGTGTGATAAATAGACGGGGATAATAAAGTAATGGGCAGTGTGAAAATAGAAAGGGATAATAAAGTAATGGACAGTGTGATAAATAGACAGTGATAATAAAGTAATGGGCAGCGTGATAAATAGACGGTGATAATAAAGTAATGGGCAGTGTGAAAAATAGACAGGGATAATAAAGTAATGGACAGTGTGATAAATAGACAGTAATAATAAAGTATTGTGCAGCGTGATAAATGGACGGGGATAATAAAGTAATGGGCTGCGTGATAAATAGAGAGTCATAATAAAGTAATGGGCATTTTGATAAATAGACACGGATAATAAAGTAATGGCAAGCGTGATAAATAGACAGTGATAATAAAGTAATGGGCAGTGTGATAAATAGACAGTGATAATAAAGTAATGGAAAGCGAGATAAATAGACAGGGATAATAAAGTATTGGGCAGCGTGATAAATAGACGGGGATAATAAAGTAATGGAAAGCGTGATAAACAGACAGTGATAATAAAGTAAGTGACAGCGAGATAAATCGACAGGGATAATAAAGTAATGAGCAGTGTGATAAATAGACAGTGATAATAAAGTAATGGACAGCGTGATAAATAGACAGTGATAATAGAGTAATGGACAGTGTGATAAATAGACAGTGGTAATAAAGTAATGGGCAGTGTGATAGATAGACAGTGATAATAAAGTAATGGACAGTGTGATAAATAGACAGTGATAGTAAAGTAATAGACAGTGTGATAAACAGACATTGATAATAAAGTGATGGGCTGCGTGATAAATGGAGAGTGATAATAAAGTAATTGACAGCGTGATAAATAGACAGTGATAATAAAGTAATGGACAGTGTGATAAATAGACAGTGATAATAAAGTAATCGGCAGCTTGATAAATAGAGGGGATAATAAAGTATTGGACAGTGTGATAAATAGGCAGCGATAATAAAGTAATGGACAGCGTGATAAATAGACAGTGATAATAAAATAATGGACAGTGTGATAAATAGACAGTGATTATAAAGTAATGGACAGCGTGATAAATAGACAGTGCTAATAAAGTAATGGACAGTGTGATAAATAGACAGTGATAATAAAGTAATGGAAAGCGTGATAAATAGACAGGGATAATAAAGTAATGGGCAGTGTGATAAATAGACAGTGATAATAAAGTAATGGACAGCGTGATAAATAGACAGTGCTAATAAATTAATGGACAGTATGATAAATAGACAGTGATAATAAAGTAATGGACAGCGTGATAAATAGACAGGGATAATAAAGTAATGGGCAGTGTGATAAATAGACAGTGATAATAAAGTAATAGACAGTGTGATAAATAGACAGTGATAATAAAGTAATAGACAGTGTGATAAATAGACAGTGATAGTAAATTAATAGACAGTGTGATAAATAGACAGTGATAATAAAGTGATGGGCAGCGTGATTAATGGAGAGTGATAATAAAGTAATTGACATCGTGATAAATATACAGTGATAATAAAGTAATAGACAGTGTGATAAATAGACAGTGATAATAAAGTAATGAGCAGCTTGATAAATAGAGGGGATAATAAAGTAATGGACAGTGTGATAAATAGGCAGTGACAATAAAGTAATGGGCAGCGTGATAAATAGACAGTGATAATAAAGTAATGGACAGCGCGATAAAAAGGCAGTGATAATAAAGTAATGAACAGCGTGATAAATAGACAGGGATAATAAAGTATTGGGCAGTGTGATAAATAGACGGGGATAATAAAGTAATGGGCAGTGTGATAAATAGACAGTGATAATAAAGTAATGGGCAGTGTGATAAATAGACAGTGATAATAAAGTAATGGAAAGCGAGATAAATAGACAGGGATAATAAAGTATTGGGCAGCGTGATAAATAGACGGGGATAATAAAGTAATGGAAAGCGTGATAAATAGACAGTGATAATAAAGTAATTGACAGCGAGATAAATCGACAGGGATAATAAAGTAATGAGCAGTGTGATAAATAGACAGTGATAATAAAGTAGTGGACAGCGTGATAAATAGACAGTGCTAATAAAGTAATGGACAGTGTGATAAATAGACAGTGATAATAAAGTAATGGAAAGCGTGATAAATAGACAGGGATAATAAAGTAATGGGCAGTGTGATAAATAGACAGTGATAATAAAGTAATGGACAGCGTGATAAATAGACAGTGCTAATAAATTAATGGACAGTGTGATAAATAGACAGTGATAATAAAGAAATGGACAGCGTGATAAATAGACAGGGATAATAAAGTAATGGACAGCGTGATAAATAGACAGTGATAATAAAGTAATGGGCAGTGTGATAAATAGACAGTGATAATAAAGTAATGGAAAGCGAGATAAATAGACAGGGATAATAAAGTATTGGGCAGCGTGATAAATAGACGGGGATAATAAAGTAATGGAAAGCGTGATAAATAGACAGTGATAATAAAGTAATTGACAGCGAGATAAATCGACAGGGATAATAAAGTAATGAGCAGTGTGATAAATAGACAGTGATAATAAAGTAATGGACAGCGTGATAAATAGACAGTGCTAATAAAGTAATGGACAGTGTGATAAATAGACAGTGATAATAAAGTAATGGAAAGCGTGATAAATAGACAGGGATAATAAAGTAATGGGCAGTGTGATAAATAGACAGTGATAATAAAGTAATGGACAGCGTGATAAATAGACAGTGCTAATAAATTAATGGACAGTGTGATAAATAGACAGTGATAATAAAGTAATGGACAGTGTGATAAATAGACAGGGATAATAAAGTAATGGACAGCGTGATAAATAGACAGGGATAATAAAGTAATGGACAGTGTGATAAATAGACAGTGATAATAAAGTAATAGACAGTGTGATAAATAGACAGTGATAATAAAGTAATAGACAGTGTGATAAATAGACAGTGATAGTAAAGTAATAGACAGTGTGATAAATAGACAGTGATAATAAAGTGATGGGCAACGTGATTAATGGAGAGTGATAATAAAGTAATTGACAGCGTGATAAATACACAGTGATAATAAAGTAATAGACAGTGTGATAAATAGACAGTGATAATAAAGTAATGAGCAGCTTGATAAATAGAGGGGATAATAAAGTAATGGACAGTGTGATAAATAGGCAGTGATAATAAAGTAATGGGCAGCGTGATAAATAGACAGTGATAATAAAGTAATGGACAGCGCGATAAATAGGCAGCGATAATAAAGTAATGGACAGCGTGATAAATAGACAGGGATAATAAAGTATTGGGCAGCGTGATAAATAGACGGGGATAATAAAGTAATGGGCAGTGTGATAAATAGACAGTGATAATAAAGTAATGGGCAGTGTGATAAATAGACAGTGATAATAAAGTAATGGAAAGCGAGATAAATAGACAGTGATAATAAAGTAAGTGACAGCGAGATAAATCGACAGGGATAATAAAGTAATGAGCAGTGTGATAAATAGACAGTGATAATAAAGTAATTGACAGCGTGATAAATAGACAGTGATAATAGAGTAATGGACAGTGTGATAAATAGACAGTGGTAATAAAGTAATGGGCAGTGTGATAGATAGACAGTGATAATAAAGTAATGGGCAGTGTGATAAATAGACAGTGATAATAAAGTAATGGAAAGCGTGATAAACAGACAGTGATAATAAAGTAATTGACAGCGAGATAAAAAGACAGTGATAATAGAGTAATGGACAGTGTGATAAATAGACAGTGATAATAAAGTAATGGACAGCGTGATAAATCGACAGGGATAATAAAGTAATGAGCAGTGTGATAAATAGACAGTGATCATAAAGTAATGGACAGCGTGATAAATAGACAGTGATAATAGAGTAATGGACAGTGTGATAAATAGACAGTGGTAATAAAGTAATGGACAGTGTGATAGATAGACAGTGATAATAAAGTAATGGACAGTGTGATAAATAGACAGTGATAGTAAAGTAATAGACAGTGTGATAAACAGACATTGATAATAAAGTGATGGGCTGCGTGATAAATGGAGAGTGATAATAAAGTAATTGACAGCGTGATAAATAGACAGTGATAATAAAGTAATGGACAGTGTGATAAATAGACAGTGATAATAAAGTAATCGGCAGCTTGATAAATAGAGGAGATAATAAAGTAATGGACAGTGTGATAAATAGGCAGCGATAATAAAGTAATAGACAGCGTGATAAATAGACAGTGATAATAAAATAATGGACAGTGTGATAAATAGACAGTGATAATAAAGTAATGGACAGCGTGATAAATAGACAGTGCTAATAAAGTAATGGACAGTGTGATAAATAGACAGTGATAATAAAGTAATGGAAAGCGTGATAAATAGACAGGGATAATAAAGTAATGGGCAGTGTGATAAATAGACAGTGATAATAAAGTAATGGACAGCGTGATAAATAGACAGTGCTAATAAATTAATGGACAGTATGATAAATAGACAGTGATAATAAAGTAATGGACAGCGTGATAAATAGACAGTGATAATAAAGTAATGGACAGCGTGATAAATAGACAGGGATAATAAAGTAATGGGCAGTGTGATAAATAGACAGTGATAATAAAGTAATAGACAGTGTGATAAATAGACAGTGATAATAAAGTAATAGACAGTGTGATAAATAGACAGTGATAGTAAATTAATAGACAGTGTGATAAATAGACAGTGATAATAAAGTGATTGGCAGCGTGATTAATGGAGAGTGATAATAAAGTAATTGACAGCGTGATAAATATACAGTGATAATAAAGTAATAGACAGTGTGATAAATAGACAGTGATAATAAAGTAATGAGCAGCTTGATAAATAGAGGGGATAATAAAGTAATGGACAGTGTGATAAATAGGCAGTGATAATAAAGTAATGGACAGCGTGATAAATATACAGTGATAATAAAGTAATGGACAGCGCGATAAATAGACAGTGATAATAAAGTAATGGGCACTGTGATAAATAGACAGTGATAATAAAGTAATGGACAGCGTGATAAATAGACAGTGATAATAAAGTAATGGACAGCGTGATAAATCGACAGGGATAATAAAGTAATGAGCAGTGTGATAAATAGACAGTGATCATAAAGTAATGGACAGCGTGATAAATAGACAGTGATAATAGAGTAATGGACAGTGTGATAAATAGACAGTGGTAATAAAGTAATGGACAGTGTGATAGATAGACAGTGATAATAAAGTAATGGACAGTGTGATAAATAGACAGTGATAGTAAAGTAATAGACAGTGTGATAAACAGACATTGATAATAAAGTGATGGGCTGCGTGATAAATGGAGAGTGATAATAAAGTAATTGACAGCGTGATAAATAGACAGTGATAATAAAGTAATGGACAGTGTGATAAATAGACAGTGATAATAAAGTAATCGGCAGCTTGATAAATAGAGGGGATAATAAAGTAATGGACAGTGTGATAAATAGGCAGCGATAATAAAGTAATGGACAGCGTGATAAATAGACAGTGATAATAAAATAATGGACAGTGTGATAAATAGACAGTGATAATAAAGTAATGGACAGCGTGATAAATAGACAGTGCTAATAAAGTAATGGACAGTGTGATAAATAGACAGTGATAATAAAGTAATGGAAAGCGTGATAAATAGACAGGGATAATAAAGTAATGGGCAGTGTGATAAATAGACAGTGATAATAAAGTAATGGACAGCGTGATAAATAGACAGTGCTAATAAATTAATGGACAGTATGATAAATAGACAGTGATAATAAAGTAATGGACAGCGTGATAAATAGACAGTGATAATAAAGTAATGGACAGCGTGATAAATAGACAGGGATAATAAAGTAATGGGCAGTGTGATAAATAGACAGTGATAATAAAGTAATAGACAGTGTGATAAATAGACAGTGATAATAAAGTAATAGACAGTGTGATAAATAGACAGTGATAGTAAATTAATAGACAGTGTGATAAATAGACAGTGATAATAAAGTGATGGGCAGCGTGATTAATGGAGAGTGATAATAAAGTAATTGACAGCGTGATAAATATACAGTGATAATAAAGTAATAGACAGTGTGATAAATAGACAGTGATAATAAAGTAATGAGCAGCTTGATAAATAGAGGGGATAATAAAGTAATGGACAGTGTGATAAATAGGCAGTGATAATAAAGTAATGGACAGCGTGATAAATATACAGTGATATAAAGTAATGGACAGCGCGATAAATAGACAGTGATAATAAAGTAATGGGCACTGTGATAAATAGACAGTGATAATAAAGTAATGGACAGCGTGATAAATAGACAGTGATAATAAAGTAATGGACAGCGTGATAAATAGGCAGTGATAATAAAGTAATGGATAGCGTGATAAATATACAGGGATAATACAGTATTGGGCAGCGTGATAAATAGACGGGGATAATAAAGTAATGGGCAGTGTGATAAATAGACAGTGATAATAAAGTAATGGGCAGTGTGATAAATAGACAGTGATAATAAAGCAATGGAAAGCGTGATAAATAGACAGTGATAATAGAGTAATGGACAGTGTGATAAATAGACAGGGATAATAAAGTAATGGACAGTGTGATAAATAGACAGTGATAATAAAGTAATGGACAGCGTGATAAATCGACAGGGATAATAAAGTAATGAGCAGTGTGATAAATAGACAGTGATCATAAAGTAATGGACAGCGTGATAAATAGACAGTGATAATAGAGTAATGGACAGTGTGATAAATAGACAGTGGTAATAAAGTAATGGACAGTGTGATAGATAGACAGTGATAATAAAGTAATGGACAGTGTGATAAATAGACAGTGATAGTAAAGTAATAGACAGTGTGATAAACAGACATTGATAATAAAGTGATGGGCTGCGTGATAAATGGAGAGTGATAATAAAGTAATTGACAGCGTCATAAATAGACAGTGATAATAAAGTAATGGACAGTGTGATAAATAGACAGTGATAATAAAGTAATCGGCAGCTTGATAAATAGAGGGGATAATAAAGTAATGGACAGTGTGATAAATAGGCAGCGATAATAAAGTAATGGACAGCGTGATAAATAGACAGTGATAATAAAATAATGGACAGTGTGATAAATAGACAGTGATAATAAAGTAATGGACAGCGTGATAAATAGACAGTGCTAATAAAGTAATGGACAGTGTGATAAATAGACAGTGATAATAAAGTAATGGAAAGCGTGATAAATAGACAGGGATAATAAAGTAATGGGCAGTGTGATAAATAGACAGTGATAATAAAGTAATGGACAGCGTGATAAATAGACAGTGCTAATAAATTAATGGACAGTATGATAAATAGACAGTGATAATAAAGTAATGGACAGCGTGATAAATAGACAGTGATAATAAAGTAATGGACAGCGTGATAAATAGACAGGGATAATAAAGTAATGGGCAGTGTGATAAATAGACAGTGATAATAAAGTAATAGACAGTGTGATAAATAGACAGTGATAATAAAGTAATAGACAGTGTGATAAATAGACAGTGATAGTAAATTAATAGACAGTGTGATAAATAGACAGTGATAATAAAGTGATGGGCAGCGTGATTAATGGAGAGTGATAATAAAGTAATTGACAGCGTGATAAATATACAGTGATAATAAAGTAATAGACAGTGTGATAAATAGACAGTGATAATAAAGTAATGAGCAGCTTGATAAATAGAGGGGATAATAAAGTAATGGACAGTGTGATAAATAGGCAGTGATAATAAAGTAATGGACAGCGTGATAAATATACAGTGATAATAAAGTAATGGACAGCGCGATAAATAGACAGTGATAATAAAGTAATGGGCACTGTGATAAATAGACAGTGATAATAAAGTAATGGACAGCGTGATAAATAGACAGTGATAATAAAGTAATGGACAGCGTGATAAATAGGCAGTGATAATAAAGTAATGGATAGCGTGATAAATAGACAGGGATAATACAGTATTGGGCAGCGTGATAAATAGACGGGGATAATAAAGTAATGGGCAGTGTGATAAATAGACAGTGATAATAAAGTAATGGGCAGTGTGATAAATAGACAGTGATAATAAAGCAATGGAAAGCGTGATAAATAGACAGTGATAATAGAGTAATGGACAGTGTGATAAATAGACAGGGATAATAAAGTATTGGGCAGCGTGAAAAATAGACGGGGATAACAAAGTTATGGAAAGCGTGATAAATAGACAGTGATAATAAAGTAATTGACAGCGAGATAAATAGACAGTGATAATAGAGTAATGGACAGTGTGATAAATAGACAGTGGTAATAAAGTAATGGGCAGTGTGATAGATAGACAGTGATAATAAAGTAATGGACAGTGTGATAAATAGACAGTGCTAATAAAGTAATGGACAGTGTGTTAAATAGACAGGGATAATAAAGTAATGGACAGCGTGATAAATAGACAGGGATAATAAAGTATTGGGCAGCGTGATAAAAAGACGGGGATAATAAAGTAAAGGGCAGTGTGATAAATAGACAGTGATAATAAAGTAATGGGCAGTGTGATAAATAGACAGTGATAATAAAGTAATGGACAGCGTGATAAATAGACAGTGATAATAAAGTAATGGACAGCGTGATAAATACACAGTGATAATAAAGTAATGGGCAGCATGATACATAGACAGTGATAATAAAGTTATGGGCAGTGTGATAAATAGACAGTGATAATAAAGTAATAGACAGTGTGATAAATAGACAGGGATAATAAAGTAACGGACAGCGTGATAAATAGACAGGGATAATAAAGTAATGGACAGCGTGATAAATAGACAGGGATAATAAAGTAATGGGCAGTGTGATAAATAGACAGTGATAATAAAGTAATAGAGAGTGTGACAAATAGACAGTGATACTAAAGTAACAGACAGTGTGATAAATAGACAGTGATAGTAAAGTAATAGACAATGTGATAAATAGACAGTGATAATAAAGTGATGGGCAGCGTGATAAATGGAGAGTGATATTAAAGTAATTGACAGCGTGATAAATAGACAGTGATAATAGAGTAATGGACAGTGTGATTAATAGACAGTGATAATAAAGTAATGGGCAGAGTGATAAATAGACAGTGATAATAAAGTAATGGACAGTGTGATAAATAGAGAGTGCTAATAAAGTAATGGACAGTGTGATATATAGACAGGGATAATAAAGTAATGGACAGCGTGATAAATAGACAGGGATAATAAAGTATTGGGCAGAGTGATAAATAGACGGGGATAATAAAGTAAAGGGCAGTGTGATAAATAGACAGTGATAATAAAGTAATGGGCAGTGTGATAAATAGACAGTGATAATAAAGTAATGGACAGCGTGATAAATAGACAGTGATAATAAAGTAATGGACAGCGTGATAAATAGACAGTGATAATAAAGTGATGGGCTGCGTGATAAATGGAGAGTGATAATAAAGTAATTGACAGCGTGATAAATAGACAGTGATAATAAAGTAATGGACAGTGTGATAAATAGACAGTGATAATAAAGTAATCGGCAGCTTGATAAATAGAGGGGATAATAAAGTAATGGACAGTGTGATAAATAGGCAGCGATAATAAAGTAATGGACATCGTGATAAATAGACAGTGATAATAAAATAATGGACAGTGTGATAAATAGACAGTGATAATAAAGTAATGGACAGCGTGATAAATAGACAGTGCTAATAAAGTAATGGACAGTGTGATAAATAGACAGTGATAATAAAGTAATGGAAAGCGTGATAAATAGACAGGGATAATAAAGTAATGGGCAGTGTGATAAATAGACAGTGATAATAAAGTAATGGACAGCGTGATAAATAGACAGTGCTAATAAATTAATGGACAGTATGATAAATAGACAGTGATAATAAAGTAATGGACAGCGTGATAAATAGACAGTGATAATAAAGTAATGGACAGCGTGATAAATAGACAGGGATAATAAAGTAATAGACAGTGTGATAAATAGACAGTGATAATAAAGTAATGAGCAGCTTGATAAATAGAGGGGATAATAAAGTAATGGACAGTGTGATAAATAGGCAGTGATAATAAAGTAATGGACAGCGTGATAAATATACAGTGATAATAAAGTAATGGACAGCGCGATAAATAGACAGTGATAATAAAGTAATGGGCACTGTGATAAATAGACAGTGATAATAAAGTAATGGACAGCGTGATAAATAGACAGTGATAATAAAGTAATGGACAGCGTGATAAATAGGCAGTGATAATAAAGTAATGGACAGCGTGATAAATAGACAGGGATAATACAGTATTGGGCAGCGTGATAAATAGACGGGGATAATAAAGTAATGGGCAGTGTGATAAATAAACAGTGACAATAAAGTAATGGGCAGTGTGATAAATAGACAGTGATAATAAAGCAATGGAAAGCGTGATAAATAGACAGTGACAATAGAGTAATGGACAGTGTGATAAATAGACAGGGATAATAAAGTATTGGGCAGCGTGAAAAATAGACGGGGATAACAAAGTTATGGAAAGCGTGATAAATAGACAGTGATAATAAAGTAATTGACAGCGAGATAAATAGACAGTGATAATAGAGTAATGGACAGTGTGATAAATAGACAGTGGTAATAAAGTAATGGGCAGTGTGATAGATAGACAGTGATAATAAAGTAATGGACAGTGTGATAAATAGACAGTGCTAATAAAGTAATGGACAGTGTGTTAAATAGACAGGGATAATAAAGTAATGGACAGCGTGATAAATAGACAGTGATAATAAAGTAATGGGCAGTGTGATAAATAGACAGTGATAATAAAGTAATGGACAGCGTGATAAATAGACAGTGATAATAAAGTAATGGACAGCGTGATAAATACACAGTGATAATAAAGTAATGGGCAGCATGATACATAGACAGTGATAATAAAGTTATGGGCAGTGTGATAAATAGACAGTGATAATAAAGTAATAGACAGTGTGATAAATAGACAGGGATAATAAAGTAGCGGGCAGCGTGATAAATAGACAGGGATAATAAAGTAATGGACAGCGTGATAAATAGACAGGGATAATAAAGTAATGGGCAGTGTGATAAATAGACAGGGATAATAAAGTAATAGAGAGTGTGATAAATAGACAGTGATAATAAAGTAATAGACAGTGTGATAAATAGACAGTGATAGTAAAGTAATAGACAATGTGATAAATAGACAGTGATAATAAAGTGATGGGCAGCGTGATAAATGGAGAGTGATATTAAAGTAATTGACAGCGTGATAAATAGACAGTGATAATAGAGTAATGGACAGTGTGATTAATAGAATGTGATAATAAAGTAATGGGCAGAGTGATAAATAGACAGTGATAATAAAGTAATGGACAGTGTGATAAATAGACAGTGCTAATAAAGTAATGGACAGTGTGATATATAGACAGGGATAATAAAGTAATGGACAGCGTGATAAATAGACAGGGATAATAAAGTATTGGGCAGAGTGATAAATAGACGGGGATAATAAAGTAAAGGGCAGTGTGATAAATAGACAGTGATAATAAAGTAATGGGCAGTGTGATAAATAGACAGTGATAATAAAGTAATGGACAGCGTGATAAATAGACATTGATAATAAAGTAATGGACAGCGTGATAAATAGACAGTGATAATAAAGTAATGGGCAGCGTGATAAATAGACAGTGATAATAAAGTAATGGGCAGCATGATAAATAGACAGGAATAATAAATTTATGGGCAGTGTCATAAATATACAGTGATAATAAAGTAATGGACAGTGTGATAAATAGACAGTGCTAATAAAGTAATGGACAGTGTGATAAATATACAGTGATAATACAGAAATGGACAGCGTGATAAATAGACAGGGATAATAAAGTAATGGACAGCGTGATAAATAGACAGGGATAATAAATTTATGGGCAGTGTGATAAATAGACGGGGATAATAAAGTAATGGGCAGTGTGAAAATAGAAAGGGATAATAAAGTAATGGACAGTGTGATAAATAGACAGTGATAATAAAGTAATGGGAAGCGTGATAAATAGACGGTGATAATAAAGTAATGGGCAGTGTGAAAAATAGACAGGGATAATAAATTAATGGACAGTGTGATAAATAGACAGTAATAATAAAGTATTGTGCAGCGTGATAAATGGACGGGGATAATAAAGTAATGGGCTGCGTGATAAATAGAGAGTCATAATAAAGTAATGGGCATTTTGATAAATAGACAGGGATAATAAAGTGATGTACAGTGTGATAAATAGACAGTGATAATCAAGAAATGGACAGCGTGATAAATAGACAGTGATAATAAAGTTATGGGCAGTGTGATAAATAGACAGGGATAATAAAGTAATGGACAGTGTGATAAATAGACAGTGATAATAAAGTGATAGGCAGTGTGATAAATAGACAGTGATAATAAAGTAATGGGCAGCATGATAAATAGACAGTGATAATAAAGTTATGGGCAGAGTGATAAATAGACAGTGATAATAAAGTAATGGACAGCGTGATAAATAGACAGTAATAATAAAGTGAAGGGCAGTGTGATAAATAGACAGGAATAATAAAGTTATGGGCAGTGTGATAAATAGTCAGGAATAATAACGTGATGGGCACTGTGATAAATAGACAGGAATAATAAAATTATGGGCAGTGTGATAAATAGACAGGAATAATAAAGTGAAGGGCAGTGTGATAAATAGACTTGAATAATAAAGTTATGGGCAGTGTGATAAATAGTCAGAAATAATAACGTGATGGGCAGTGTGATAAATAGACAGGAATAATAAAGTGATGGGCAGTGTGATAATAGACAGGAATAATAAAGTGATGGGCAGTGTGATAAATAGACTGGGATAATAAAGTGATAGGCAGTGTGATAAATAGACAGTGATAATAAAGTAATGGGTAGCATGATAAATAGACAGTGATAATAAAGTAATGGACAGTGTGATAAATAGACAGGGATAATAAAGTAATGGGCAGAGTGATTAATAGACAGTGATAATAAAGTGATAGGCAGTGTGATAAATAGTCAGTGATAATAAAGTAATGGGCAGCGTGATAAATAGACAGTGATAATAAAGTAATGGGCAGTGTGATAAATAGACAGTGATAATAAAGTAATGGAAAGCGTGATAAATAGACAGTTATAATAGAGTAATGGACAGTGTGATAAATAGACAGGGATAATAAAGTATTGGGCAGCGTGATAAATGGAGAGTGATATTAAAGTAATTGACAGCGTGATAAATAGACAGTGATAATAGAGTAATGGACAGTGTGATAAATAGACAGTGATAATAAAGTAATGGGCAGAGTGATAAATAGACAGTGATAATAGAGTAATGAACAGTGTGATAAATAGACAGTGATCATAAAGTAATGGGCAGAGTGATAAATAGACAGTGATAATAAAGTAATGGACAGTGTGATAAATAGACAGTGCTAATAAAGTAATGGACAGTGTGATAAATAGACAGGGATAATAAAGTAATGGACAGCGTGATAAATAGACAGGGATAATAAAGTATTGGGCAGTGTGATAAATAGACGGGGATAATAAAGTAAAGGGCAGTGTGATAAATAGACAGTGATAATAAAGTAATGGGCAGAGTGATAAATAGACAGTGATAATAAAGTAATGGACAGCGTGATAAATAGACAGTGATAATAAAGTAATGGACAGCGTGATAAATAGACAGTGATAATAAAGTAATGGGCAGCGTGATAAATAGACAGTGATAATAAAGTAATGGGCAGCATGATAAATAGATAGGAATAATAAATTTATGGGCAGTGTCATAAATATACAGTGATAATAAAGTAATGGACAGTGTGATAAATAGACAGTGCTAATAAAGTAATGGACAGTGTGATAAATATACAGTGATAATACAGAAATGGACAGCGTGATAAATAGACAGGGATAATAAAGTAATGGACAGCGTGATAAATAGACAGGGATAATAAATGTATGGGCAGTGTGATAAATAGACAGTGATAATAAAGTGATAGGCAGTGTGATAAATAGACAGGGATAATAAAGTAATGGGCAGTGTGATAAATAGGCAGTGATAATAAAGTAATGGGCAGCGTGATAAATAGACAGTGATAATAAAGTAATGGACAGTGTGATAAATAGACAGGGATAATAAAGTAATGGGCAGAGTGATTAATAGACAGTGATAATAAAGTGATAGGCAGTGTGATAAATAGACAGTGATAATAAAGTAATGGGCAGCGTGATAAATAGAGAGTGATAATAAAGTAATGGACAATGTGATAAATAGACAGTGATAATAAAGTAATGGACAGTGTGATAAATAGACAGGGATAATAAAGTAATGGACAGTGTGATAAATAGACAGTGATAATAAAGTAATGGACAGCGTGATAAATAGGCAGTGATAATAAAGTAATGGACAGCGTGATAAATACACAGGGATAATAAAGTGAAGGGCAGTGTGATAAATAGACAGTGATAATAAAGTTATGGGCAGTGTGATAAATAGACAGTGATAATAAAGTTATTGGCAGTGTGATAAATAGGCAATGCTAATAAAATAATGGACAGCGTGATAAATAGACAGTGAAAATAAAGTTATGGGCAGTGTGATAAATAGACAGTGACAATAAAGTTATGGGCAGTGTGATAAATAGACAGTGATAATAAAGTGAAGGGCAGTGTGATAAATAGACAGGGATAATGAAGTAATGGGCAGTGTGATAAATAGACAGTGATAATAAAGTAATGGGCAGGGTGACAAATAGACAGTGATAATAAAGTAATAGACAGTGTGATATATAGACAGTGATAATAAAGTAATGGGCAGTGTGATAAATAGACAGGGATAATGAAGTAATGGACAGTGTGATAAATAGACAGTGATAATAAAGTAATGGACAGTGTGATAAATAGACAGTGATAATAAAGTAAAAGACAGTGTGATAAATAGACAGTGATAATAAAGTAATGGACAGTGTGATAAATAGACAGTGATAATAAAGTAATGGGCAGTATGATAAATAGACAGTGATAATAAAGTAATGGACAGCGTGATAAATAGACAGGGATAATAAAGTAATGGACAGTGTGATAAATAGACAGGGATAATAAAGTAATGGACAGTGTGATAAATAGACAGTGATAATAAAGTAATGGACAGCGTGATAAATAGGCAGTGATAATAAAGTAATGGACAGTGTGATAAATAGACAGTGATAATAAAGTAATGGACAGCGTGATAAATAGACAGGGATAATAAAGTAATGGACAGTGTGATAAATAGACAGTGATAATAAAGTAATGGACAGTGTGATAAATAGACAGGGATAATAAAGTAATGGACAGCGGATATCAGTATAAAGGGAAACGGGAAACAATGATCGCATGACATTGGATAATTTACCCAATTGTATTGTTTTGTGTATGACTGTCATGGTACATTCAAATTTCTTTCACAATTCAGGCAATGTGATATGGTATCCTTCAGGACAGCACCACGCCTCACTTTGTGTTTGTCGCAACTTCTAAAATACTTTGTGCTTTTTTTGTTCATTACTTCGATGTTTTTCGTATGTACATTGCTAAACATTTAACAGAACTGTTTGTCAAAATAACCACAGCAAATCTCACAGAGACTGCATTTGAAACGTTTTTTTTTTTTTTTTTTTTTTTGAGTGGCGCCACTGTGCGACGAGTTTCGAGATCTCAAAACACTTGTGATTGTTCCTGACAGGCTTAATTTGTCCTAAACTACGCGTAATGTTATGAATACAAAAACACTATCCACGCTGAACAACAAGTCATAGTATATAGCTAATAAGAAAACAGTCTCTACATCTGTAGCAGATAAGCGGTTGAATACCACTGGCAAATTCCAAACCACTAGTGAATTTGCCAATAATATTGCTGTACTTCTCTCGTCTAGTCTCTTCGTAGTCAGTATTAGCCGGCTAGGTCTGGGACCCCGCCGACGAAAGCATATGATAGAATTTGTGTGTTTTCAGAGGCTACTGATGGTATTTTACGTTTACGTTGATGTTCCAGGCAACTATTATATGACAGTACTCCACTCATTTTGTACAGGATAATGGGTTAAACGTCATAACCTAGACCAAAGATTTCTTAGACAGAACTAAGCAATGTTTAATAAAATAAACATAAACTACAAATATCGCAATTCCTGGTAGTCAGTTGTGCTCAAATACACCCCAACGCAATAAACATTGTTATACAACCTGCACTAATCAACTAATGTCACACTGGATACACATACCGAGGTTTCAATAATTATATATTAACACTCGTTGGCAAGCAATATTGACACTATTAAAACTACACACTAGAAATACCAGTTCAAAAAATGAATATATGAATAATTGCAGATCGTTGCCATACACACCAAAGCACGTTGTCTATCAGGCGATCCCTGGCTAAAGCAAGGATATGTTTAACATAGACACAAGCAGGGAAATTAAAAATAAATAAAAATATGCACAAAACCTTTGCTAGGCAACAGTCCAGAAAATAGCCTGGTATCACAACTTGCAAGTACTGTATAGTACGAATCAAGTCATTTGTTCTCAACGTACAAGATGCCCTTTTATGTTGACGTGAATGGAGTATTTGATAGAAAACAAAGATAAGCGATTGAAGTTCAGGATCAGCATCTCTTTCCAATCCTGAATCAGTACATGAAAATAAAACCCAACCTACATTAAAAAAAATGCCTAAGATCCCAATTTTTATTCTACGATTAACACAAATTACTGAATATGTTGTTTGTTGATGTTTACTTATTGTGTCACTGACTTAAGATTCTCCACATATTCGTTTTGACTGTGATAGTTGAGCATATGTCCCATCGTTTCCAGCCACAATAATTTTACAATAATGATGCTTTTTATTTTTCGCACAGGCATCCTTCATCTCCGATTCTCTGGCACGGAATTTCCGAAGATCTTTATCAAAGTGACCATCATAATTCTGTATTTTCTGCCACAAAGTCTTGTTAAAATGGTCGTACAATCTTATGTCTTCTTTCAGAGTTTTTGAAAGTATTTCTTTCATAACGTGTGTCGTTTCCGTGCGCTTCCTGTTAACCACTCTTCTTGACTCGAACACAATATCATCAATTGTCCAACACATCATCTTCTTTAAGAGAATCAGAGATTCGTCCATGTATTCAGTAATCATCACTAAATCCAGGTCCTCATCCAACTCTTGTAGTTTTTGAACAAATTCAGTCTCAATTATATTTCGCCTTATACGATATCCAAACCAGGTTATCTGATTGGAACTAATCCTGAACATTGTGGTATTTCGATACATTCCGTCAAAAGTTTGATGAGTCAGGTGCATCTATTGGCCAAGCTTGTTGTACATAGATGCAAATGATATAGAAACCATTAATGCTGTAGGGTGTACTGGGAGGGGTAGAGGATTTCATGTTTGTAATGACTGGTTGTAGTGCGGTATCTCGTTGTTTTCAAGATGCAGCCTGATATTTGTTGCTTTCTTGGTTGTTCAATTGTGGCTAAAATTTGTGTGGTGGGTGGAAGATGTGTTTATTGTTTGTTGAGTCATTGTTTAGACACCCTGCAGCTTGAAATGGTATGGTCGAAATCCAAATTCGATACGGCGGTGTTGAATATATGTGCGATATGGCAGTGTCGTCTAAAAACATGGCATCAACATGATTTCTGTTTATTTATTTACTGTTGTAGATCCTGCGAACTAGACATTGAATATGATGTCGGGAATAAATGGTTTTCTGAACAAGCTTTATTAATTACTGCTGGCATCATTCCAGTATGAATTGGGAGCAAACTGTGACACCAAATCTAGTCGTTGTAATGTTATGCTTCTAAAATATTTTTTTTTTAAATAAAATAAAATAAATAGAAATATTATGTGTATTTTTGTATGTGAAAACATGGCTGGCCCACTCAAAAATATAAAGAAGTGAGGTCTGCAGTTCTTTTTTTTTATTTTTTTTTATTTTTGAAAAAAAATAATATTTTACAGAGTGACGTATGGTTCGCATCTGCAGAACATCAAACAATTATATTAATGTATTCAAAAACTGAATCAATTACATGACAAGCACAAAATACACTGAGCACTATGTTAGTTGGTGTAAAATGGTAGGGATAAATGTCATTTGCTATGATACATGAATTACTCAACTACAGTATATTGTTCACAGTGGAAACGAAGCAGGCTGTAGAACGTCTTAGCGTAGAGTTGGTATTGTAGAGGCGGCATACACTAGGCAAAGTGGCTGTAATTTTCAGGTAGATTAATAACCAATTCACAACCTTGTCCGTAGGGGCGTTCGATAGACGCCAGTGCACAAAGCCAGTTGACTTTCGGCAAAGCAATGAAAGTATCTTGAAACAGGTGTGAGGAATCACCACGAAGTGCACGACCACGTGTAACCGTCAAACCACGCCCAAACCATCCAGCTGTTGAACGCAATATCTACCACAGTAATGAATTTCAAATTTATACTCCGAGAACTCCCCAAGTGTAGAGAATATCATAATATGACTTAAACTGCATTGAATATGCAAATTAGATGAACTCAAGTAAGAACATTGACTAATGAATAAAATTTGGCGTTGAAATAAATCGTGATTATAAGTTTAAGAAACTGTATTCATTCACACATCTTGTTTAAATTGTGTGAATATTCAGATTGAGCTATTGGACACTACATTTATAGTTATAAATAATAAATAAACGCAAAAATATATTCCGACAGAATAAAATATTGAAATATCGTCACAATCATATACACCTATTATGCGTATTATAAACACAAAACAGTAAAAATTTATTTTAAAACAGTGGTGTTGTAAAATAACTCAAAGAAAAACCCTTGACATTTACAGTTTAGACATAATATTCATACTTATATGTGTCAATATACAAAATTACTTGTTCAGGCTAATTACTGTACACCGGCATCATTAATATTGGTGACTCTTTATCACTATGTAAGTACATCTTCAGCTCACCCTTCCTAGTCAAGACGATGTGCGGCCCACATCTCAAGAAAATGTAATCAATTTGTAGTTTATCCCTGGATATAATGCTGGGAACCTACAAGCACTATCAATGCGGATATCAGATACAATGTCATTAGTACCTTACTTTCCAACATATTAACTCAATGAAATTCTGTCATTCTCCATTTCAATATCTAAACAATCAACATCATTTCCAAACAATTTTGGAAAATTAGTGTTAGGTACGCTATAGCTCACTGGGTTCAGTCTCGTTGTTCTAGTGTGTGGTTTCTTCTCTGTACCAATCATAGTTCTCGGTGACCTAGATCGTCTTGGTCTGGCGGGGTATTCTCCCAACTACGCACCAAGCATTTTCAACCAATGCTGCTATTCTCATGGTCTTCTGCTCTCTTTGTCTCCATTCACACTGTTCGGATTCTCGCTGTTCGTGCTTTTTCTCAAAGTATTTCTGAAATTTAGCGTTCCTCTCATGCTGCTCTACATGGTCACCATCCAAGCCTCTCTCTTCTGTTGTGCATCTACAATCCATTGACTTTTGGCTCTGCTTGAATGTTTACTCCCTACTAATCACCACCTTATTTTTTCTTCAATTCTTATTTTTTTCTTTTTCCACATACTTATCATCTTAATTCGGTCGAGATGATTCGATAGCCTAGTGGTAGCCATAGTAACGACATCAATCAAACTACTACCATCAGCAAGAACCATTCTCGCCAGTGATGACTAGAATAGGTCGAGTAAACAAAAACATATCTGTTTAGCGTCTCATAAAGGTGAATCAAGGTCAACAGTGGACACATACAATGATTTTATGAAGCATATTTGGCACGTCGCTCACAACAAGAACAGCAAAAGCCCCTGTTAACAAATTAAATGCAGTTCCTAATTAATATTCGCCTCGTATACACACAATCTTTGCTGCCTGGTAGGATACAACAAAACACAAAATTACTGACTTTTATCATTAGCAGAACGAGAAACTTCCTTTTAATACAAAGTGTTAAACATACGAAATCACACAGTCACGTGTGGTACTGTCTACTGTTCTAAATTGTATGTAAGTTTTCGCAAATAACAATATCAAACCACATTCATGTTACTCGCCAACAAGAATTTCCTCAGTTTATTCGACTAGAATTATCCCAATCTCACTAGCATCTGTCACTCAACAAAGTATCCAATTAAGTATTGGAGGTGGTCTTCCCTGGGCATGATAATCAGCGTTTCAACCAGTTAACAAAGAGCGGCGTGGTTTCACTTCAAAGGCCACCAACTTATCACGTAAAGGCTACATTTCAAAAAGCGTTATGAAGAAAACCAAGTTACGATAATATATTCCTGTCTCTGTTAGTGTTATGAAGTCCACACAAATTGCTGCATGTAATCCGTGTCCGGTAGCCTATGCATTACGAAATAATATATATATATATATATATATATATATATATATATATATATATATATATATATATATATATATATATATATATATATATATATATATATATATATATATATATATATATATATATATATATATATATATGCTCCCTCTCAAAAATGATGAAGTATAGACCATCTGAAACGCTATTTCCTGCATTTTGAGGGGCAAAATTTGCTGACACAAGGGGTTTCAGCTTGATTTTGGATGGGCGATGCCCCCGAAATTTTGTTCTGTCCCTGTGTCGCCGCCACTGCTCAGACAGTACACTCTCGCATCGACCTCCATGGCGCCTGTACTGTCTTCGTGCATACTTTGAGGTATTCTCGTAATAAGTTCTCAACAAACTGAAAAAAAGACGTAGTGGAACATTCCTTACCGCACAAACAATTTAAATTCTATAATCTCTTTAGTGTGTAGTTTGTTTGTCAAAAACAGCGATTCTTTTTCGATATATCTGAAAACAGAGTACTGAAAAATGTTGACTTAATTGTGCAACATACATTCTCGTCAGAATAGAGGAATAGAGGGTGGGACACGCCCAGCTTTCTTGTATAACAGAAATGAGATCAGCCAATCATGGTAACTGAGATGAGTATAGAAACGTCTCTCACGGAAGACTCATTTCAGTCTGTCTGCGGTATCAAGAAAGACATACTCCCGAACTACAACCTGCTCATAGAATATATCATACTCTCAGTAACATTAGCGTGATGGTAAGTAAAATACTGTATATTGTTATCAGTGTATTTAATTTTTTCTTGAATATTTCATGAAGTGATCTCTATGGCTGATTTCGTTGAAGGAGATGTTTTGATATTGAGTGTAATTTCAACGTATCGTATCGTTGCAAATATTTGCAACGTGTGTCACGGCGTTCTGAATTTCACATAGGCAGATACACCCATTAAAACATATACAAAAAAAATACAAATCAACTACTATATATAATGTTTCCTTGTGCTGCTGATTAGATGCCCCGCTGTACTGACCTTGATAACGTTAATATTTGATTTGTTTTGTTCTAACCTGACATTTGCAACAATAATGAAAACACTTAGACAATTTTCATGATACATTATTTGCATTGATATTGACCACAGTACAAAAGAAAGAAACTCATCATGCCCAGAACAAAAAACGGTTATTGAGCTTCTATAACGACTTTAGACATCCTATGACGTCTGGGGAATACGCAGTATGATATGCATTATCTTTATCAGTGGATTTCCGGACATGACACTTGTGATGTTGTCTTATCCTATTGGTTCATATACCACATAACCTTTCATAGTTAATCCATCTGACGTTCTCCCGGATCGATGCTGTTTAATTATGAAAAGCTCGAACCCAGTGTATGTATCAAAACAAACAATTTATTACCTAAATGGTAATCTACCGCACCAAGCAAACAAAAACATAGCATTCATATTCTTGACATTAGAATTTACAATCAAAATAGTTCAACCTGTATTATGATTACACACCACATGGTGATCATTACAATTTAAATTAGGTTCCAAAAATATTACAATCGCCGCACTCGATTTCTTGTGTATATTTAAGTAGCATTTGGTTGCCCTTTTTATCAGATCTACTAACTCCGTCATTCATTACATTCTCATAACACCATTAGTAAATGCGTCACACTGAATAAAAACAAAAAGTAATAAACCACAAGTGAAAAGTCGCTTAGTGTGGAATATAAAACCACGACTTTCAATACTGCGGACTGATATGCTAACCACTGCACCAATCATTTCGGTTCGGCTCAGCAATAACCACTATTCTCTTTGCGAGTAATAAGTCCTGATATTGTCATCACAAATATGTGTGACCATATAAAAATACCTTAGTTTGCGCTATTGTGAATTATAAGTTGCGACAGTGATCAGACGTGGGGAATATTGAAGTGAAAATAGTATCCCAAACCGTGGATCAAACGATGGTATAACTCGCGCTGCAAATATCAGAACGCGTAATGGTAAAACAAATCGTCCTATTGTGAAACTATATCCTATTAAAGTCTCTACGGATGATATGCAATGCTTGGACACTGATAATATACAATGCTCGGACACTGATAATATACAAATTTTGGACACTGATAACAATAGAGAAATTAAAGATTTCAATTCTAATGACACACGTACTGGTAATGTTATTTCTAATCGCCCTCAACGACGTGAGGCGACCAACAGAGCCCGACAAAGAATTAAGGATTGGATTAAGGACTTGTCAGGTCTTACTTCTTAAATCGAACATTTTTATGATTTAATTTGTGCTAGTTACCGTTTAATTTTAAGTTGTTTAGTTCGTATTCTTTTTGTGAACATCAACGTTGTGTAATTATATTATTCACTTATATTTCTTATGTTATATTCGATTTTCTAGTTATTTTTTGTTATTACAATGTATGTGCATATTGTATTTTTTGCTGCCGCCGGGAGTAATGTGGAGACTGTTAGTCTGACCTAATTAGACACCCACTGTTGTTGCCATACCCACAGTTCTTTCATCCAATCACATCCCGGTGTTACTGTTACTGTTAGTAGTTTGTTTGTTTATAACTTGCTTGTAATTTAGTGAAGCGAATAAACAGTTGAGTTATTGTTACTGTAGGGTAAACTTGTCTTCTCGAGTTCTCTATTCCGGATTTCTACCCGCATCCGACTCAACTCGCGTGCCCATGCGCATAATTAGTGTCACCTGAGTCTACGTATGTACTACATTCCCAGTTATAGCAAATGAGTAGGGAGGTGTATGTCTAATAAGTATGAGAGAGTGGGATATTGCTGTAAAAGTGTGACAATTAATGATTAATTAAAATAATCCTTTTGGTCATATAGTCTGTTAGAGAGATGACTTTTAAAGTCAAACTCAAGACACAGATCTAAGTATGAAGCAGAAGTAACAGATTATTTATTATCCCTAATCTAAAATTCAACTGCATATATCATTGGAAGATAATCTAAATTTAATAATCTGAAATCAATTCTTATTCTATATACAATATACGACAGTCTTAAGAATAATTTCCTTTATTGAACGTGTTACAGTAAAGCGCGGTCAGCACATCAATCCACGTATAATCAATCCACGAGTTGAGATTTGTTAACTCACGCAATCCTCGAGCATATGAGTCCCCGAACAAAAACAAAAATAGCTTGGTACGTGGTTAGAGTAGACGCAAGCAGACACAAATCAGTGGATACATATCTTCCTTGTAGTTAATAAAGGCAGTGTATGCTGCCCATACAAACACCGTAGCGAGTCATGGCCGTACGAGTGACGATTCTGCATCATCTATCTTTCTTTTTACTGTCACTTCCAAGAAATTCTGCATTCAGTAATGATAAATTATATCAATCATTTGTCTAGTCTGTCATTGTTTGCATTACCAGCGGTGCGGTATTTGCTGGTTTTGAGACAATGTTTTTTTTTTTTAAAAAACATTGCGCTGACAAATTGAAAATGCTCACTTTGTTTTAGCTCGTTTGTTATGCATCGCGCCATTGGACAATATTTTCAGCGTTTCGGACAATCGCACAAATCAGAGAACTTGTACAAAACCATTCATGTACTCGCATTTATACAGAGGTGTTGCATCGATTTAGTATAACACTGATGTTTTCTCATTGACAGCGGCAGGGAAAATGTAAATTTCCATGTTTGAAGTTTGCTCAGTGGCTACTGTGTTAAATCATAATTTTGACTGTGGTTTCAATGTATTTTTACGAAATTTAAAATGTTTTAAAGCGTTTGTCACTGTAATCTTTCTTTTGTCAACTGTGGCTTAATGTTTAGGATACATGCTTAATGTTTACCTTGATACATTCCAACACTGTGACCACTTTGAACACTGGACTCACATGGAAATTTCATTGATTTGTTCATTCACGCCACAATCGACCACACGATTATACCCGCTGCAACAACGGAAAATTGCATTGACGTGTGAATACATTGGAACCACAGTCAACCACATAATTTAACACCGTTGCCACAGCGACTAATGCAATCACGACAAGCGTGCGTTGACTTATGCTTTAAAACACTGTATCTTTATATATATTATATATCGTTGATTAGCACACAATTTACAATCTCGTGGTTGCAGGTAATACAAAACCATCGACAATGTAAAAACATGTATATAATTTACAATCTAGATTAGGGCGATATGGCAAGATCAGAATGCTGGTGTAATTAGCACGACTTGTTTCAGATAGAATCGTATAATTACTTAGCATATCTCACATGGCAGACATGTGTTGTTACAAAATGGCGATTATTCAATAACTAACAAGTTTTTTAGTTTCATCTTTTCAACTGCGCTAATTAGTGACCGCTTTCCGCCGCATAACTAGCTAAAAGTTTCTTGAATTTTATTAAGTGAACATTAAATAAACCCCGTGTCAAGACTAGACTAATTTAAAACTACTCCACACCTTCTAATTACTATTAAACGGTTTGACACCGCTTGGTAAAAATCGGTTTCTCATTTCTGCATAAGACCGGCCTTCTTTTATTTCAGTTAGCCACAATAAATAACAACAGCAAAACAGAAAAACTCGTGTAAGTAAAAAGTAGATTATTGTTCAACTGGCCATGCAATCTCCACATAGTTGAATAAAACGTCGCTGGCAAAAAATATATATACTACAATACATCTAGGTAAGTTCTGTAACCAATTCGTAAATCACTGTTCCGAATTCCGAAATGAAAATGTTTTACTTCATATTACCGTTAACCGGGAAACTAGATTTATCATTGTATTATCAGTTAGGTACCATTTTAATAAGATTTTGTGAAAACTTGTTGTAACACAACAATAAAGTCTTTCTTTTGTCGACATTGTGAAATTCTTTCGTTTTGTTTTGTCATAAAAACCCTAAAACAAATGACTTTGACAAGTGAATTCAGAAATATGCCAAGAATATTTCATTAGAAATGTATTCAATGTGCATGCCAATAATATTTTTATTATTTACTTATTTCACGGGAATATTAATCAGAGGCAAAACACAATTTTGTATATAATATATTTTGTCTTGAATTATGACTGAAACAGATGATTGAAATTATAAAATATGTAGTGTGTTCAACAACTCACATATGAACAATAACTTCAATAAATATGATTTTACTTTGTAAAAATGTCTTTACTCCATAAGACGAAAACATTTAACAACGAAAACGGAAGTCGTTAATATTGTATTCGTAATGGTGTGTGTTGAGACTTACTGTGTATAGAAACAAGATACGAGTTTGGGGTATCTATTGAATGTACAGTTTTGTGTGGTAATTGTGTGCGATTGATAATTTATCTGAAAGGCACGGTTATAATCGGCGCAAAATTGCGCTAAAATAATGAGTGAGTGGATGGATGTAAAATCTTAAATTGTTAACAGTTTAGTCGTCGTGAACTGCGAAAGAATAATCTGACCGCCGCGTCTTTGTGGTGATTTTTACTGAACACTTGTGGCAATGTAGAAAATCATCTTAGTCGCCAACAAAGTCAGCTTCGAATCCTGTGGTCTGAAAATTATTGCAATAAAATCGTATGTTGGGTTTTATTTAAAGTGTTTTTATTCTTAACATATATCTGTATATCAGTTACGTTCGTATTCAACTTGGATATTGCAGCAGTCTACGTACGTAATGTGTGTCGAACGGATTCGCGCATTTTTTAAGACCAACAATTTTTATATTAATATTAATCACTAACAATTTTTTAAGGATTAAAACTTGCAAACTTTAAATTCAAGGCGATGTTATTTAGATATATTTTGTATTTATACAATTGTAAACTGTCACAAGTAGTTGAATTTATCATAGAAAATATTCACCAATACTGATATAATAGAAATATTGATAATATAATATACATAATTGTACATTTTTGAATTTATTCTAGAAAGTATGGTTTCAATAGTATACGTTTTTCGCTTGTTTTGTATCTGTTGTCTAGTTTCATTTACATAAATATATTTAAGCCAATAAATAGGTGATATGCCCGTAGTACTTCCATATTAAACGTATATTTAAAGCAACATAAAAAATAAGGCGGTTGCATTTTTGTTTCTTTGGCATAACACGTCAAATGAAGTATTTTTATGCAAGAGACAACTATTTGGTACGTAATTTTAATAAGTGTTCTGTGCCGGTTAAGTTGACTCTATTTAAAACTTTATGTACAACGATGTATTGGGCTGTATATTCCAAAGCTAATCTGAATGCTGTGCGGGTTGGTTATAACAATGCTTTCCGCGTTATATTTTATGTCAGTCGTAACTTGAGTGTTTCTGAAACTCAGATTTTAAATTGTGTTCCCACTTTTTTAAGTATTCTGTGCAAGTCCACTGTTAGTGAGAATTATTTAATTGTGGCAGCCATGTCAATTGATATGTTGAGGGAGAGCAACTACTGGAAATCCCCTTTACCCAGGTCGACTCTATCTACACGGATTCCACTATCGTTGTAACAACGGCGATTGCAAAATTGTGCAGCATGTTGTGTTGCGCACCATATTGGAAGGCATTGGTTGGGCAACATTCCCACTGTTGTTTTTTAATTGTCAGCTCGATGTTTTTAGACACCTTTTGCAGTTTCCAACTGCATATCACTGACAAGTGCAGTCTCTCCAGATGGTTTGAAGGTTCTCCAAAAATAGTTCACAAGGCAAGCCAAGTTAAATTTTCCCGACGAGGTTTCCAACCCACTACACTTCTCTTGTTTCTTCAGACTCGTCTACATCTTATTTAAAACACCTCAATGCACCACGGTCCATCCCAGCTGTTAACTATGTATCATACATTAAGAGGTATTCAGTTTCTTTAGAGTCACACTGTAGTTTTGTTCTTATCTGCTCAGTTGTCTAACCTACTGAGAATATGTCCTGGTGCTCTTTAAATAATCCTCTCTTTCTCTTATGGTCAGCAATACTATACTTGTTAACCAGAAGTCCTGATTGATCTTCATTAATTTCCATCTTTTTCTCACTACTATCTTCTTGCTATATTGTTATCTTTGCATCATGTGATGGCTGTAACACCAATCATTAGTGAACTGGATTGGCATGGTCTCATCAGAGGCTCTATTTACTCCAACTAATATTTTTTGTTCTGCCAGATAATGTTGTTATTTTCTTCCATGGTAGTTGTGGTTAGAAATGTTTGGTTCCAAAGACCAAAGCAATTTCTGCCCCCAATCACTTCTTCATCTAATAAAAATAATGTTATACGACTTGAATTTAATGTTCTATGCTTGGATATCTTATTTCCACATTATCTTGTATTGTTTCTAGGTCTAATGAATTTAATTTGGTCGATTAGTCGTACGCTTGCCAAGAGCTGTTACAGTCCAGCGTAAAATATAACCACTGGATGCACATTCCTATGTCTGCTTGGTTCATCAATCGAAGTGGATCATTCCCATGCGTAGTGCGTTATTCATATGTACAATCTATAACAAACATTCAACTTTGCCCAACACTACTGAAGTTTAACATTACACTTTTTTCACAGCGATTCCATGGTGATAAACAACAATTAGTTATCAATCTGATTACTGTGCTGGTCATTTTATTTTTTAAACTGCGCTAAATGTTGGGCCTTTTCTTGACGCAATATCATATTCTAAAAGCTCCTACTTGTGAATATGTGTGTGAGCGAATCTGACTAAATGATGTATATATTTATCATGTCAAACTATGCATTCATGTCTCAATGATAGGTAACAGCTGCATTGAATTGTCTTTGTTATGAAAGAGACTTGAAATGTAATTCAACAGCACCATATTGTTTGAAGACAAATCTAGACGAGTATCGCTAATAACATAGTCAAGTTTTGATCGGCGTTAAGCTGTTGTTGGTTAAAGAATTGGCTTTATATTCCATTTATTTCACAGTTTAATGCTAACTCCAGTGTTATTTGACTATGTCTATGTGTTGTATTGTAGATCTTTATGTGTAGTCTGCTTAGTCCAGATGGATTTGACAAGATTAAGTGTTTGACCGAATGACAACTTTCGCAATCACTTGTTGTGCCATTTAGTTGAGATCATGTATGTGGTTTAGAGCAGCATCCATAGCTGTCATACTAATTCCATTTACACAATATTTACACTTTTTTATATTTTTTTATCAGGAAGAAACACTTCTCTGGAATTCGGAGACGAGCGTTTCAGTGTCACATATGTTGTGATAAACATGATGTTAACGTAAGTACTATCAAACTTACGGAAGCTACCTTGTGACGTAAATCATTTTAAAGAACTGCAATTAGATTTGGTGTTCCAATCCAAGGCCAACGACAATCGTGTTCACTGTAATTCAGTGGATGTCTTTCCAATTTGTACTTGCCTTCAGGAATTGTATCTGAGTTTCAGTGTTTCAGATTCATTTTATACGTTCGTATATATGCTTGTAATTTCGATTATCTAATCTATAATGTGTAGCATTATGGGGAGATCTTTTTTAGATTACGTTAATTTAATACGTCGTCAGATTCAGCACATTTATATTGGTTCATTCGCTATAATTTGTCTCTTTTATATAATACATTACTGATATATGTGAAGAATACATTTTTGCAGTTTATCAAAATTATCTATGACTTCACACGACCGTGAACCTCGTATGTTATTTCAGTCAGTGCTTTCAAACGGGGTATTCATTTATTCTAGCGCACTGCCATCTACAGAATATTTGATGAGATGACCAACTAATACACATTATTACACTCATCTGTTTTCAAATTAAAATCTGCGAACATTTTCGCAATACTTAATTCTTTTCAGCTGTTTGTCCCACAGCAAAACATGCAACGAATAACGCTTATTCGTATAATTTTTCATCGCATAATCCACTGATTGGTCGATTGATGTTTAGAGTGCAAATCTTATTGTAATACCGTTACAGTAAACTGTTTTTTTTTATCAATAGCATACCAACGTGGTGAGGTGATATTCCAGAAGTATTTTCCGAACACAAAAGCTAAGCTAGACATCACGCAACTTGGGAAGTACTCTCTTTATAAGTCCACTATAAAGACTAGTGTATTCAAACAATATGATGTGTTGATTATGGCTACCATTGATAATCTGTCCACAGAATTTCCTATCGTTGAACCTGAAACTTCAGGTACAGGATTTGATATAATTTCATTGGTGTATTGCTTCATTGGAATTATAGGTATATTTGGCAATGGTGTGGTCTGTTACATTTTTCTGACAGATAAACATTTTAAATCAATTACGCACCGTTTAATTTTGCATCAGTCATGTATCGATTTAACCAGCTCTTTGCTGTTCTTGGGATTACGAGTGTCGATTTTGTTAACAGGGGCTGTAGGTATTCCAGACGGTGCGTTTGGCAACCTGATTTGTAAGGCCTGGTATTCGGCCACTTTATTGTGGGGTTGTTTGAATACATCGTGCATTAATTTGTGCCTGATAACGTTGGAAAGGTATTTTGGCGTGTGTCATCCAATATTACATCACAGAAGAGGAACTATAAGATTGGTAACCATCGCAATGATAATGGCTTGGGTAGTAGGGTATTTGTCAGAGGCGTGCTGGGGCTGGATGACTCACTGGAATGAAAATGGGGCTTGTTTGTTTGCTTGGATAAACGATGCACATAGAATATATATGGGCATCGAATTATTTTTTATCGAGTTTGTTATCCCACTCACGATAATCGTATATTGCTATATTAAGATATGGCAAGCAGTGAAAGTGGCACCCATGACTACCAATACACTAGGTGTTGCGAGAAGCAAAGTCAATGGACGTGTCAGATGGAATATTATCAGAATGTTATTTGTTGTGGCGGTTGTGTATTTCATTTGTTGGATACCAAACGTATTTGGTGTAAGCTTGTGGTTTCTGACTTTCAACCAGTATTGGGTTGTCCAGGGTCCACTGCATGAGTTCACAGTCACCATGGCGTTTATCAATATGTGCGTCAATCCGATCATATATGCGGCCAAATATGATGAATTCCAAAGAGCTTGTCTTGAGAAGCTCTGCTGCAAGAAAGCGGGCCAGGTTCAAGAGATTAGTACCGTACAGTCGGCTATGAGTGATATAGACTCACACGCAATATAGTATTTACAAATTCTTTTCATGTGGTGGGATTGCTTAAACTCTGTTTAAGTCGCGACCAACACGTAAATTGCACATTATTGTGTTGTTTTAACTTAGTTGATGTGTTTCTCTCAAAATGGGAGCATAGACTACTTATGGATTCCTCGTTATTTTGTTTTATTAAGCCTTGTAACAAATAAAGCAACTGTTGGTTTATAGAAAATTATGTCATATCTCAACAGTTAACCCTGGGTCCATGACAATGTCAGAATGGCTTTTCAATCACCGCCATGGATTATGCTATAGAAAGTAATTATCGTGTATTGGGGAATTTCTAGGTTACCACTGTTACGTACTTACCATACGTTTTACGCGTCCATCCAATTTTGTAGTACCAGAATTGTTTATGGTGTTTTAGTAGGCTGCAAATTCAATGTAAAAACCTACCCACTGATAGCGCCGTAGGACCTGTGCTATAATCGGCTTAACAGATATTTTTGATGTGATCATGTTACGTATTATGCAAATCAATAATTCATAAACTACTCATAATTCTATGTTGGCTGTTCTCTAAACACTTTTTACAAATTATAACTAGATATATATTTAATATTGAGTGATATATTAATATCTGTATTGCATTATTTACTTCTTTACTTGTTAGTGGCTTGCATGATAATTAACTTAGGTAATGCTTCTTTTCAGACCAATATAATATTATCATTAGTGATTACTTTCATTTTTACTGAACTATTTCAAAAAAATGTTGTTTTTTATCTTACTTTTCCTCGTGGTGTATTACATAATAAATTCATTGACTGACAAACTCCAGAAAAAGTAACTATTGAATTTAAGTTTATACCCGGTGAATTAATCACTTGCAACAGTATAACTTTCAAATTACCCAGTAATGTTGGTCAAGCCAATTGGCAATTGTATATATTTGATTCAACAAAAAAATTATTATTGAAAATTTCGGCAGTTAAAATTTGTTGAAAGATTGTAGCTGACATGTTCCCTCATTTTGTTACGCACTTGTGTATATAGGAATATATCTACTATATTACCTTGAATTATGTCTTTCGTATCTGATAGAGGGATATTATATTTCCTTGGGTTTATTATTATTTTGTGTTTCTGTTACATTGTCCATTGTATTTTTACATGATGAAATTTATTATATTATATTATATTATATTATATTATATCATATCATATTATATTATATTATATTATATTATATTATATTATATTATATTATATTATATTATATTATATTATATTATATTATATTATATTATATTATATTATATTATATTATATTATATTATATTATATTATATTATATTATATTATATTATATTATATTTGTTTTCTCATTTATGTTAAAAATTATACTTCTCGTTTAAACCAGCAATTGCATTACTGTCTTTGTCTTATGTGTACCACATAATAATTGATCAGAATTGTTTCCACTTATATACAGCATTATTCACAACGAATTATATCAAATGATATTTTTCTTTTTCAATTCTTCAAAAATATATAACATACATTTTTAACACTCTGGCCTTGGAGTAAAATTTATTCGCTTAAATACTGTCTGTCCAGTTTCACCTACTATGGGGCTGCAATAGAAACTACACGTTTTTGAGACACTAATACAAAATAACACATTCCGTGGTTTTCAAAACTAGAGACACCTGAAGTGCTAAATTACAGTTAACTTGATTGAACATGTTTAATAAAGACTTCATTTCTAGAAAATAATCAAGTGTTTAACGAAATGCATACTGTAAAAACAATTTGATTCAAAGTGTGGAAGAATTAGTATCCAATATTGGAATTGTTTTGGGCATGTATAGTTCACGCGTGTTTAGTAGATTACAAAAAGTCATGAATCTGAGGTTTCCTTCAAGGAACATACATATTGTTGCCAATACGTTGGTGTTTCAAAAAATATGAAAAACAAACAATATATGCACAACTCAAAAAGGTGGAAATAGCACTTATATTCAACAATAAAGCTACATAGATTCAGCTCATTTGCTGATTTTGAACCCCAGTTTAAAATGGATACTGTAAAATTAATCTTATCACAATACTACAATTAAACTGAAGCCACAAAACCATGAACACCATTCATATTATATGTTAAATATAAAAAAACTTGTTTACTAAGAATATTAATTTAAAATGAAAAACGTGTATAGTTATAAATTACCAAAGTATTGGAATATTTAGTATAAAACCACGTGGGTGTTATAGGTGTATAGGCATGGTCGAACATGTTTTTCACTTTACACAGGTTTTGTCACACAAAGAACATGTGTAAAATTATGAAAACATTTGCTATTTTTCTTAGTCATGACATTACTTTCAGAAAATAATTTTAAGTCAAACACCAGGTTATGGAAGAATTGTAAGTACGGAAATATGGTCTTGGTCTTACAACTGGAAATCGAGACACGTGGTGAATTATTTACCCGAATGTCGATACTCCACATTTGCTGAACGGTGATTGTAGTTTCAATCACATCTGAGCATTTCCGCATTTAATTTTAACTTTAAACTTTTCAATTTGATATACTTCAGAAAGCAAAATCACCAACTATATTTCAACCCAAAACATCAGACTATGAATGTTTCACAAAGTTTTAATGTATAAGGCACACTTTTCTTCCCTTTTGTTTTATTTTGAATCACTTCAGAAAACAAATACACATGCAATGATTAAAGATACAATACCCGACTATGCATATTTCATAAGTGTTTATTTATATAAAGTGTACACAATTAGCTAAAACACTTTTCTTCCAAACTGTTTTTGAAGCTCTTCAAAAACGAACAAACATGCAATGTTTCAACATAAAACATCCGAATATATAAGTATTCATACACAGGACACTTATGCAGTCTACGGTATGCATCTAGAATAGCCACAATACTTATTATCAAGAGCAAACAACATATTTATTAGAAAAAATGCTCAAACACGTCACCATTGTCAGCTGACATACTATTCATTTAACGATATATTTATTGAATTTTGTATTTTTTAATAGTAAACATCTGTATATATTTATGTATGTTGCGCATGTTCCTACCATGTACCTATCATAAGTTTAGTAGCCGACACAAACATAAACATGCACGGTCGTATTACCAATGCTCGAATTAGTAAGCTAAAAGACGCAGACAGGCGTTAATTCCCTGTGATCTAATCATTGGATTCCTTTTCTTCATAACTAATATTCTATTGGCTGAGCTACAATCTAACATGGTGATTACTACACACCTGTGCAAATTTGCGTACAATCTAAACAATTCTAATGAGTCTCTCATAGTACGTAACCATTTGACTGTCATTTAGAGATGTCATTAATAAAATAAATGCAAAATGAAAACAAATATTGAACAATTGTTTGTTTTGCTACTTCATTGCAAACATTTTAAGATACCTTTCGTAAACGACGATATTCACGATGAACACTATTTTATGTTGCGTGTTCTGGTAACTGGTAACTTATGTTGTGCGCTCGCTCATTCAATGATTGAATTACACTATCGAGAGTATACGGACAGGTGGCATATTTGAGAAGAAGAAGCAACAACAACTTGGTTCGAATGCTGCCTTTAGATTTTCTGAGGAAGGAAGGGAACCGGAAGTTATACTAAATAAACCAGAAGATATGATGATATTTTTACTCCGTGTGGAACGTGTGGAAATTGTAATTGATGGAGACCGCAACAACAGTAATGTACTGCATGGTTATTTGTAGCGACCTCCATTCATTACATATACATGTAAATAGTTTTAAAATACTGCACTTCCCGTTTTAGGCGGTGATTTTAAAAGTGATGAAATAAGTAATTTGACGGATAGAAAAGTTAAAGATGGATGAAATAGAATGGATGTAGTGCATATATGTAAATTCGAGGATTGAATTGGATTGGGAGTATATTTATTTCAAGTGAGCATGTTTCTCTGAAATTGATGATTTTTTATGTGTTCCACTATTTTATTTCCCAGGAATTTGATGTGCCCGGAGAAACTGCATTCGAGACAATATTACCACTTGGGCACTTTTATTAATGTCAATGAAGAACGGGTTTAGAGATGGTATTGTAACACTGTTTATGTGTTGTAATTCGCATCATTCATATTTTAATCAGGTTTATTTGCTTTTGGTGATCAATATCTGCACGAGGTAGTCAAATTTCGTAGAAACTACAGCCAATTACAGTTAGCCTTTTATATTGCCCGACGGTGTAGTCACTGGGGAAAATAATTAACAAAACATTACAATGTACGAAATGAAATGTCGTGTTGCGTGGCGTGGGTTTGTTTTACCAGGAAAAGTGCTTAGATACTCGGGTAATTTTCTCGATGAAGGCTAAAACTCCTGTGGCCAATTCGCACATGTTTGTGACAAAAAAACGTTTGATACAAAACACAGCCAGACACGTTCCATCTAGATTTCATTACTCTGGTGATCTAAATGTGCCGTTTATTGTCAAAGCGTTTTCTAGCAGAAATAATTTGGGACAAAAAGGGGGTGCCGTTGCTACGATTGACGGAATGTTTAGACCACACACACAAATATAACTTCAAATTTGTTTTTGAGAAGAATTTATCGATGTTAGGTGTGTTATATTACATTTTTGGAATGAACTCATTTCAACGTTCATGAATGTTGAAATGAGTTCATTCCAAAAATGTAATATAACACACCTAACATTTGGAAAGACACGATTCCAAAAAGTACATAAAATTTTATTGCCCCAGAGAACTACCAAACCCCATTATTATTAGGTTTTCTATAATTCTGATAGCAATTTGTTCGTACAATAAACATTTATTTCCCCGCTTATGCAGCAACTAACTCGCCGGTGCATACATTGCCTATAGCCATATATAAATAAATACAAATGATGATAATACCAATTTTCAAGTGAAGCGATAGCGGATAGCAATTTTTGTGTCTCGTTGTCTTCGTCATTACAATGATATTCATAATAAAATAATTCCATTATTCGCTGTATGATGTGAAAAAAATAGCTCTCAGTATCACGACTACAATACATCTGGCGGCGAGCACGTGACTTTAATTTTTTTATCTTAACACATTTGGTGTTTTGAAGTCATCATATTTATTTGTGTATTGGTGTAAGCATGCTTAGGTTTTATTCCCTTCTCCTCTTATCTGAAATCCTACCATTATTAGTTCACATCGACTCTGTGCTATGTATGTGACGTTATATAAACACAAACACATTCGGCAGTCGCCTCGCCATTATACCTTGGCAGAATTCCCATCGACTATCAAAGAAATTAAACACAACGGCGCGTGCGCTGGTGCGTTTTCTTGTGAAATTGAACGCAAAGTCATAGTTACGCTATGATGTGATATAAGACGGCAATATAAATTGATTTAAATTTGAAAGTGAGCTGTTGTTACAGGGACGCTGATTGTTGGATCCAGCTCTTTGGCGCGCCCAATCAAATCATTCAATTTTAGAGAGATCAAATACAGCTTTTGGTCTCATGCCACTAAACAACCAATGACCCGTTCAATTTAAATGCTTTGCAAGACATTTTTTTCTCAGGTGTGTCCTGTGTGTATTTGGATGTTCTAATCTTGGTGTTTTTGAGCCATGTTTTAATTTTTTTAACATTGTCGTTTTGGAGTTTTAAATATTGTTGTGAGTCTTTTTCACGCACAACAATGCCTATGGATATGTGCAAGTGTGTTAAATCTTGTTCCATCAATATCTTCATAACCTGTTGGTTGAGGAACAAGGTGGTTTCAGGAAATTGTATTCCACTGTGGATAATATCTATATTTTAGAGTCACTTATTTCAGTGGTAGAGTGTAAAGTTTATTTCTCGATTTTCAAAAAGCGTTTGATCGCATTAACCATTATATATTGTTTTATAAACTTTTGAATTAGCCCAGATTAGTATCAAGGGTAAATTATTTCGGGTTCTGTATTCAAAAGTAAAATCATGTGTCTGTTCACCTTGTGGTGTAACGGACTTCTTTGACTGTAAACTAAGGATACAACAAGATAGTGTAATATCTCCATTGTTTCTTCTTTTCTTTTCTTTTATTAATAATCTTGGTAACTCAGTCAAGCATATTTATTATTTGCTGATGACTTAGCCCGTTTTAGTAGTTCACCCATTGAACTCCAACGCTTGTTAAATAATTTATCAAATCATTCCCCCAATGTCTGCTATTCGTGACGAATTGGAGCGTCACACCCTACGCTCCTGTAGGCTGGTACGAATTGTCAAATATTGGCTTCATCTTTTAGACATCTACCTCTACCTCGTCTACCTTATCAGTGCTATATGTATGAGAAATCGGAGGCTAATAACGACCGTTTATGTTGGGCATTGAACGTGTAACAATTACTTTTTCGTGGGGCCTTTTTTATGTTTGGCATAACCAAGGTGTTAACAATATTGAAAATTTTATTGCAATATTTAAACAAAGATCCTGGGATATTGACATTAAAGAGTGGCATACTAAATTATATCAATCACCTAAACTTTCAACATATAACAAATTTAAAACTGTATTTGGCCAAGAAAAGTATCTAAACTTTGTTGACAATATATAAATCTGAACTTGTCTTTGTAAATTTCGTATCTCTGCACACAATTTGCGCAAAATTCACCGCATAGACTTGTATTATGTTTAGATCTAAGAGTCAAAACCTTTGCAAAATATCCTGTAGAGAAAACATATGTACAATTGAAGCCCCTGCCAGAAACTGGTCAGTTGACTGCCTAAAATAACTTACTGATCCATTCTTTGCACATGAGATCAATGTAACATGAAGCAAAGCATCATAGGTGTGTTCTAGTTAACTGCATGGGAAATTCAGAATGACGACTGGCTAAGGCACTTTAAAATCTCTTTCATCTAGCCTTCAACATATAATTTATAACACACATAATGTAAGTACACACCTTTATTTACAATTCTGATTAATTATTGCGATGCAAATTGTTATTGTTTCGGTATATTTGAAGACTGAATTTTAGTTTTGTGTGACTATTGCTCTGAGCAATCTCTATGCCCGAGAACAGTCAGGAAAACAACGAATATTAACTTTGAGTAACTTGCGGTTTTATGTGACCTTTTTTTACCGTTTCATGTACATGGAACGTATCATCTTGTGATGTGTACGCAATTTTGTGTTCCCTGGTGGAATGTCAGCTGATGATAATTGTAAGGGCTGTGCACTGGTCGTAGGTTCAGTAGTGAATGAAGTTATTATAATGTTGGCCTTTAACGCTACTGTACGCCAATGGCACTGCTTTATAACAAAATCTCTTTATAGAATCTACAACAAAAAGGCAATTGTAAGTAGAACTGGCATTAAATAAATGTAACAATTCTGTTGACGAAGGCAGGCATGCAGACCCACATGGTCGCGTGATTTGGCTGTTGAACCAGTAAACCGGTCAGTTCCATTACAATACAACATATATCATATACTCATATGAATGCAACATATCAATATGCATATTCGTGTATTAGTCAAACAAATGACAGACTCCTGTTGACTCACCTTGAATATATACATTCAAATCCACCCCAACCATTTGTTCACCAAATTTTGTGGAGTAATTGATAAATATTTCAAGTTTAGTCTGTGAACATATATAACAACAGAATGCTATGACATCGTTATTTTCTCGAGCGAAAGAAAATATTGTTCATACCCACAAAGGTCAGAACGAGGCATGGCGTTCCGTCATATTATAACTTACCTAAATGTCAATAAAATGAATCTAGATACATACTGTCTAGTTTGAAAAAGTTTTCAGATAAGTAATTTCATTTGCTGGTCTTGTTGCCTTTTTTAGTTAATAACCAATGAAGACAACTATATGCAGACGCCGTTCATAGTTACATCATCCAAATCAAACATGGTAGCTGCACGATATTATAGGATACTTTTACGTTCGCCACGAAGAGAGAGCACAGTCCGATGTCGTTCGGTGAACACTGTTATAATTATCTCATTATTCTATTTCGTTACTTGTGTTAGCTATTATAATATATTAATGAATGAGTTGCTAGAAGACAATGTGCACTGAATACGGGCAGTTTTATGTGGTAAAAGATGACGGTAATGCAAGTTTCATTCCACGCTACGAGAATGTGCTTGCTTATTTGGAAATAAACGCGTCGAAAAACAACTGCACTTTTTCAGATGCCATCATTTCATTTCGAGCAATAACACTGATTGCAAAAGCTTGCATTGTGTGAGTTTTGCTTTAAAAGTTTTGTTGTCTGCATATTCTTGTTTTTTTTCAGTTAATCACGAATATACGCGACTGATGCCATCTTTAGCTTATATGAAACATGTAAGCTGCACGAACATAATATGGGACATTGTTACGTTTGCCACAGGGAAAGCACAGTCCGATGACGGTCGGTAAACACTGTTATAATTATCTCATTTTTCTATTTCATTTTGGCTTTTTCTTGTGTCAGCTACTATCATATATTACTGAATGAGTTGCCGGAGGGAAATATACACTGAATACGGGTCGTTTTCTATGGTAAGAGCTGGCGGAAATGCATGTTTCATTTCGTGTTGCGAGTATGTGCATGCTTGTTTGCGAATATATGCATATAGAAACTTAGCTATACTCTCTCAGATGCGATCATTTTATTTCGATCAACACTGAATGCAGTAGCTTGCATTGTGTTGCATTTTGCTGTCGAATTTTTTTTTTCAGTTAATCACGAATATATACGACTGATTTAGCCTATGCTGAACGTGTAAGCTGCACGAATGCATATGGGATATTGTTACAATCGCCAGAGGAAGAGCATTGTCTGGATTCGTTCCATCGACTCGGTGTTATAATCATCTCGTTTTGTACATTGAATGTTTGTTTTTAGAAACAATAGACATTGATTACAGTCGATATTTTGACGATGTCATGTTTCATATTTGCACTTTTCTTTCTATTTGAGTTTAAATGTCAATGGCTTCAACATGATTGTCACAGCTTTAATATTAAACATCGGTATAAAACTGCATCTCCTCGATGACCAGAATTATAGTAACCCCATTACCAACCAAAATAGACACCGCCGCGTGCATGGCGTTTGAGGCATCTCCGCAACATATAGCATCTCATTCATGCATTATTAATTCACAAAACATATTTGTATGAACGAGAATGGGTGTTTTTGAAGATCAAATGTCGGTGGAATTGTAGTGGAGCGTAATGTGGTCCCCTAATGCAAAATAGATTGACTATCAGTATCACAAGAGTGTTATGAATTCTCAACAGTATAGTGGAGGTATATTATCAGTCTTTTTATAAGTTTAAAACGTTAATAATTTGAATTATTGAAAGAGGGTGATAGTGAAGGTAGTAAGTGACAGTCACTGTATGTATGAAGGGACTTGTTTCCACAAACATTACACGACAACATGATAAACGAAACTATTTATTTTCACCAGATAGTCAACTAAGTATTGTATTTATAGTTGCAATCGGGAGAGGGTACTTTACGACAATTTACTTAATTAATGTCATACATTGCATGTATGTATGTATCATAATTACATGAAAAGTCTATATAACTAACTCCATTATGAGAGTTAATCTTAATTATGATGTCATATTTTGCTGGTTATTTAGCACTTTGCTTTCAATTATTTTTGCTGGATCTATTGTTGTTCATGTCTCAGCAAAGTACTTGTTTGCTCGTCATTGTGTCATTATTCTCCCCATTCAGCCGCAGTACACGAACATAACGCGATGGTATGATAAAGCCATATTCTTACATATCTTACAAAGCACATCGCAATTCTACAATAATTGAGCCACAAGAAAATATGTCTGACCATTACGTCAAATGGTGTTTTGTTAATGTTAACATCCTCTTTATTGTAAGTATGCTTTGTGACTACTGGGAAAAACCTTACATCCTTGGTGGGATGTTGGTAAACTGACTATCAAAGACTAACCGTGCAATATAGTAATATATAGTAGTAATATAGTAGTGCTAAAATAAGCAGCAATTATAAACAACAATTAATACACACAATTTAGTCTCAATGATATTCTTAATGATGATAAAGCCTTGTTAGATAAATTGACATTCCATCAACATTCTTTCTTTTGATATTATATACGGGTCATAGAATAATATTGAAGAGGCCGGATGGCACGATAACACAACATTTTTTTAACCGTAGGTAATGATTTATACCAGGTTTATGCAGTCTCGACCGAGAATGGCGAACTTCCTGTATCGTGTAGAAAAGCCATTATTACATCGCTGCCTGGAAAGAGACGTGACGTCATCACAAAATGTCATGACAGAAGAAGGTGTTCGATAGAGTGCCATTAAACTTATGTTCACTCTCACATATTAATAATATCAATAATGCTCGTTGCCTATGAAAATTCAAAACCAGAGTTACACGAGTCGAAAGCCACACAGAAGTACAAATCTAACTGCATATGCCGATGACATTATTTGTTTTTCTAACAAGTAACTCTATTACGAGGGCACACGAAACTATCGCGTAAACAGGACAGGGCTTGATTCACTTACTGTCTCGGATTAAGTCTTTTCGTCCACAATACACCCAGCACTACTTTAACTTGTACTTTAACAATATTCAGTTTTCATTTCACTGAGTGCTCTCTCAAATTATTTCATAATCTAACATAATAAGCAGTTTTTATTGATTTACCATGATACACATGACTAATTCTCAACAAGTGTGAATAGTTCATGTAATGTTCAATGTGTGTGTTGACTGTATGTTTGTGTCAGGATCTTTTGTATCCTATAATACATTAATATTGCATCATTTACAGTATGTACCACTCAAACTTTTACACTTCATTGAAGTGTCCACGTGTCATTGAAATCGGTCACATTTTACACGACACCATTGAACTGTATATGCCTGTGTGTGTGTTTATTCTAAACTTCTGTTTTACATTGTATTTGGTGTTATTCAAAAGGCAATACCACCTACTTTCAGAAATATAACAAACTTACTTTCTCGTGAATTTTGACCTATTGACATTTTGTTTATATTTCACACAGTGTTCATGTAATATGAACCGGTTTTTTTGACATTTATACATTTGGTCACTTTTCAGCTTTTTGGTAATATATAAACAGAAATGTAAATTTTGTATATACAAATGAATACAAATGTGTGGTGGTATAACCTAAAGATAAAAAATCACATCCTTGGCAGAGATTACAAATTTGGCACAAATTTTGCATATGCCACCATACGAGACAGCAACCCTTTGGGAACAAAGATCAAGGCCACAGCATGTGTGTACGTTTTCGCACACTATACAATGACTACATAGAATAAATAGCCGGTGCCAAAATGTTGGCAACATGTGTGCCGCGATGTCGCTCAAGTGTCTTGAGTTTAAGGACTGCACTGTGTGGCATTCGTGAGTTATTCTTAGTATGTGCATCACTACCTTGTATTGTAGTTTCTTCCTGACGTTAATTTGAGTGTTGGTCAGCAAATGTGGGTAATTATTGCAACACAATACTACCCAGTGTGTGAACCATTATTATTTCATACTCACCCAGAAGGAATGACTTGTGAAGAGCGTCCGCTTGCGGCAAAAACAAGAAGTAAACAAGAAACAAAGGTACCACAAAGGGCAGTGTGAACTCCAAATATGCTCTGTTAAAAAATTAAGATTTTTTTTTGAAGATTTTACGTATCAATTTCATTCAAATCATTAGTAATATAATGTTTTAATTATAATTTTAATTTGCACATATGTGTTTATACAATACATTCATACTTCTTAAATCCCCAAACTTCAGACCCATAAGTGAGAATTGGATATATCATGAGATCAAAAATTATAAAATATAAATTATTTGTTTTCATATATCTGTTAACAATATGGAGAGCTTTATTTGCTTGGTCTGATAATGTTTCTGTAGCTTTGTGCCAAACATTCCTACTAAAGAAAACAATATCTAAATACTTATAATAAGGGACCACTTCTAAGTCTAGGTATGTATTGAGCGGGTCCATTATAAATACTGTAAAATATTTCTGGGAGTTAAAAGGGGTACCCCAAATTTAAGTGCATTAGGTGAACTAGGACGGTACCCATTTTTTACTACCACATATATTAAATGTATCAAATGGTGGTTAAAAATATTATTTTTGGAAGAAAATAAGATTGCTTTTAGTACGGGAAGACGAAGGTGGTAAAATTAACTGGGTAACTTATATTCGAGATATTTTGAATAGGTATGGCTTTCGGATAGTGTGGATCAATCAAGGGGTGAGCAATGAAATTGCATTCCTCGCAAATTTTGCTCAAAGAATTAGGGAGACTTGGCAACAGGAATGGTGGGAAGAATGTTCAACTGTGTGTAAGTGTGAACAAACATAGGAAATATTTACCAAGGCTTCGTTGCTCGAGTCACCAATTAGTAATAGAATCTGGCCGTATGCATAATATAGATCGTTTTGAAAGAAAATGTGTATTATCCAATAGCGGAATAATTGAAGATGAATTACACCTAATTTTCGAATGTCCCATTCCAGGCCTACAGAGACGAGCTGTTACCACGTTGGTCATTACATAACCAAAGACACCACACTTTCATAAAATTAATGACAAGTGAGGTACCCATTACACTTTGTAATTTGTCAAAATTCCTGTATCAAGCTTTTAAGCTAAGATCAGAGACACTAAAATTAACCTCTTGATGGGCAGTATTTTTATATTACAGTTAAATTATGTTATAATGTATTATTATTATTGTTTTCAAGAAATGTATACTTGAGATTGTTATGGGGCGGTGGCCTTGTATGGCAATACAGTTTATGTTATAATATATTGATTGTGTACAAATATCTCATCGCCTCAGCTAGTTAACACAGTTGAAATTAATTTGTCTATCGCACCACCTCAGCTAGTTAACGCATTTGAAATTAATCTGTCTATCTTACCACCTCAACAAGTTAACACATTTGAAAATTAATCTGTCTATCTCACCACCTCAACTAGTTAACACATTTGAAATTAATCTGTCTATCTCACCACCTCAACTAGTTAACATATTTGAAATTAATCTGTCTATCTAACTACCCCAACTAGTTAACACACTTGCAATTAATCTGTATATCTCACTACCTAAGCTTGTTAACACATTTGAACTTAATCTGTCTATCGCACCACCTCAGCTAATTAACACAATTGAAATTAATCTGTCTATCTCACCACCTCAACAAGTTAACACATTAGGAATTAATCTGTCTATCTCACTACCTCAACTAGTTAACACACTTGAAAATTAATCTGTCTATCTCACCACTTCAACTAGTTAACACATTTGAAATTAATCTGTCTATCTCACCACTTCAACTAGTTAACACATTTGAAATTAATCTGTCTATCTCACCACTTCAACTAGTTAACACATTTGAAATTAATCTGTCTATCTCACCACCTGAACTAGTTAACACATTTGAAAATTAAACTGTCTATCTCACTATCTCAACTAGTTTACACACTTGGAATTAATCTGTATATCTCACTACCTCAACTAGTTAACACATTTGAAATTAATCTGTCTATCTCACCACCTCAGCTAGTTAACACATTTGAAATTAATCTGTCTATCTCACCACCTCAACAAGTTAACACATTAGGAATTAATCTGTCTATCTCATCGCCTCAACAAGTTAACACATTTAAAAATTAATCTGTCTGTCTCACCACATCAGCTAGTTAACGCATTTGAAATTAATCTGTCTGTCTCACTACATCGACTAGTTAACATATTTGAAATTAATCTGTCTATCTCACCACCTCAACTAGTTAACATATTTGAAATTAAACTGTCTATCTAACTACCCCAACTAGTTAACACTTTAGGAATTAATTTGTCTATCTCATCGCCTCAACAAGTTAACACATTTGAAAATTAATCTGTCTATCTCATCACCTCAACAAATTAACACATTTGAAAATTAATATGTCTATCTCACCATCTCAAATAGTTAACATATTTGAAAATCAATCTGTCTATCTCACCACCTCAGCTAGTTAATACATTTGAAAATTAATCCGTTTATCTCACCACCTCAACTAGTTAACATATTTGAAATTAATCTGTCTATCTCACCACCTCAGCTAGTTAACGCATTTGAAATTAATCTGTCTATCTTACCACCTCAACAAGTTAACACATTTGAAAATTAATCTGTCTATCTCACCACCTCAACTAGTTAACACATTTGAAATTAATCTGTCTATCTCACCACCTCAACTAGTTAACATATTTGAAATTCTGTCTATCTAACTACCCCAACTAGTTAACACACTTGCAATTAATCTGTATATCTCACTACCTAAGCTTGTTAACACATTTGAACTTAATCTGTCTATCGCACCACCTCAGCTAGTTAACACAATTGAAATTAATCTGTCTATCTCACCACCTCAACAAGTTAACACATTAGGAATTAATCTGTCTATCTCACTACCTCAACTAGTTAACACACTTGAAAATTAATCTGTCTATCTCACCACTTCAACTAGTTAACACACTTGAAAATTAATCTGTCTATCTCACCACTTCAACTAGTTAACACATTTGAAAATTAAACTGTCTATCTCACTATCTCAACTAGTTTACACACTTGGAATTAATCTGTATATCTCACTACCTCAACTAGTTAACACATTTGAAATTAATCTGTCTATCTCACCACCTCAGCTAGTTAACACATTTGAAATTAATCTGTCTATCTCACCACCTCAACAAGTTAACACATTAGGAATTAATCTGTCTATCTCATCGCCTCAACAAGTTAACACATTTAAAAATGAATCTGTCTGTCTCACCACATCAGCTAGTTAACACATTTGAAATTAATCTGTCTATCTCACTACATCGACTAGTTAACATATTTGAAATTAATCTGTCTATCTCACCACCTCAACTAGTTAACATATTTGAAATTAATCTGTCTATCTAACTACCCCAACTAGTTAACACTTTAGGAATTAATTTGTCTATCTCATCGTCTCAACAAGTTAACACATTTGAAAATTAATCTGTCTATCTCATCACCTCAACAAATTAACACATTTGAAAATTAATCTGTCTATCTCACCATCTCAAATAGTTAACATATTTGAAAATCAATCTGTCTATCTCACCACCTCAGCTAGTTAATACATTTGAAAATTAATCCGTTTATCTCACCACCTCAACTAGTTAACATATTTGAAATTAATCTCTCTATCGCACCACCTCAGCTAGTTAACACATTTGAAATTAATCTGTCTATCGCACCACCTCAGCTAGTTAACACATTTGAAATTAATCTGTCTATCTCACCACCTCAACAAGTTAACACATTAGGAATTAATCTGTCTATCTCATCGCCTCAACTAGTTAACACATTTGAAAATTAATCTGTCAATATCACCACCTCAACTAGTTAACACGTTTGAAACTAATCTGTCTATCTCACCACCTCAACTAGTAAACATATTTGAAATTAATCTGTCTATCTCACTATCTCAACTAGTTAACACATTAGGAATTAATCTGTCTATCTCACCACCTCAACTAGTTAACATATTTGAAATTAATCTGTCTATCTCACCACCTCAACTAGTTAACATATTTGAAATTAATCTGTCTATATCACCACCTCAACTAGTTAACACATTTGAAATTAATCTGTCTATCTCACCACCTCAACAAGTTAACACATTAGGAATTAATCTGTCTATCTCATCGCCTCAACAAGTTAACACATTTAAAAATTAATCTGTCTGTCTCACCACATCAGCTAGTTAACGCATTTGAAATTAATCTGTCTGTCTCACTACATCGACTAGTTAACATATTTGAAATTAATCTGTCTATCTCACCACCTCAACTAGTTAACATATTTGAAATTAAACTGTCTATCTAACTACCCCAACTAGTTAACACTTTAGGAATTAATTTGTCTATCTCATCGCCTCAACAAGTTAACACATTTGAAAATTAATCTGTCTATCTCATCACCTCAACAAATTAACACATTTGAAAATTAATATGTCTATCTCACCATCTCAAATAGTTAACATATTTGAAAATCAATCTGTCTATCTCACCACCTCAGCTAGTTAATACATTTGAAAATTAATCCGTTTATCTCACCACCTCAACTAGTTAACATATTTGAAATTAATCTGTCTATCTCACCACCTCAGCTAGTTAACGCATTTGAAATTAATCTGTCTATCTTACCACCTCAACAAGTTAACACATTTGAAAATTAATCTGTCTATCTCACCACCTCAACTAGTTAACACATTTGAAATTAATCTGTCTATCTCACCACCTCAACTAGTTAACATATTTGAAATTCTGTCTATCTAACTACCCCAACTAGTTAACACACTTGCAATTAATCTGTATATCTCACTACCTAAGCTTGTTAACACATTTGAACTTAATCTGTCTATCGCACCACCTCAGCTAGTTAACACAATTGAAATTAATCTGTCTATCTCACCACCTCAACAAGTTAACACATTAGGAATTAATCTGTCTATCTCACTACCTCAACTAGTTAACACACTTGAAAATTAATCTGTCTATCTCACCACTTCAACTAGTTAACACATTTGAAATTAATCTGTCTATCTCACCACCTGAACTAGTTAACACATTTGAAAATTAAACTGTCTATCTCACTATCTCAACTAGTTTACACACTTGGAATTAATCTGTATATCTCACTACCTCAACTAGTTAACACATTTGAAATTAATCTGTCTATCTCACCACCTCAGCTAGTTAACACATTTGAAATTAATCTGTCTATCTCACCACCTCAACAAGTTAACACATTAGGAATTAATCTGTCTATCTCATCGCCTCAACAAGTTAACACATTTAAAAATGAATCTGTCTGTCTCACCACATCAGCTAGTTAACACATTTGAAATTAATCTGTCTATCTCACTACATCGACTAGTTAACATATTTGAAATTAATCTGTCTATCTCACCACCTCAACTAGTTAACATATTTGAAATTAATCTGTCTATCTAACTACCCCAACTAGTTAACACTTTAGGAATTAATTTGTCTATCTCATCGTCTCAACAAGTTAACACATTTGAAAATTAATCTGTCTATCTCATCACCTCAACAAATTAACACATTTGAAAATTAATCTGTCTATCTCACCATCTCAAATAGTTAACATATTTGAAAATCAATCTGTCTATCTCACCACCTCAGCTAGTTAATACATTTGAAAATTAATCCGTTTATCTCACCACCTCAACTAGTTAACATATTTGAAATTAATCTCTCTATCGCACCACCTCAGCTAGTTAACACATTTGAAATTAATCTGTCTATCGCACCACCTCAGCTAGTTAACACATTTGAAATTAATCTGTCTATCTCACCACCTCAACAAGTTAACACATTAGGAATTAATCTGTCTATCTCATCGCCTCAACTAGTTAACACATTTGAAAATTAATCTGTCAATATCACCACCTCAACTAGTTAACACGTTTGAAACTAATCTGTCTATCTCACCACCTCAACTAGTAAACATATTTGAAATTAATCTGTCTATCTCACTATCTCAACTAGTTAACACATTAGGAATTAATCTGTCTATCTCACCACCTCAACTAGTTAACATATTTGAAATTAATCTGTCTATCTCACCACCTCAACTAGTTAACATATTTGAAATTAATCTGTCTATATCACCACCTCAACTAGTTAACACATTTGAAACTAATCTGTCTATCTCACCACCTCAACTAGTTAACATATTTGAAATTAATCTGTCTATATCACCACCTCAACTAGTTAACACATTTGAAACTAATCTGTCTATCTCACCACCTCAACTAGTTAACATATTTGAAATTAATCTGTCTATCTCACCACCTCAACTAGTTAACATATTTGAAATTAATCTGTCTATCTCACCACCTCAACTAGTTAACATATTTGAAATTAATCTGTCTATCTCACTACCTCAACTATTTAACACATTTGGAATTAATCTGTCAATCTCACCACCTCAACTAGTTAACATATTTGGAATTAACCTGTATATCTCACTACCTCAACTAGTTAACACATCTGAAATTAATCTGTCTATCTCACTACCTCAACTAGTTAACACATTTGAAAATAATCTGTCTATCGCAACACCTCAGCTAGTTAACACATTTGAAATTAATCTGTCTATCTCACAACCTGAGCTAGTTAACACATTTGAAAATTAAGCTGTCTATATCACCACCTCATCTAATTAACATATTTGAAGTCAATATGTCTATCTCACCACCTCAACTAGTTAACATATTTGAAATTAATCTGTCCATCTCACCACCTCAACTAGTTAACACATTTGAAAATAATTTATCTCACCATCTGAACTAGTTAACACATTTGAAATTAATCTATCTCACTACCACAACTAGTTAACACATTAGAAAATAATCTGTCTATCACACCACCTCAACTAGTCAATACATTTGAAAATTAATCTGTCTTTCTCACCACCTCAACCAGTTAACTCATTTGAAATTAATCTGTACAGACAAATCACTGTTCAATTACACCATCAACATCGCTATGTAATCTACGTAATAGTTTAGCAATATAACGTTAAGATTGACCTCTGTGCGTCTGTGTATACGTACGGCCGTGCGTGCGGCCGTCGTTTTACACATGAATGGACCGATTACATTAAACTTCACTCCTACATCATACATATTATACATATGCACATTAATTTGTATCACGATCCGATTCCAGATGGCCGAATGGCGGCCATTTTGTAATGAATCAAGCATTTCACGGCTGTTGTACATATTTTGGACAATATGGGACCTTGATGCACGTCATTTTGTTTTTCTGATAAAATTCGTTTTATGAATGTGGTTCTAGTGCCATATCGCTGGCATGCTTTGACTGATTATGTTCAAATTTTGAATATTTATTATAATTTATCTCTTAGATATACATATATATTGGTTTGACAATCAGATTTAAAATGGCCGACTGGTAGAAATTCTAGAGCAATATCCCTTAATGCCTCAGTACTTGCACTATATTACTATAAAAAAAGTATATAACTTAGATTTGATAACTAACGGGGACTGTTGTATCTTGAATACCAGACCATTTAGGATATTATTCTTCCAAAAGCAGCTAATCAACTTATCCACATGCTATATCTAGTCTACCCTGTGACGTCACTGATCAATATCAACCTAAATAAATGAAGCTTGTGGTTTTCTAGAAGAAAATTTTAAAAGAAGATGCATACGAATGAAGGCAGAGAAAGTCAATTACTAATCTGAACAGCGCCCCCTCATGAATTTGACAGTGCAGCTGAATAATGAATTGAAGTCTTCATAATTTGAGAAGAAATTAATATTTTGATGTGTTTTTGTTCATTTTTATAATGTTTTATAAACACTCACATAGCTAGGTCAAAAACTGATAACAACTGATATAACTTGTAATGAAACTTGAATACAAATACACATAATGTAATTAATTTGATTGCCACTTAATAAGTATGTTGTTTTATGGTAACTGATTAATTTTGTGCCCGACGGTTGGTTGTAACAGTTATAGATAGATGTGACACTGAACTGCAAACATTAAAAAAGCATAAGTGTAGAAATGTAAATCAAATGTGTTAATCACATATTATGAATATAAACAAAACTTATTTCATAGCAATGAATCACATGACCAAAAATTATGTTAGAGTTGAAAACAATGAAGTATCCTAAATCTTCTATTTATAATGTTGAATTTAATTATTCACATAGTGTAATGTATATTATTTTAATGGAACACGCTAAACATCAGGTATATAGCTTGGAAGTGTTAACTCTAGTGAATATTAGCCTACTCATATGTCACATGTAAACATATACTGTGCACGTGACTCGAACCGGCATGACTCGAACCGAACATGAAGTTCGCGGTCGGAAACAACATTCTTAATAGGGGAGGCCTGATAGCCTGGAGTGCCGTAACGTGTAGCCAGGCAATTTTGTGTCGTATGGAAACGCCCGATCGCGAGTCACACATGCAGTGTGTTCTATTTAACTTAGTATTTACCTTATCGTGTATTAGATTTACTTCCTTTATTTCCTACCCTAACAGGTACTACAAGTTTAAAATTTACAATAGCGTTGCCGGGCAGCGCGTGTTCAAATGTCCTGTAAACAAATAATGTATTTCACATGCGTTGCATGTGTCGTTATGGGTCCCATATCGAACACGGCGCGGGGCGGTGACTGTAGTCTTTTAAAGGACCTGTCAAGTTCATGTTTATTTGTTTCCATGACGATGGCCGATTGACGGACATTTCAAGTCCAACAATGCACCAAATTCACATATTTTCAGCATGCAATAACCGGATCTCAGTCACGTATGGACGGATTTTTAACTTTGTACATATATGGAACACAATATGTCATTCATGTCCTAATATATTGGTTAACACCTCTTGCTGAGATATGGTAGGATGAAAATGTTCCGTAAAATACCGCAAAATTACGGCTCGCTGTAAATTATGGCGTTACGGTGACAGATGTATAATGACTGGTATTGTAGGAAAAATGACTAAACTCAATTTGCAACCTGTCGGACAAAGATAATTTGGGGTGTTTACTTCTCAAATGTAAGCCATACATTTACGCTCGCTGCACACAGTCTTTCCAACAGCATAAAAAGTTACGCAACATTTAAAATATGCTTCTATAACTGAATAGTACAAAAAACAGCATGATTGACAAGTTTCTAGCAGTCGACCTTTGGTCCAGTATTGTCGATGTCGCAACATTTTCATTCCATAATTACATTTATTGTAGAACAGAAAGGACAAATAAATAAATACATCGCATCTACATAAGTCACAATATGCAATATTCGTCGAATATGTGCTGTCATGCGCCACCACAGTCTCGATTATCTTATTCGTATGTTAGCATAATGTTAAACCAGCAGTTACCTACTAGATATCATTACTGAATACCTGAATATTAAACATATCCGGGCTATAGTCGTTGAGATGACGTGGTGACTTATATATATACATTACGTACATGCTTATAGCAAAAGGAGATACAACATTAGATACAATAGGCTACTGGTGTTTGGAGCATTCTCACAAATCAGGTATGTTCAATTACTTTTCAAGTCTGTATCATTAACGTCTAATTCTCAACACACGTAATGTTGTTATAATAATTTCAATGAGGTACCTGCGTTGTTTCTGGTTCGTGTGAACTACTCGGTATATTTATATTTATTCAGTATTTTGTTCACCATCCGTACGTACATAACAACAGAAAACAAATACGTGAAGATAAATGGTTAATCCATTAATTTAATACAGTTTTTCGAACGTTAAATGCATTAAAGGTGTATTTGAACAGTTTCCTTTTTCAGCTCAATAAAACATACAATTTTCATCTCGAAAATGGATCATGTTAAAACGTTGGAATGTTAATCAGGGCAAACTAAACAAAAAGGGAATTAATCTTCAACTACCCAGAGATTCAGAGTCATTGTTCGTGCAAACATTTCCTGTTATTACGATTTTTTCCGAATTTGTAATTTAAAAAAATAAGATTTATAAGAAAATTATAATCAACCAAATCTTTTAGTGTATCGTCATGTATCTGTTTTATTCTTTTAATGTCAAGTAATACTTTTTTCAAAACTCGTCCTTCAGAAATAGAGGTAATTTATACCCATGAAGTTATTGAGTTTAAATAATTCACGTATTTTAACGTATCTATACTCCTCTTCCTGTTTCAATTGTTAAGTCATTGATGAAAGACTGAAGTTAGACACTTGTGTATATTTTAAAACGTCTGAATCTTTCATTCAATAAAGACATAGGTCACCTACGAAATGTCTTATGTTGAAGTTAAATATAATTATCCAACATAATTTTGCACTCGTAATTAGTACTAAATATACTTTGAAAGTAATGGCGCCAATCTGATTTAGAAATATTTGGCAGTATTCTTGGTCTACCTTTGTTAGAGTTGCTCCAAAATGATTTAGATTTGTTTATTTGGCGCATCAATCATTATTAGGTAGTTAGCAATACAGAAATCTTGTTTCGTGGTTTTAAGTAAAATATTTCATATGTATTCTGGGTCAGTGTTTATCAACAATTTCACTGTTTGCGAAACGTAACTCGATTTACTAGCTCGCTATGTACGCATAAATCTTCTATTATACTCAATGATGTTTTTAAATATTGCAAATACAGACTGGGTTACATATTATATTATCAACTGATTTTTTTATTATGAGTATACAAGTATCGATACATCATGTAAATATGCTTTCCAAATTGCCTACATCATTACATGTACACAAGGTGCGTGGGTCTATTACTCAATCATTTACGGGTTACGGGAGTGCTTGGTACAATACATATGGGGGTGTTACCAACCTCCATGGTTGAACACAAATTGTGCTTAAAGAGCTCAAAATGGTCTCGTAATGGTTATAACCGGCAGGTAAGTAGAGAATTAATAAGGAACAAGGAAATTGCTCAAATTATACATAATTCTAGTTGATGCGAGTATTCAAATCAGTAATACATTTTATGTTCAATAGATTGTGGCAAATATCAGCCCCATGCTGTTTTTGATATTAAACAGGCGGTTTTGTGTTTGTTGACCAAAAAATAACATTAAAATCAGAAATGTATCATTTGTATTAAAAAACTTATAAGTATTAAAAATCCGGATGACTATTTTGGCATACAAATCAATCATATCAGCAATATTTATTGTGTGCGTTCAGTTTTAATTTGTATTTAATGCGTTAATGCTATGCATTAGACATTTCTGATTATAAGTATACAATTTTACGTAATGATTGTCGCAAATCGAGAATAGTATTACCCATCTATTAATATTTTTGTTCGCAATAAACGTTCATTCAATGTTAATACGATTCCGTGTCATTGCATCAATTTATTATAAGTACAGTTATGCAGTCCAACAATTCTCTCATCGTTACAATACATGCAGCACTTTCGCACAATTGTTTTTCTCCGCAATTCTCTGCATATTACTCGAACATATGCATTAAATAATGACGTTTAACGTGGATGTTGAGGCTTCAAAAAAGAGATAATATACACCAAAGTCATGTAACAATTCCTTAATCAAAGTGTGAAACTATAATGCTAGTGAATTGAATGTTCCATTTGTCTGTGTTTAGTCTACCAATCATGTATAATTTTCTTATTCAATATTTACCAAATAGTCATCCTTCAGAGTCGAGTATTTTGACCAGTTGCACGACAGCGATAGCGTGTGTACATATTGAGTGAACAGTTGGAATATATATCTTACAATGTGATACAGTATCCGGAACGTTATAACGTTACGGTACTATTTTATTTATTTGTGTAGTTTCTTCTTTGCACCTAACCCGAGGCGCACACTAACCCACGTCACAGCTTACATAATTAATGTATTTTTTTCATGTAATGAAAATGTCAGTAATGTTATTGGTCCAATTTCAAAATACGTTGATATACGATGACCGTGATACAAAAGTCAAGTGGGTATTTCTCATGGATTGTGTAAAGACCACGTTATATGTAAACTAGAATTAGTAATTTTGTTACATCCCCGAAACCATAAATATTTTGATGGCGCCAAAAAAACGTCTTCCTTAATTGCCTAAAAGTCATCTGACAGTAATTGTGTTCATAAAGGGTGGTCGTTTATGCAAATGAACATACCACTCCACTATGTATTGAATACACGCTCACAAATTGTCAATTGAATGTCTTAACCTCCGAACTAATAAAGATAATGACAACAGTTCTTAATATATTTAATATTGTATGGTCAATCACAAGACACTCTCGCACTCATCTCTGAATCCTCAAGGCAATTTAAATAAGTATGATCTATGGGGAAAAAAATCAGTAATCTATGACGACCACGTTTTCTCTTTATAGTACCCGAAGTGAAGCTTTCACTCGGTATAGTCACAAATGATGATTACAGTTCAAACTCAACGGTTATTGGCGCCAACATTACCTGCAGCTAACATAGCAATTTCATGCGGAATTAGTGCAAATCAAAACCTAATCGTTCTTCTCCAGTGGTCGACATCAGTGAAAAAAATAAACTCACACAACGTCTGGTTCGCATTCACTCTGAAAAATGTACTGCTTGATTGGGTCTACTGCATTTCGTCGAACAACTAAAATCTAAATTACTAATTTAATTATTATTGAACTACAACGAAACCAAAGCTGTAAATGAATATTTACGGCGTGGCCTGTTCAGCTTTTGTCAACAACCAATCATAAGACTGGTTACCAACCACACCGAGGTAAAGACTCGGTTAGCCTTGCTCAACTGGTTCGTAACCAGTCTTGTGATTAGTTATACGCCTCCAACTGTGCCGTGCGTTCGGGCCAACAGTTAATTATTCATAAATAGAGTCAATTTGTGTAGTTTTCTTGATTTATACTGCAGATATAGGTAAAATATAATCAAGGCTTTGGCGAAATTCGAAAGGGCAACTAATATTCTTCAACCTGGTATGTTTTAAAGATTTTATTTTTTCATTCTGTCCGTCTGTTTTTTTCCAGTTTTAAAAAAATATGAGCTCGCTGGAGCCTTCATCCCTTATATATTTCTTACACTAGATACCAGCCGATACCCCCCCCCCCCCACCATCACCATTCATTGGGAGTGCGTACAGTTGATCATAGTTCCTGGGCTCCCTGTGGCTATCCCGGACTATATCGTCACATACAACGCGCAACGTGATTATGTCGTGATGCAATTGTAATATTTCAACTTCAAATTTGTTTTTGCATGCAGTCATTTGGCTTCAAATTGACTGTGGTTTGGTTATAGTGTGGCTAGAGACAGATTGACGCCTCCTTCGTTACTCATCAGTAAATACCCTTTCGTTTCTTTCTGCTTTTTTCACAGATAGAATTGTTTAATTGTTCCTACTAGTTTCAAGACACTCATCTAGGCTTGAGCAGTGATAATATATGCCAGCATTTGAGTGCAACACACAAAAAGAGTGCATTCACACCACATTGCTGAGATTGTCGTTCTGTATGCTGTACTGCACAGAGTGTGTAGTTATTGAATCCCACAAAGGTCACGTGAATAATGTCTAACTACGCGACTGAAAGCACATCGTCAACAGAAACGAACGAACTGTCAGAGGGTGTCATCAGTCCTATCACTGTCATATACTGTGTCATTGGTATTGTGGGTTTTTGGGGTAATAGCGTTGTCATTTTTATCTTTGTTTCAGATCGTAAATTCAAAACTTTGACGCACCGCTTTATATTACATCAGTCGATCATCGATATAACTAGTTCGATTTTATTTTTAGCATTGCAAATATCGTTGCTGACGCTAACTACCATGCCTTCGGGTCCATGGGGGGACTTTTTGTGTAAAGCTTGGTTCTCGGGAACATTGCTATGGGGCTGCATCAATACGTCAATCGTCAATCTGACATTGCTCACGCTAGAGCGTTATTTCGGCGTATGTCACCCAATCTGGCATCACAATAATGTGACGACAAATAAGGCGATCATCGCCATGGTAACAACCTGGGTCATTGGGCACTTGGCGGAATCGCCATGGGGTTGGCCTACTCACCAGAGCATCGACGGCGAGTGCGTGTTTAGTTGGCCTAGTGTCAGCTACAGTATATTCGTTGGAGTGGAGTTGTTTGTGATTGAATATCTGATACCAGTCTCCGTTATGATTTATTCATACGTGAATATCTTACGCGCCTTAAAAGTCAGTCCCGTCAATCAACCTACTGGTATAAACAATGTCGAAGTTACCCTCAGAGACAAGCAAAAGTTAGAACGGGCGGAGCGTCTCAGATGGAACGTCATCAAAATGTTACTTATAGTGGTGATATGGTATATCATTTGCTTCACGCCAAACATATTTGGATTTGATCTCTGGTTTTTGACATTCCGGCAGTACCTTGACCTTGGAGGTGTCTTCTACAATATGTCTGTAGCGATGGCTTTCTGTAACATGTGCGTGAACCCGTTCATTTACGCTATAAAATACGAAGAATTCCAGATTGCTCTGAAGAAGAGACTTCCGTGTGGAGCCCTGAATGGCAGCAATGATGTGCGCATGCTCGGGGATTCAGCCATAGACACAAACACATCAGGGATATGATGGTTATATTAATATATAGTCCTATCTGTCTTTTGAACGAATTGTTATGAACACACATTGACAAACGCTAACGCTACTATAGTTGAAAGCGGGATTTCCACTGACCGTTCGTGTCTACTGTTGTAAATAAATCAAATATTTAGTCTTGTATAACAATTTTATGAAGCACATTTGTTCATATTGTCATACTTATATTGAATACTAGCGATTGCGTATATTTTTTACATTGTATACACTTTCGGATTTCAAGGCAAAGTTTCTACCATGAACCGTCTTGTTACGTCTGATCATTCTTTGAAAACAAAATATAAACTATAACTTTATTTCTAATATGACACTGACTATTTACTCTCACATTAGACGTTTTTATCAATTAATAATTTCAGTTATCATTCATCATTGTTATTATGTGTAATTTAAATTGTGCCTTTAAAATCAATCAATAAACTGGTGTAATGTGAATTGTACAAGATCTACTTTGAATAACTTTTCTGTTTATATTCAAAATAATAATACACACACGTGTTTCTCATATAGCAATCCAATTTCACAACGAGGTCAACTTCAAATCTACATACTGGAAAACACTTTACCCTTTACCATTTTAACGAATTTGACTCAATGCATGAATTAACTGAATCTTAATTTAGCTGAAGTGCCAATAATATCATTGTGAGAATATAGCGACATCTTAATTTAGCGAAATGTGGATTAGCTAAATTAGCTAAAATAACACGGACAATATGACCATAGCAATATAAACATATTGAACGCTATTCATATTTAACTATTCCGCTGTGTCTTAACTTATTATACTACCTTAAGTCCCAGGACGATTCTACTTCATGGCTCAAATTCACGCGTCATATATTTACACCTGCTGCTGATAGTGACTATTCAGACAGACTAGAGATAGTTTTGTTGATAGTTTTCTTGTATTTTATTATTATTTTATTTATTTATTTTATTTTAAAATGGTGTTCAATCGAATCGTGCATTTTTGCTCATATGATAAGTGAAGCTACCAGTGGTTAATGTTATTCACCACTTAAATGATGTATATTTGGAGTCACATACTGCACTTAAATGATGTATATTTGGAGTCACATACTGCACTTAAATGATATATATTTGGAGTCACATACTGCACTTAAATGATGTATATTTGGAGTCACATACTGCACTTAAATGATGTATATTTGGAGTCACATACTGCACTTAAATGATGTATATTTGGAGTCACATACTGCACTTAAATGATGTATATTTGGAGTCACATACTGCACTTAAATGATGTATATTTGGAGTCACATACTGCACTTAAATGATGTATATTTGGAGTCACATACTGCACTTAAATGATGTATATTTGGAGTCACATACTGCACTTAAATGATGTATATTTGGAGTCACGTACTGCACTTAAATGATGTATATTTGGAGTCACATACTGCACTTGATGATCTGTTTTCGTCACAATAAAGGTATACATTTACCACCACAATCCTCTATTGTACCATTTCGTATGTTTTCGTAACAGCTTTGACAACTTTATGTAGACATCGGGAAATATAACTAAACCCTGGAATCAATGTTTAATGGGATACATTTCCAAATTAAGTAAGTATACAATCGACCCTAATTATTACATGCAATCGACAAACCCAATATGGAATTGTGGGCCATTAAATTTTGAACTTGAATATTCTGGAAAGATTTGGTATTTTGGCGATAGAAATATCTCGTAGAGATGAGAAATATCTCGTTGGTGTACCTAGTTCTCACATGTTATATTATTTATTTGCATTTACTACTAACAAGATATGGTGCACTTGAAGGGAGAAATTTGAATAATATAATCCTTTAGTTGGTCATGTGACCTCATCGAGTATGTGCTTTCCCGGGGTTACCATACATATGCGTATTTACTGTTGAATGTGTAATGTAAACACAAATTTATTGGTTAGCACACTAACATAACATTCAGGGTTGATGTAAGGGCTGCCCACCACTGTCCATGCTAGTAATCTGACTACAATTGTGCATGTTGACAGGTGTACATTTTAAATGCAAGATTAAGAAATGAACAAAAAACGTCTTAGATAATAGATGAAAATAGCCTTATCCCACAATGCATGACAAAGAATGAACAAGAGCATGCAAAATGAATGGTGACATTTGTAAAGGTCTGTGTATAGCATTTGTTTAATTATGCATGGCTGTGTCGGAACAACGTGAAGACAAGGCCAATGCTGATGTCAGTAACCCAGTCATATACCTCTGAACTCTAGCAATATATCCCTTGGAATAGCGGTTGACAACTGATACGTCTATGATACCAGCTGTAGAACGAAAGAATCTGCCTATTCGTAATATTATCCAGAAATGTGTTTTGCCTTAAACCTGATGTTACATCAGGGGCAAAAGAATACGACTCTCATTTTGTCATTTTTTATGTGTACTACTGCAGTATTGCATGTTAAAAACAAAACTGTTTTGATGTCAGCGTACCACGGAACACAGTTTCCAGTATAATGTGGTAGAGTTTCGTCAATGTTATCCTGTGTAAAAAAAAATATTTGGCCAATTTTCATAAACCCAGTAGATGCTGCTGCATCCACGAGGTCGTCAGGTAATTAATGAAATAAGCGTTTCTAGAATGTCCAATTCAGTACAGTGATTTATACGGCAATGATGATGAAGTCAAATCAATTAGACACCTTAAAATACCTGGGGTGAAAATAGTTTTCTTAAGCAGGGGTTGGCTTTTTGCACTCAAAAAAGTATTTTATCAAAATGAAAGATTGAATGCAGAGCAAAAATTATATGTCTGTGCTATTGTCTATACTTATGTCATCATATGGAATGCCATCATTAACTCATGAATCAATCTAAATTCACCTAGTACGTCCTTAGAGACCACGCCAAATGGCAAATGGTGAATATTATAAAAGAGTTTTTGTTAGCACATGACTGAGTAATCCTGACAGCAGCTAACACTTTCTGAAACTTGTTGTGAACAACCCACGATTGATCAACAGCCGATCTAATATTAGGCGAATCAGACATTATGGTATTCCAAATATTCCAATGTAAATAACGCAATAAAGCCACCAATTTACGCTAAGCCAGAATAAGTTTGTAACTAGAGTAATCTAGAAGTATCTACGTGACAATGCGGACTATGAATGACAAAAATTGGCACATACTGTCTTCCAATCAATCAATACATACATGTACATGTTTTTGGGAGCGTACTAAACAGCATGGATGGAAAAAGAGAAACAATGCAAACTAGAAAAATATTAACTGTTATATTGGTCTGGTGCCGGGATTATGAAACTGAATAATGCATGATGATAATAATTACAAAATTACTACCATTTAAAAACAAAATTACTACCATTTAATAATTTATCTTTGCTAAAAAAAACATAAATTTGTTGATTAGGTTATATATACAACATTAAGTCTTGAAAATAATTAACAAGTTATCATTGCAAAGATTTGCCAGTGTAATGGAACATTTTGCATAGTATCAATGAATCTTTATCTGAAAAATGGAATACAAAATAATATTTCAACCGATTCTCAAGTGTTGTTATCATTATGTAATGTGGAAACGTGATGCACCTTTTAGACACAATTTGATTAACTAACTTCACAATTTATTTGAATGTTAACATTTTTTTTTGACTCTTCAAAACATGCTGAACAAGATCGTCTACATCAGGAAAGGAGCAATATATCACGGTAATGGTGGATGCCTTTATGAAAATGTTTAATAATATAAAATAGTAACAAAATGATATTTTCGCTCATTGTATATTATGACCTTAAAAATACTGTCCTTGTCGGTTTATTTTGGTCGTTGTGGTAAGCATAAACACTAGGCATTTAGCTACTCTCGTAAATCGCATCATATTGAGTGAACGTGAGGCCCTGTTGTGATAGTAGCCCCATCAACAGATGGCACACACCCGTCGGCTATATTATTGAAGTCTATGCACACATCTCTAGGGCATGCATTGAAATATAAACTGCAATTTATAATTGAAGGAATTGTCCCAAAACAAGACATGTTGGTCACACATGCACTATTGGGAAGTGCATTTTATTAATTATATTTACCATGAACACTTTTATAGTAGTTTAATACTAGGTAGATATTACACTAACTAAGTTTGAATTGAATTGGTGTTTGTTTAAGAATTATCAGTTTTGACCGTATGTTAACCTAATGTAACATATCTTGTCTAGTTAATATGCATTATTTATATTATTATTATGAACATATTGTATGCCATCTTTGTGCATATATTTCAAAAAATCAGTTAAATATCTCTCACAGTATCACAACTTTAGTCACACTTATTGTGAAGAGTATCTTTTCCCTGTGCTTGTATCGTTACTGCTGTTATGAACACTATTATTACTTTTTGGTATATATTATGGGCTAGTGGGGAAGGAAGGTAAAACTATATAATGTTATCAGATAATAATTTAAAATTGGCATTTCTGTTGGTTATGTGATTTCATTAACAATACGTAATATTAATAATATGTAATTTCAAATGATATATTGCAGATGCATTTACAACTGACATTGTCTACATGGATAAGAACGTATTTGTTAGATTGTTATTTTTTATATTAAGATCGTATGTGCATGTCTCGTGTATAAAAATAACTTCTACTGGTTGCATAATGTTCTTGTGGATACAGTTAATTCGATGGAGTACAATCTGGGCATGTGAACTCATTAATTATTGCAGGTACACATTTACTGAATATTATTCTCATGTATAATTTTGTATAATGTGAAATGTTGTTAAAATGTTAGCAGGTCATGTGATCTATCAATTATGCACATGTTTAGTTCTATGGCAGAACTTTGATTGTCACTGTAATGAACATTGTCACTTTAATGAACATTGTCACTGTAATGAACATTGTCACTGTAATGAACATTGTCACTGTAATGAACATTGTCACTGTAATGAACATTATATTGTCACTTTAATGAACATTGTCACTGTAATGAACATTGTCACTGTAATGAACATTGTCACTGTAATGAACATTGTCACTGTAATGAACATTATATTGTCACTGTAATGAACATTATATTGTCACTGTAATGAACATTGTCACTGTAATGAACATTGTCACTGTAATGAACATTGTCACTGTAATGAACATTATATTGTCACTGTAATGAACATTATATTGTCACTGTAATGAACATTATATTGTCACTTTAATGAACATTGTCACTGTAATGAACATTGTCACTGTAATGAACATTGTCACTGTAATGAACATTATATTGTCACTGTAATGAACATTATATTGTCACTGTAATGAACATTGTCACTGTAATGAACATTGTCACTTTAATGAACATTATATTGTCACTGTAATGAACATTGTCACTGTAATGAACATTGTCACTTTAATGAACATTATATTGTCACTGTAATGAACATTGTCACTGTAATGAATAAATTAATTTGATTAGTAATGCATAATTTGAATAAAAGGAAGGAAAACAGTCTATAGCAGCAACAAAATTATATTATTTGTTAAATAAAAAGGAACTAAAACACGGACAAGGTTTTTCAGAACTTTCCAAATTATCTGGAACTACCAAAGAATTAATGTTTGGTCCGATATAGTATGTAAAAGAGCGTTTTACTGAAATCGCTGACTGACAACATGACTGATGTCCAAGTGTTTCACTCTATGCTGTCCAGTTCAGATGGCATTTAATCTAATCTCAATTAGATGTGTTGATCTCAATGTAGAAAACGCCACTATTTAGTTCTAGTATATTTACACACAAGTCCAGATGCCAAACAATTCAAAAAGGCTAAAGCTGCCACAGCTGGTCGAAGACGTCAGTGAACATGTGGTATTCACTGGAACCCAGGGTCCTGCCAAGCTGTACACATCTACATTGAAAAAAAAACGGAATTTATGATTGTAATTGCCTAAACCTAAAAGGTTGTGCCAACAACTAAAAGTTCACACGACGCAGATGCTGACATTAGGTGCTGAACTAGGTCGCTGCAAAGTTCCACTTCATTGCTTAGATTTGTTATTCTCAGATTTGTGGTGATAATATATTTGTTTTTAAGTTCTGTTAAATATGAAGCATAACTACTTGGCCTAAGCCTGGTCAGCTGATTTTGTATTTTATTTTTCAAGCTTGCAATTCCTTGGCGGTTACATTCTCATTGTAATGTGCCAATCGACCTGGATTGTTTATGGCTTAGATGTAGTATTGGTGATTATTAATATAATATCCAATTGTTTAATTCTTAAAACAAACAAAATTAATTAATGCAATTGGCCAAGAAACACCCTTCACGCGCAGACAACACATCTGTTTGTAGGGCCAAGAATATTGCACATGTTCGTTTAACCTCTTCTGTTTTTATCTTATTTTTGGGTTTAGTTGAATATTAATATTATTTTAGTTTTGTGGTTATCGGCAATTTTCCCTCTTATCTATAGTCCAATATTGTGTTTAGTCTAGAGGGTTTAGCCACTAAAACATAAATACTTTGATTAAATGAAATTTATATATGTATATATTAGTATACTAGTTTCATGATATTACATCAGTTATAGAAAATGGGTGATATTTTTGTAAAAAGACCAGGTCTGTATGCGAATCACATTGGTTCATGTATTTCATATTATAATTATCTCCTGTAATTTCTCAGCTCAACAAAAACTATCAATGTTCAGTAACTCGGATCGTGTATCAACGAATCACATGTGAAGGATGATGGTTTAAAATTGTTTAAGAAATAACACAAAATGTGTGACTTTGTCAACATTCATATAATATTGACTCTTGAAAATCACTGTGCCACAAGAACATATTTACTTACAAACATCGGCAATGAAGTATTAACGCCCATAGAAATTCCTGTAATTTTGTTTCCATAGTTACTAAAATAGTAAGCTCAAACAATTCAGACCATTCTTTCTTCTCAATCTTCAAAGACTGAGAGAAAACTAAAATATATTTTGGAGGCTATCATAATGACAATTAACAACTCCCACCATCACAATATATGATTGTGATTACATCGTATCTCTACTAGACCATTAGAACGTTCAAGAATACGTTCTTCTTATCAGCAATGTACATAAATCCTTTTAAAAAACAATTAAGAAATTCTGATTTAGCGTTCAATGAAATCTGTATATTATGCCACATTACTTGTCCGGTACCTAACAAGGAATTAAATAGATTTGCTCACTCCAACACTCAAATAAACTTTTATAAAACAGTGGAAATTTAAATATTAAATAGATATAATAAATAAACAAAAGTTTCCGGTGAAACATAACAGGATTTTGTATATTGCAAAATTGTCCAAAATATCCAAACCCTGGTCCTTAATGCCCTAAATCAATTCGCTTCTACGCACTCCATCTGGACCCTTCCAAATAAATTTATTGGTAACACAATTCATATAAATTGTCATAATATAGACTTTTTGGAACTTTCAATTATTATATAATTTGAATATCCCGACTAGAAAAAGCCTTTATATGTTTTATTGCTGACTTTATATTTTCTCGTATGCTGTTACTACATCATTCAAAAAGTAAATTCCATCAAGTTCCAAACATTTCATTACAAATATTTTTTCAGTTTGAAGGTTTTATGTACCGCGTGTCTTGAACTATGAACTAAAGGCCATCATTGCCATGAGTTTTATTTTTTATAAAGTTGTTTGTAATAACTTTTAATTTCCTCTAGAATGTCTTTTGAACTTTCATCTTTGTGTCATCTTTGTTATTAATGACCTGAGGTATTTGTGATTTATTAAGCCAATATCACATCAATTTGTATAATACTACCCTCAATATTATGGTCCATCTAACGATGCATTTTTTTGTGAAAAACTATTGCTTAATTTCAAGTACGGGATTCTATTTTTTTCGAGTGACCATAATAATGATAATATCTGTTATCGAACTGTTCGCTAAGCCAATTAATTACCAATATATAATCATTTTTAAATAAACATGGAGCGTAACCAATTAATTACCAATATATAATCATTTTTAAATAAACATTGAGCGTAGCCTCTGCGTACAGCGTTTTGTATTCTCGCTCGTATTCTCCGTGATTCTCTAAATTATAACCCATATCGTTCATGGATCTTGATGATTAATGTTTTTTGTGGGTTTCCGCCGTCCCTATCCATTTTCATGCTTTGGCCGGTTCAATACGGTTCATATGGTTCAATTTCTAATTCTCCAATCACATTGTTAATTTGACTTATGGAATATGGTTTTGTTGCATAGGAATAAATAAGAAGAAAGTGCATGTTGATAATATTAACTACAATAATAATTCTGCCCTGCTCGTCAAGCTTGTTTTTGTTAATATTTTTGCAAATAATATTAACTAACCTTTACTATTTGACATAGAACGGAAAATAATGACCCGGCCAATTCAGCTCATCTGTTGGGAGTTTCTTGCAAACATATTATAAATCATTTACTTTTCCAAAACCAGTGGAACAACCCCTATCTCCACGAAATGTTGTACAACTTACACACTTCAGCTTGACAGCTAATTTAGTTTGTTGCAAATTTAATGACATTTTGGGAAAGTATATGGAGACCAATATAGTTATTGGCTGTCGTTACGTTAATATATATAAGAAGCAAAGAAGTTCGCATACGTACGTTTGATTTAATTAAGACCAAAATGTCACTTTTGTTCTAAACAAAGACAAGACAAAACGAATTTGTTTAGTTGGACTCGTATCGATAAATATCAGGAGCCAAATGTACATCTCGATTTGAGATGATTCATTGAAATTCATACGCCTGGAATGATTATGTATTGTAATATTTCTTAATTGTTTGTTGCTTATTTCTTATTTGTTTTGCGTTCGTGATCATGTTATTCCATTTCTCGTTTTTTTTGGGGGGGGGCACAATGTTATTATAGTGTTTTAAAAGGATATCTGTGTACATAAATGTAGTGGAACGTATTTATGGGTAAGTAAACATTATTTAAATCAAAGATAATTCACAACTGAACGACAATAATTGTGTTTTTATTTAACGACACGTGTGTCCGTTTGCGTTAACGTTGTATTGATTTACTTTGGGTTGGAGAGGAATTGCAATGTCTGACGACACTGAAAGCGACGTGTAAGTAAGAAATGTAATTGGGACTACTTAGCATGTACAAAGATGTACGTAATCGTTGCTATAGTACTGTGCATGTAAATTAAAGTAGATATAATGGATACACTGACCACGCTAAATGCTTCTCACATAATGTAGCTACATTATGTGACGAATATTTAGAGGTTGTTTTCCGCCAACATAAAATTACATCACGAGATTTTATGTTCGATATTCATGAGTTGCGGTGATATAAAACGATATTTCCCTGTTTGGTGGCAAGTCACCTTTTTATCATACATGCAACAGTTCACATGAAGCATTAAGATTAAAACATATGCTATCGTAATTCATAAATTATATTATTATATATTTCATAAATTATATTATATGCTTACATCACTATATAACACCATTGTATAGTGGTGTAAAGTCATTATATTAGGGGTATGTTCTAACACATTTATATAATGACGTTTTTATATTATATGTTAAAATAATTCTGTAATATACTGTTGAGCATGCGTTCTAAATGTATGTTTGTTGCTCTGCGATGAAGGGCATAATACGACAGCTGAGCCTCGATAATGTGTTACACATTCTTATATTGATCTTGGCATACAGTATGGGGTTATTACGAGGATACCTCAAAGTATGCACGAAGACAGAACAGCGGGAGTATCGACCGACGAGCAGCGGAGGTCGATGCGATGGCGTACTGTCTGAGGGCATACTTTGAGGTATCCTCGTATTTACCTTATTATTATACATCTTTACCGTTCAAGGATACATGATTGGAATGCCGAAATCCAAAAACTTTAGAACAGAATCAGCGAACTTCTTTGCGTGAAGTCCGGTCAAATTCTGATAGCAGCCATGTTTGTTTTTATTATGAGAGGACGCTCACGCGCGTAATCATTTCATATTTGGAATTCGCATTTCCTTATATGGTCGGATGAAAATACCCCGTAAAATACTATGTAACACAACAATGTACTAAGTCTAGTATCTAGTATAATGAGGATACACCATCAAATAACGACGTTCGCTAACATTATAATGACATAACATAATTATATAACGATGTTATCTAACAATATAATGACATAACATAATTATATAACGATGTTATCTAGCAATATAATGACATAACATAATCATATAACGACTTTATCTAACAATATAATGACATAACATAATTATATAACAATGTTATCTAACAATACAATGACATAACATAATTATATAACAATGTTATCTAACAATATAATGACATAACATAATTATATAACGATGTTATCTAACAATATAATGACATCACATAATTATATAACGATGTTATCTAGCAATATAATAACATAACATAATTATATAACGATGTTAGCTAACAATATAATGACATAACATAATTATATAACGACGTTATCTAACAATATAATGACATAACATAATTATATAACGATGTTATCTAACAATATAATGACATCACATAATTATATAACGATGTTATCTAGCAATATAATAACATAACATAATTATATAACGACGTTATCTAACAATATAATGACATAACATAATTATATAATGATGTTAGCTAACAATATAATGACATAACATAATTATATAACGATGTTATCTAACAATATAATGACATAACATAATTATATAACGATGTTATCTAGCAATATAATGACATAACATAATCATATAACGACTTTATCTAACAATATAATGACATAACATAATTATATAACAATGTTATCTAACAATACAATGACATAACATAATTATATAACAATGTTATCTAACAATATAATGACATAACATAATTATATAACGATGTTATCTAACAATATAATGACATCACATAATTATATAACGATGTTATCTAGCAATATAATAACATAACATAATTATATAACGATGTTAGCTAACAATATAATGACATAACATAATTATATAACGACGTTATCTAACAATATAATGACATAACATAATTATATAACGATGTTATCTAACAATATAATGACATCACATAATTATATAACGATGTTATCTAGCAATATAATAACATAACATAATTATATAACGATGTTAGCTAACAATATAATGACATAACATAATTATATAACGACGTTATCTAACAATATAATGACATAACATAATTATATAACGATGTTATCTAACAATATAATGACATCACATAATTATATAACGATGTTATCTAGCAATATAATAACATAACATAATTATATAACGATGTTAGCTAACAATATAATGACATAACATAATTATATAACGACGTTATCTAACAATATAATGATATAACATAATTATATAAATATGTTAGCTAACAATATAATGACATAACATAATTATATAACGATGTTAGCTAACAATATAATGACATAACATAATTATATAACGATGTTAGCTAACGATATAATGACATAATATAATTATATAACGATGTTAGCTAACAATATAATGACATAACATAATTATATAATGATGTTAGCTAACAGTATAATGACATAACATAATTATAAACGACGTTAGCTAACAATATAATGACCTAACATAATTGTATAACGATGTTAGCTAACAATATAATGACATAACATAATTATAAACGATGTTAGCTAACAATATAATGACATAACATAATTATAAACGACGTTAGCTAACAATATAATGACATAACATAATTTTAAACGATGTTAGCTAACAATATAATGACATAACATAATTATATAACGATGTTATCTAACAATATAATGACATAACATAATTATATAACGATGTTAGCTAACAATAATGACATAACATAATTATATAACGATGTTAGCTAACAATATAATGACATAACATAATTATAAACGATGTTAGCTAACAATATAATGACATAACATAATTATAAACGACGTTAGCTAACAATATAATGACATAACATAATTATAAACGATGTTAGCTAACAATATAATGGCATAACATAATTATAAACGATGTTAGCTAACAATATAATGACATAACACAATCATATAACGATGTTAGCTAACAATATAAAGTCAGGTGACACATGGTCACAATGACGGCGCGAAATGTTTTACACGTGACTTAAACATTTACTACCAAACTTTTCTACAGTGGTATGTATACAATCGAATAGGTTAGTGTTATTATAATATTCTGTGAGTGTAAACAATCGATTGTTAAAGGTTACGATTTCAAATTTTGCCCTCAAACACAGTTGATCGCGTTTTCTGGCTGAGGTTTTTTGTCGGTGTACCACCACGATTTCTCGTTGCCCATCTTCAGGGTAGTTATATTCCGTTGCCACGTAACCATTGGCTTAATTCAAAAACTTGTGTTCACTATCATCTTTTGCTACTCTTTTTTGATTTTCGGCCTCGAATCACAAGCGACATTACATATATTTCGAGAGTGTATTTTACCAGTTAATAAAATTGCGACATTGAATTCACACCTAAAGGACCCGTCATTATTTATCGCTTGTGGAGGGGTCCGGAGGAATCTGCGGATGACAGTGAAAATGTATACAAATGCGAGTAGGGTACAGACAACACTGATATATGGTAGAGGAGGGCATTCAAACATATATGTGACTGTGTACACAAAAAACCTAAATTTATACGGTGACCATCATAGCACACACCACACCATAGCACACACCACACCATAGCACACATAACATCATAGCACACACCATAGCACACACCATACCATAGCACACACCACACCATAGTACACACATCATAGCACACACCACACCATAGCACACACCACATATAACACACAGCACCCCATAGTACACACCACATCATAGCACACACCACATCATATCACACACCACACCATAGCACACACCACACCATATCACACACCACATCATAGCACACAACATATCATAGCACACACCACACCATAGCACGCACCACACCATAGCACACACCACACCATAGCACACACCACATCATATCACACAACACATCATAGCACACACCACATCATAACACACACCACATCATAGCACACACCACACCATAGCACACACATCATAGCACAAAACACATCATAGCACACACCACATTATAACACACACCACATCATACCACACACCACATAATAGCACACACCACACCATATCACACACCACATCATAGCACACACCACATCATAGCACACACCACACCATATCACACACCACATCATAGCACACACCACATCATAGCACACACCACATCATAGCACACACCACATCATAGCACACACCACATCATAGCACACACCACATCATAGCACACACCACATCATATCACACACAGCACCACAGCACACACCACACCATAGCACACACCACACCATAACACACACCACACCATAATACACACCACACCATAGCACGTATCACACCATGTCACACACCACACCGTAGCACACACCACATCATAGTACATACCACACCATAGCACACACAACATAGCACACACCACAACATAACACGCATCACACCATAGCACACACCACACCATAGCACACACCAGATCATAGCACACACCACACCATAGCATATACCACATCATAGCACACACCACACCGTAGCACACACCACATCATAGCACACACCATACCGTAACACACACCACACCATAGCACGCATCACACCATAGCACACACCACACCATAGCACACACAACACCATAGCACACACCACACTATAGCACGCATCACATCATAGCACACACCATAGCACACACCACATCATACCACACACCACATCATAGCACACACCACACCATATCACACACCACATCATAGCACACACCACATCATAGCACACACCACATCATAGCACACACCACATCATAGCACACACCACATCATAGCACACACCACATCATATCACACACAGCACCATAGCACACACCACACCATAGCACACACCACACCATAACACACACCACACCATAATACACACCACACCATAGCACGTATCACACCATGTCACACACCACACCGTAGCACACACCACATCATAGTACATACCACACCATAGCACACACAACATAGCACACACCACAACATAACACGCATCACACCATAGCACACACCACACCATAGCACACACCAGATCATAGCACACACCACACCATAGCATATACCACATCATAGCACACACCACACCGTAGCACACACCACACCATAGCACGCATCACACCATAGCACACACCACACCATAGCACACACAACACCATAGCACACACCACACTATAGCACGCATCACATCATAGCACACACCATAGCACACATAACATCATAGCACACACCACACCATATCACGCATCACACCATAGCACACACCATAGCACACACAACATCATAGCACACACCACACCATAGAAGACATCACAAAACAACTACTGCTCTAGTAAAACATAAAACTATTCATCAGTTTGAACAAATAAAAAACATTTTAAAAATCTGTAAAATAAAATATTCTTTAATGTAAGGTAGAATGTCAATATCACAAACTAGCAACAACAACAAACCTTCGCCCAGGTGATGTAAACCCTGCAAATAAAAACTATTCTGTATAAAGTCAATGTTGGGAAATATAGAAGAGTTCAGACATTCTTGAGAAATGTACATTTGCTATGTAACAGTGCATGAAAGAAAATGACGGTGTATTCTCTGTTGTATTTGGCTGAATTGAAATGGAAGCGTAACATAATCCGTCTTTAAACAGATGGGAATTAAATGTAACCAGACATGAATAATGTATTTTGATACATACAATGTGTTTTATACATTAACATGACAATTCTATATAAAAGAAGCTTTATATAAACGTACGGGTTCGGTATAGTATAAATGAGATATCGATTTTGAGAAATTTATAAAACAGATAAAATTGTGAACTAAAATAATGGTATTTCAACATGTTTTAATCCGAGTTATGGTTTTATTTCATTTGCTGTAATACATAGTCGGTTTTGATAGAATCAACATTTGTGCTCCCTAAACTGGGCCATAACCCGATTGTTCCCTTCCCACATTTGGTAATAAGTTATAAAAACGAAGTCTCATTAGTGTCCTTCCCTAGGTGGTACCTAGCTCAGTCTGAAATCGGCCTATATATATTGCATGTATCAAGTATCAACGATTTGGTTGACATACCAATACTGCCCATGTTACGTTTACAGCAGAACTATATGAATATGATTTGGCTAAGAGTCATACTTGTGTAAACAATGAGGTCATATGACCTCCCCACCGTTTTTACTGTTCATATAACCACCTGAAATTTCAATCCAATCAGAAAATCAGAAATGAAATCAATATATTAAAAATGGATACACTAAATATAATGAATTGATTACGTCATCACCAATCAATTGTATTATTCGATATCGTTCTATCCAAATTCGATATAAAGTATCAAATATATTGTACTGATCTATGTGGCGACAGATGGCGAATAAGCATATATCATAGATAACAGAAAAGCTAAAAACATTAACAATCTTCTGCACGATAATTTAACCCTCCGCTCAGTGTTTTGACTTCGCTCATGTTGACAACTTGAATATGCGCAAAGCCGACTCACATTAATTACGTAATCATAACAATCAAACAGACATTACCGATGTGCAACTAGCAAATTAAATCTAAGCTGTTTGTGTGCACCAGAACAGCAATGTTATTAATTCTTTCACTGTGTTGACAGTATTGGTGAACGTTATATTGGACGGCAATTAATGTTTATTGTGTGTGAGTAAAACCACTAGCCTAACTCATATTCTACTATTTGGTTTGACATCATTTGATTTAATTATAAATAGAGAGATAAATATCAATCTATACGGAATTTTGCGCATTCTAATATAGTTTATTTGGCAAATAAGAAGATACAAATCATCTATTTTTCTGAGTAATCGCAGTCCACATAAAATAATCCCCTGAAGGAGTATCAAGAAACACCAGGTGTATGAAACATTTATCCGATAGAAGAATCAGTACTTCCCTTCGAAATCCACAGTGGTAATCAATGTAAGTCTCTTTTCAATCGTTGGTACTCTTTAATGTGATCAAAGTTCCATTCGTCATACCATCTACAGCTACCTTGTTCGTATTTATCACACGAAACGCGTGGCTGATCTTGGACACGAGGCGGAAGTTCCGGCTCAGCACTTCGTTTGCCAAGGGCGTAAAAGCTTTCATAGTAGTACCTATATAAAGATCAAAACATATTAGAATGATATCAATCATCTTTAGATGGTGGAATCCATAGTGTGATCAAAGACATAGCAGTAAACGCGGTTATATTTATTGGCAATCCGCTCCCCTAGAATTGCCCTTAAAATCACTTGTGTGTGTGTGTGTGTGTGTGTGTCTGTCTATGGGTGTGTGTGTGTGTACTGACTTTCTGTGTGGATACATGTATTAACTTTTTTGTGATTTCTTTGGTTTGGCAGATTTTATTCAAACTTGGCAGGCACGTCACACTCTAGTTAGGTGGTAAAATCTGAACTAAAATTTAGTAATCGTGTCATGGTAAACAAATAATTTCATATTTCACATTGCTAACGGAGTATTGCGGAAATAAATGAAAAGGTTTGCCATCTTATTGAAATCTAGGTCAACAAATATAATAACGACAAAAAGACGTACTAGTAATGAAGTGAAGTGACTTCTGAATACTGAATGCTCTTTGTGAAATTTGTATATGTCGCTTCACTTTCATGTCCTTCCATGGCAACACCCGGAAACATGTGTTTTTGAGTGGTGCAAATCGTCAATCAGCCTACCGGCTTGTTTAGTATACCTATACGTATTTTATAACAGGGGAAGTTACTTTTTGCAAAACTACTATTATCATCTAACCTGTGTTTCTAAAACCCTACTGCTGCTTAAATATACTAATATATGTGGTCCTATATTTGTGCTGGACTTAACGAAACTTGAAATTTAAGATATACAAATATGTCTTATAATAATTATGGTCTTATGATTGTGTGTATGATTTAACACCTTGTAAAAACTATGAATCGTGAACATAACCTAGTTTATAACAGTTATATATGAACACTAGTGTGGTGGTTAACAAAATCAAAAAGACAGTTTCTGAAGGTCTTTAAAGTTTTAAATGTCAGAAATACTCCTCCAAAATCTTTTAAACATTTGCGTTTATTAACCCCCAAAACGGGGAGCACTTCAAAATTCATATTTCTTTATTACCTTCACTGTATACACATGCGTTAGTATGTAGTCTTTTGAAGATTACAAATTGAACTTCCCTATAATTCGCTGCGATATGATCCATGAAGCGTAATTATTCCGTTTTCCAATGAAACATGGGTAATGTGAGGCTCAATTTTATAGGGTAAGTATATACTAATTTGATTGGTTCTGCGCTTATTGTGATATACTTAGAATTAACTCCTAGTTAAACGAAGTTAAACGCCATTTGGTAATTCACTATGTACTTTGGCCTTGTATTACAACGATGGCTGGAAAACACTAAAAACTTAATCCTAATTCCTTTTATTCTAGCCTTTTGGAAACACCCCAAAACGTATGACAGTAGTAGAAAAAATGACGATCAGCTAAATGCATTTTTAATTGATTAATTTTAGTAGATTAGTCGTATACCCATTAGCCATAACGTATAGCAAGTAACGCATAGAATAATCGACAGATTGAATTGTAATAGTAATTATGGTACACAGTTTGTACAAATCAGAAAAGTCGATGGCTGCAAGGAAAGGTGCTGTGATACAAATGTATAGCGTAAAGTCACTACTTGCGATTGCAATGTTCGTTACCATGCCTTTGATATTTGAAGTAACCGCAGGCTTCAGTGTTTTTGCGGCGTGAAACATTGCTAGATTTCACACAGTACTTGTCCCTATACAGCGTAAATAACTGTGCTTTATGTTTACGAATACCGCTGCAAGTCACACAATAGTCGTGACAAACCTTTACCGTGTTATTCAAACAAAATATGTTTCAAGGCTACGCAGAAAACATCGTAATTGTTGGGGCACAATAATCGGCACATGGATTTAATTGCTTATATTTTATTCCATTTGTCCACGTCGTATGTTTACGAATAACAGATGGATCTGCAATCCCCTTTCATAAAATTAACTTTATGAATATTGTTTTCTGATTTGCACATCAGGGTGCCCACTGTTAGTTTGTTAAGAAACGCTGACTCCTCTCTCATTTAAAGCGTCATAGTGTTGTCACGTCTCAGGAATGTTCCGTCTGGCTTCTTTCAATAGATGTGATTGACGGTCTATTTTTGTCTTCCAGATTTTATGTGTATATTGGTTCATCATGTTTATCTCCACCCATCTTCTAGTGCTTCTGTGATAATTGACACTGTTAATTAAGTGAGGAATCCCTGTTACCAGATGGTAAAGATTTGTCCTCAACGCAGGGCCTTCTGCACTGTCTAGTCAAATTGACTTTTTTAGTCTGAGTAGGTTCCCTGAAGCAGATACCTTTTGAAGGACGCATCAGCATCCAATTAAATTCCCTAGATAGAACTGAGCTTTAGTGTCCCTTCAAATAAATATTGCACTAATTAGTTGTTGATGTGTTTTCCTGCAGCCAGATTATGTTGATGTGGGTGATTGTTGGACAAAAGAATGCTAACTCGTGTAAGTCTTTTGCTTTACTGCGATTCCCTAATATTGACTACAAAACCCTATAACCGCCAAAATGCGAGGGTGCATTGGATTATGTAGATAAGCACCATTCATATCCAACACCACTAGAAAGTTGTTCAGTTGAACTGGTGTGTAACTATATTGAGCAAGTCTAGATGCATGTAATGATTAGGAGAAGACAGATAATGTAGCCACTAGAAAAAGGCGAATTCCTCTGCTTCATAGCATTAGCCTCTTCTAATCTCTGTAATTACGTTATGTACTCGTTGGTACACCGAGACTGGGACAATATAAGCCCACCAGAGCTGCTACAAAATTGAATCATTAAAGCATGAACTATCATGAGACATCGGTCCAAGTCAGTCGTAGTTACTCTGTGAGTGCAAGCTAAATAGCCAGGTGTAAAATCAGCATGTATACTTCGTTGGTGATAGGTACCGCAAGAGGCAATAGTCAGCAAAATAACTTATAGCCCACATCAAACCATTATTAGAAAGAAATAGTCTGGGAAACCTTGCAGATGCAACTTTCCAAATAATCCAAGACTTATAGTCTACATGCAATTTAGACATGATGACTTGGAAATTGCAACTGGTTAAACATGAAGCTATAGACGTTTCTAAGTTAAAGGCACTACGTTTTGGGTAATGGCTTCAAGTGTTTAGAAAGCAACTGACTATAGTAATTGATTCAAACACAAAAAAGCTATTTACGTGGGTCCAATGCAGCAGACTGGTTAATAATGACTGGACAGAGTACGCGGCAGCAGAAACATTATTCCCACATGCGGGTAGCAGGAGTGCTTGATAGGTTGTTATTTATTTACCTTGAACCCAACCAGATCATCAATTGAATAACGTTGTCATTTAATTGGTTATCATTAGGTGGAACCATCATATTACTAAATACTGTTATAATGCATTTTGATGAACATTGTACATTCGATTTTGTTCACGATCATGTATTTATTGATCATGAAGCGATGGTGCAGTAAGGCAACGATGTCACTGCATAAGCTGTTTATATGGTTTGGGAAAACATACACTTTATAATTAGTTATTAGATGGAATAGGTCTGGGTTCCTTTCCAGCCTTCCTGCCAGCAGATCTGAGAGTTTTAACTATCTTGGATTTCCTACAATAACAAAGGCGACGACCACCTAAGTACTTGTTACAATATAATACCCATATCCACTAAGTCAGTCATATACCGCCGACTCAGCTTTTTACATAACTGCTGTCATCCTCGGTGAGCGTGTTTTCAACAATGAGCTGACTCCACATCACATCTAGCCGACTCTGGGTTGCTTTCAATGAATATTTAAGAACTTTTACAATAATGACAGAAATTCACAAAGATTGTGGCAATACGTAATACTATTGAGAGTAGTGTTGCCCAGGTAACGTGTATACACAATAATAACTTATTCATAATCATCACGTCATGTAAATCTTCGCAACAAACATGAGTACACAGTTAACAAAATCTAAATACAAATCACTTAGTATGTATGTTAATTCAATCATTAGTGGACGCCATTCCATGGTCTCATTGAGGGTTGACTTCGTAAAACATTACCAACCAGTCAATAAAACTTACAGATAATGTGGTATATACAACATAGTTTAAACATTGTAACTGCTTACATTACAAATCATTCGTTTGATGAGTCAATTTACTACAGTAAATATGGTATTTATATGCGTACTTGCTAAGTTCTCCATGTCATGACGCTAATATATGCTAGCATATTCATATCATATAGTATTTATTCTAGATTTTTCATTGTTTCTTGTAAATTTATGAATATACTGTGAATTTCTTTCTTGAGTAGTGGGCATCTCACATAGTTTTTTAGGTCTTAATGATGATCTATGACAACAACGGGAAAAACACGACTACATATTTTGGGTTGTATCACCCAAATCACCTATAACATACCACTAATCAGGCACGGATATAAGAAAGTAAACGTAAAGTCAATTGACATGCAGCGTACGCCTCAATGGCTGGCAAATGTTACTCTTACCATAATCATCGAGTGGCTCATGCATATTTCAATACAACTATTATGATCGCACGGTGATTATTCAAAAAACATTAAATCCCAAGGCAACGTCCTTATAGTATGGTCGTAGATTCGTGAAATGGTGAGTTAGAAGAACAAGTTTAGTGTTAGTTTTCTATTAAATCCATTTTTTGATGGTTTAGGAGGACACGATTGGCTAAAATAAAGTGCGATTTTCAACATCTCCATATGATCTCAAAATGAATAAAAAAATTAGCAGTACACAGTCTCCAAATACCTAGTGTGCACAGTTTTCATATAAATTATGCACAATCTTTATATGAAAAAGTCAATAGCACTACACAATTTTAACGTACATTGTCATCAGCAGCGCACAATGTTCATATGAATAAAATTGTGCAGTATTCAATCTATATAAATACACCCAGCAGTGCACAATCTCAACATGAATAATATCGTTATAAGTGGTCAATTTCCATATAAATACAGTAACTAGCAATCTTTACATGACTAGTGCCGTTATAATTAATTCTCTATATCAGTACTGTTATTAGCAAAACACAATCTCCATATGAATACAACTATAACGTTTACAGTCTAAACATGAATATAACCATAACAGCTTACAATCTCCACATGAATACAACCATAACGGTTTACAATCTCCACATGAATACAACCATAACGGTTTACAATCTATATATGAATACAGTCATAACGGCTTAAAATATCCATATGAATACAACCATAAGGGTTTACAATCTCCATATGAATACAACCATAACGGCATACAATCTCCATATGAATACAACCACAACGGTTTACAATCTCCCCATGAATACAACCATAACGGTTTACAATCTCTATATGAATACAACCATAACGGCTTAAAATATCCATATGAATACAACCATAAGGGTTTACAATCTCCATATGAATACAAACATAACGGCTTACAATCTCCATATGAATACAACTATAACGGTTTGCAACCTCTATATGAATAAAACCATAACGGCTTACACTCTCCATATGAATACAACCATAACGGTTTACATTCTCCATATAAATAACCATAACGGTTTACAATCTCCATATGAATGTAACCATAACGGTTTACAACTTCCATATGAATACAACCTTAACGGTTTAAACCTCCATATGTATACAACCATAACGGTTTACAACCTCCATATGAATACAAGCATGACGTTTTACAATCTCCACATGAATATAACCATGATGGTCTACAATCTCCCTATGAATACAACCATAACATTTTACAATCCACCTCTGAATACAACCATGACGGTTTACAATCTCCATATGAATACAATCATGGCAGTTTACAATCTCCATATAAATGAAACCATACTGGATACATATCTCCATATGAATACAATCATAACATTTTACAATCCACCTCTGAATAAAACAAGATGGTTCACAATCTCCATATGAATGAAACAATAATGGTTTGCAATTTCCATATGAATACAACCATGACGGTCTAATTTTTTCCATATGAATACAAACATAATGGTTCACAATCTCCATATAAATACAACCATGACGGTTTACAATCTGCCCATGAATACAACCATGACGGTATAAATCTCCATATGAATACAACCATGACGGTATAAATCTCAATATGAATACAAACATGACGGTTTACAATCTGCCTTTGAATACAACAATGACGGTTTACAATCTCCTTTTGAATACAACAATGACGGAATACACTCTCCATATGAATACAACCATAACGGTATACAACTTCCATATGAATACAACCTTAACGGTTTACAACCTCCATATTAATACAAGCATGACGTTTGTTTTAACAATCTCCACATGAATATAACCATAACGGCTTAAAATATCTATATAAATACAACCAGAGCTTTTTACAATCTCCCTATGAATACAACGCTAACGGTTCACAATCTCCATATCAATACAACCATAACGGCTTACAATCTCCAAATGAATACAATCATAACGGTTTACAACTTCCATATGAATACAAGCATGACGTTTTACAATCTCCACATGAATATAACCATGATGGTCTACAATCTCCCTATGAATACAACCATAACATTTTACAATCCACATCTGAATACAACCATGACGGTTTACAATCTCCATATGAATACAATCATGGCAGTTTACAATCTCCATATGAATAAAACCATAAAGGATTCATATCTCCATGGGAATACAACCATAACATTTTACAATCCACCTCTGAACACAACCATGATGGTTTACAATCTACATATGAAAAAAACAATAATGGTTTACAACCTCCATATGAATACAACCATAACTGTTTACATTCTCCATATGAATACAACCATAACGGTTTACAATCTTCCTATGAATACAACCATAACGGCTTACAATCTCCATATGAATATAACATTAACGGTATACAATCTCCTCATGAACATAACCATGACGGCTTACAATCTCCATATGAATGTAACCATAACGGTTTACAACTTCCATATGAATACAATCTTAACGGTTTAAACCTCCATATGAATAGAGGCATGACGTTTTACAATCTCCACATGAATATAGCCATGATGGTCTACAATCTCCCTATGAATACAACCATAACATTTTACAATCCACCTCTGAATACAACCATGACGGTTTACAATTTCCATATGAATGAAACAATCATGGCAGTTTACAATCTCCATATGAATAAAACCATACTGGATACATATCTCCATATGAATACAACCATAACATTTTACAATCCACCTCTGAATACAACAAGATGGTTTACAATCTCCATATGAATGAAACAATAATGGTTTGCAATTTCCATATGAATACAACCATGACGGTCTAATATTTTCCCATATGAATACAACCATAATGGTTCACAATCTCCATATAAATACAACCATGACGGTTTAGAATCTGCCCATGAATACAACCATGACGGCATAAATCTCCATATGAATACAGCCATGACGGTATAAATCTCCATATGAATACAACCATGACGGTTTACAATCTGCCCATGAATACAACCATGACGATATAAATCTCCATATGAATACAACCATGACGGTTTACAATTTGCCTTTGAATACAACAATGACGGTTTACAATCTCCCTTTGAATACAACAATGACGGTATACAATCTCCATATGAATACAACCATAACGGTTTACAATCTCCATATGAATACAACCATAACGGTTTACAACCTCCATATGAATACAACCTTAACGGTTTACAATCTCCATATGAATATAACCATAACGGTTTACAACCTCCATATGAATACAACCTTAACGGTTTACAATCTCCATATGAATACAACCATAACGGTTTACAACCTCCATATGAATACAAGCATGACGTTTTAACAATCTCCACATGAATATAACCATAACGGCTTACAATCTCTATATAAATACAACCAGAGCTTTTTACAATCTCCCTATGAATACAACCCCAACGGTTCACAATCTCCCTATGAATACAACCATGACAATATACAATCTCCATATCAATACAACCATAACGGCTTACAATCTCCATATGAATACAACCATAACGGTTTACAACTTCCATATCAATATAACCTTAATGGTTTAAACCTCCATATGAATACAACCCTAACGGTTCACAATCTCCCTAGGAATACAACCATGACAATATACAATCTCCATATCAATACAACCATAACGGCTTACAATCTCTATATGAATACAACCATAACGGTTTACAACCTCCATATGAATACAAGCATGACGTTTTACAATCTCCACATGAATATAACCATGATGGTCTACAATCTCCATATGAATAAAACCATAATGGATACATATCTCCATATGAATACAACCGTAATATTTTACAATCTACATCTGAATACAACCAGATGGTTTACAATCTCCATATGAATGAAACAATAATGGTTTGCAATTTCCATATGAATACAACCATGACGGTCTATTTTTTTCCATATGAATACAACCATATTGGTTCACAATCTCCATATAAATACAACATTTGACGGTTTACAATCTGCCCATGAATACAACCATGAAGGTATAAATCTCTATATAAATAACCATAACGGATTACAACCTCCATATGAATACAACCATAACGGTTTACAATCTCTATATTAATATAACATTAACGGTATACAATATCGACATGAATATAACCATAACGGTATACAACTTCCATATGAATACAACCTTAACGGTTTACAACCTCCATATGAATACAACCATAACGGTTTACAACCTCCATATTAATACAAGCATGACGTTTTAACAATCTCCACATGAATATAACCATAACGGTTTACAATCTGTATATAAATACAACCAGCGATTTTTACAATCTCCCTATGAATACAACCATGAGGATATACAATCTCCATATCAATACAACCATAACGGTTTACAATTTCCATATGAATTCAATCATTACGGTTAACAGTCTCCCTATTATTACAACTTTAATGGTTTACAATCTCCATATGAATACAACCATAGCGGTTAAGAATCTCCATATAAATACAACCATAACAGTTTATACTCTGCCAGTGAATACAAGCATGACGATATACAATCTCCATATCAATACAACCATAACGGTTTGCAATCTCCATATGAATTCAACCATTACTGTTAACAATCTCCCTATTATTACAACTTTACCGGTTTACAATCTCCATAAGAATACAAATATGACGGTCTACTCTCCATACGAATACAACAATGACGGTTCACAATCTCCCTTTGAAAACAATGACGGTATACAATCTCCATATGAATACAATCATAACGGTTCACAATCTTCCTATTAATAAACCATAACGGTTTACAAACTCGATATGAATACAATAACAGTTTACAATCCCCCTATCAATACAATCACAACGTTTTACAATCTCCATATGAATACAACCATAACGGTTCACAATCTCTATATGAACATAACACAACCGTTTTACACTCTATCTATGAATACAACAATGACGATTCACAATCTTCATATGAATACAACCATAGCGGTTTACAATCTCCATATAAATACAACCATAACAGTTTACACTCTCCCAGTGAATACAACCATGACGGGATACAATATCCATATGAATACAACCATGACGGTTTTCAATCTCTCTATGAATACAACCATGACGATTCACAATCTTCATATGAATACAACCATAGCGGTTTACAATCTCCATATAAATACAGCCATAACAGTTTACACTCTCCCAGTGAACACAACCATGACGGTTTACAATCTCCATATGAATGCAATCATAACGGATTACAATTTCTATTTGAGTATAACCATAACGGTTTACATCCTCCATATGAATACAGTCATAACGGTTTACAATCTCTATATGAATATAACCATAACGGTTTACAATCTCAATATGAATTCAAGAATGACGTTTTACAATCTCCATATGAATATAGCCATAGCGTCTTACAATCTCTATATGAATACAACCGTAACAGTTTACAATCTCCACATAAGTACAACCATAACGGCTTACAATCTACATATGAATATAACATAATGGTTTACAACTTCCATATGAATACAACAGCAACGGTTTACAATCTCCATATGAATACAGCCATAATGGTTATCAAACTCCACATGAAAACAGCCGTAACGGTACAAATCACCATATGAATACAGCCATAATGGTTTACAAACTCCACATGAAAACAGCCGTAATGGTTAAAACACTCGATATGAATACACCTATAACGGTTTACAATCTCCATACGAATTCAACCATCACGGTTAACAATCTCCCTATTATTACAACTTTAACGGTCTGCAATCTCTCTATGAATACAACCATGACGACAAAACAATCTCCGTATCAATACAACCATAACGGTTAACAATCTCTATATTATTACAACTTTAACGGTTTACAATCCACCTCTGAATATTACCATGACGGTTTACAATCTCCATTAGAATATAACCATAATGGTTTACAACCTCCATGTGAATACAATAACAACGGCTTGCAATCTCCATATGAAATCAACCATTACGGTTAACAGTCTCCCTATTATTAGAACTTTAATGGTTTACAATCTCCATATGAATACAACCATAACGGTATACAATCTCCCCATGAATACAGTCATAACGGTTCACAATCTCCATATGATTACAACAATAACGTTATGCAAGCTCTATATTAATACAACCATAACGGTTTACAATCTCAATATGAATACAAACATAACGTTATACAAGCTCTATATTAATACAACAATAGTGGTTTAAAATCTCCTTATGAATACAACCATAACGGTGTACAACCTCCATATGAATACAATCATCATGGTTTACAATCTCTATATAAATATTACCATAACGGTTTACAATCTCCATATGAATACAAGCATGACGGTTTACAATCTCCACATGAATATAACCATAAACGGCTTGCAATCTCCATATGAATACAACAATAACGGATTACAACCTTCAGATGAATACAAGCATAACGGTTTACAATCTCTCTAAGAATACAACCATAACGGTTTACAATCTCTATATGAATACAACCGTAACGGTTTACAATCTTCATATGAATACAACAACATCGGTTTACAATCTCCATATGAATACAACCATGACTGTACACAATCATCATATGAATACAGCCATAATGTTTTACAACCTCCACATGAAAACAGCCGTAACACTGAAAAACTCCATATAAATACACCTATAACGCTATACAATCTCCATATGAATTCAACCATCACGGTTAACAATCTCCCTATTATTACAACTTTAGCGGTTTACAATCTCCATATCAATACAACCGTGACGGTTTACAATCTCCATATGAATAAAACAATAATGGTTTACAATCTCCATATGAATACAACAATGACGGTTAAAATCTCCTTATGAATACAACCTCAATGGTTCACAATCTCCATACGAATACAACCATAATGGTTTACAATCTCCATATGAATACAACAATGACGGTATACAATCTCCATATGAATACAACCATATCTGTTTATAATCTCCATATGAATACAGTCATATCGGTTCACAATCTCCCTATGAATACAACCATAACGGTTTACAAACTCGATATGAATACAATAACGGTTTACAATCCCCCTATGAATACAATCATAACGTTTTACAATCTCCATGTGAATACAACCATAACGGTTCACAATCTTCCTATGAATACAACCATAATGGATTGCAATCTCCATATGCATACAACCATGACGGTTTACAATCTCCCTTTAAATACAACAATGATGGTATTCAATCTCCATATGAATACAACCATAGCGTTTTAAATCTCCATATGAATACAACCATAACTGTTTACAATCTACACATGAATACGATCATAACGGTATGAATCTCATTATGAATACAACCATAACTGTTTACAATCAGCCTATGAATACAACCATGACGGTTTACAATCTCCCTTTAAATACAACAATGACGGTTTACAATTTTTATATGAATACAACCATAGCGTTTTACAATTTCCATATGAATATAATCATAACGGTTCACAATCTCCCTATGAATACAACATGACGGTTTACAATCTCCATATGAATAAAACAATAATGGATTCATATCTCCATATGAATACTACCATAACATTTTACAATCCACCTCTGAATACAACCACAACGGTTTACAATCTCCATATGAATAAAACAATAATGGTTTACAATCTCCATATGAATACAACCATGACGGTTTACAATCTCCATATGAATACAACCATGACGGTGTAAATCTCCATATGAATACAACCATGATGGTCTACAATCTCCATGTGAATACAACCATAGCGTTTTATAATATCTATATGAATACAACCATGACGGTGTACAATCTCCATATGAATACAACCATAATGCTTCACAATCTTCATACAAATTCAACCATAACGGTTTGCAATCTCCATATGAATACAACCATGACGGTTTACAATCTCTATATGAATACAACCATAACCGTTCAAAATCTCTCTATGAACATACAGTCTCTCTATAAATACAACCATGACGGATTACAATTTCCATATGAATTCAACCATTACGGTTAATAGTCTCCCTACTATTACAACTTTAATGGTTTACAATCTTCCTATGAATACAACCATAGTGTTTCACAATCTCCATATGAATACAACCATAACGGTTTACAATCTCCATATATATTCAACCATTACGGTTAACAATCTCTCTTTTATTACAACTTTAACGGTTTACAATCTCCATATGAATTCAACCATTACGGTTAACAATCTTTCTATATCTTTATATTAATACAACCATAATGGTTTACAATCTCCATATGAATACAACAATGACGGTATACAATCTCCATATGAATAAAACTATAGTGTTTTACAATCTCCATATGAATACAACCATATCTGTTTACAATCTCCATATGAATACAGTCATATCGGTTCACAATCTCCCTATGAATACAACCATAACGGTTTACGAACTCGATATGAATACAATAACGGTTTACAATCCCCCTATGAATACAATCATAACGTTTTACAATCTCCATGTGAATACAACCATAACGGTTCACAATCTCCCTATGAATACAACCATAATGGATTGCAATCTCCATATGCATACAACCATGACGGTTTACAATCTCCCTTTAAATACAACAATGATGGTATTCAATCTCCATATGAATACAACAATGACGGTATACAATCTCCATATGAATAAAACTATAGTGTTTTACAATCTCCATATGAATACAACCATATCTGTTTACAATCTCCATATGAATACAGTCATATCGGTTCACAATCTCCCTATGAATACAACCATAACGGTTTACGAACTCGATATGAATACAATAACGGTTTACAATCCCCCTATGAATACAATCATAACGTTTTACAATCTCCATGTGAATACAACCATAACGGTTCACAATCTCCCTATGAATACAACCATAATGGATTGCAATCTCCATATGCATACAACCATGACGGTTTACAATCTCCCTTTAAATACAACAATGATGGTATTCAATCTCCATATGAATACAACCATAGCGTTTTAAATCTCCATATGAATACAACCATAACTGTTTACAATCTACATATGAATACGATCATAACGGTATGAATCTCATTATGAATACAACCATAACTGTTTACAATCAGCCTATGAATACAACCATGACGGTTTACAATCTCCCTTTAAATACAACAATGACGGTTTACAATTTCTATATGAATACAACCATAGCGTTTTACAATTTCCATATGAATATAATCATAACGGTTCACAATCTCCCTATGAATACAACATGACGGTTTACAATCTCCATATGAATAAAACAATAATGGATTCATATCTCCATATGAATACTACCATAACATTTTACAATTCACCCCTGAATACAACCACAACGGTTTATAATCTCCATATGAATAAAACAATAATGGTTTACAATCTCCATATGAATACAACCATGACGGTTTACAATCTCCATATGAATACAACCATGACGGTATAAATCTCCATATGAATACAACCATGACGGTCTACAATCTCCATGTGAATACAACCATAGCGTTTTATAATCTCTATATGAATACAACCATGACGGTGTACAATCTCCATATGAATACAACCATAATGCTTCACAATCTTCATACGAATACAACCATAACGGTTTGCAATCTCCATATGAATACAACCATGACGGTTTACAGTCCCCCTATGAATACAATCATAACGTTTTACAATCTCTATATGAATACAACCATAACCGTTCAAAATCTCTCTATGAACATACAGTCTCTCTATAAATACAACCATGACGGATTACAATTTCCATATGAATTCAACCATTACGGTTAATAGTCTCCCTACTATTACAACTTTAATGGTTTACAATCTTCCTATGAATACAACCATAGTGTTTCACAATCTCCATATGAATACAACCATAACGGTTTACAATCTCCATATATATTCAACCATTACGGTTAACAATCTCTCTTTTATTACAACTTTAACGGTTTACAATCTCCATATGAATTCAACCATTACGGTTAACAACCTCTCTTTTATTACAACTTTAACGGTTTACAATCTCCATCTGAATTCAACCATTACGGTTAACAATCTCTCTATATCTTTATATTAATACAACAATGACGGTATACAATCTCCATATGAATACCACCATAATGATTCACAATCCCCATACGAATACAACCATAACGGTTTGCAATCTCCCTTTGAATACAACAATGACGGTTTACAAACTCGATACGAATACAATAACGGTTTACAAACCCCCTATAAATACAATCATAGCGTTTTACGATCTCCATGTTATACAACCATAACAGTTTACACTCTCCCAGTGAATACAACCATGACGGTATAAAATATCCATATGAATATAGCCATAACGGTTTACAATCTCCCTATGAATACAAACATGATGGCATACAATCTCTATATAAATACAACCATTGCGTTTTACAATATCGCTATGAATACAACCATAATGATTTACAATCTTTATATGAATACTAGCATGACGGTTTACAATCTCCCTATGAATACAACCATCCATAACGACTTACAATCTCCATATGAATACAACTATACCGGTTTACAACCTACATATGAATACAACCATAACGGCTTACAATCTCCATATGAATACAATCATAACGGTTTACAATCTCCATATAAATACAGCTATAACGGTTTGAAATCTCCATATGAATACAACCATAACTATTTTCAATCTCCACATGAATACAATCATAACGGTTCACAATCTCCGCCTGGATACAACCATGAGAGTTTACAATCTCCACATGAATACAACCATAACGATTCACAATCTTCATATGAATACAATAATAACGGTATACAATTTGCACATGAATAGAACCACAACGGCTTACAATCTCACTATGAGTACAATCATAACGGTATACAATCTCCCTGTGAATAGAACCATAACGGTTTACAAACTCCATATGAATACAGCCAAAACGGTTTAAAAAAACGAAAAAAGAAAAAAAGAGCCTACACTACAGAATAGTCTCGATATGAATACAATTATTATTTGAAAGTCAGTGACATCCATATACCCAATATTGAATAAAAAAGTGAAAAACAACACGTCTGCATCTATTTTTCTGGTATTCATTTCTAACTGTGTTATTTGTATATGGGGTTTTTTTTCAAAATTCAAAATTAAAACAGCAAATAACTGTTAAATCGACTGTTTTACCAGTAACATTTTCAAGCCATATTTATTGAACTGGAAATCTTTTGAACTGTTCTCATATTTGAATTTACACAAACAATGAATGCACGAACCCCAATATAGATGTGTTTAACAACGAGTTAAATGACCCCTTCTCAATTACAAATAGTCACTTTTAAGACAAAACGTCTACGTCGTTTACAATGAGGAATACTTTATTTGGTATATATTCGGTGAGCAAAATTTGTCTGCACCATGCATTCCTATATACGGTTATCAATTGGCACATAAATATTGTAGGTTGTAAATAGTAGGTGTTTTCAATCTTTAACTTCAATGGTTTATGGAACAAAGTAACCAGAAAGCAGTAGTACACAGTAACCAGAAAGCAGCAGTCCAAAGTAGACAGAAAGCAGTAGTACAAAGTAGGCAGAAAGCAGTAGTATAAGTAGACAGAAAGCAGTAGCACAAAATAGGCAGAAAGAAGTAGTACAAAGTAGACAGAAAGCAGTAGTACGAAGTAGACAGAAAGCTGTAGTACAAAGTAGACAGAAAGAAGTAGTACAAAGTAGGCAGAAAGAAGTAGTACAAAGTAGACAGAAAGAAGTAGTACAAAGTAGACAGAAAGGAGTAGAACAAAGTACAATGAACAACAATGACGGTTTACAAACTCGATACGAATACAATAACGGTTTACAAACCCCCTATAAATACAATCATAACGTTTTACGATCTCCATGTGATACAACCATAACAGTTTACACTCTCCCAGTGAATACAACCATGACGGTTTACAATCTCCATATGAATATAGCCATAACGGTTTACAATCTCCCTATGAATACAAACATGATGGCATACAATCTCTATATAAATACAACCATTGCGTTTTACAATATCGCTATGAATACAACCATAATGATTTACAATCTCTATATGAATACTAGCATGACTGTTTACAATCTCCCTATGAATACAACCATCCATAACGACTTACAATCTCCATATGAATACAACTATACCGGTTTACAACCTACATATGAATACAACCATAACGGCTTACAATCTCCATATGAATACAATCATAACGGTTCACAATCTCCATATAAATACAGCTACAACGGTTTGAAATCTCCATATGAATACAACCATAACTATTTTCAATCTCCATATGAATACAATCATAACGGTTCACAATCTCCGCCTGGATACAACCATGACAGTTTACAATCTCCACATGAATACAATCATAACGGTATACAATTTGCACATGAATAGAACCATAACGGCTTACAATCTCACAATGAACACAATCATAACGGTATACAATCTCCCTGTGAATAGAACCATATCGGTTTACAAACTCCATATGAATACAGCCAAAACGGTTTAAAAAAACGAAAAAAGAACAAAAAGAGCCTACACTACAGAATAGTCTCGATATGAATACAATTATTTTTGAGAGTCAGTGACATCCATATACCCAATATTGAATAAAAAAGTGAAAAACAACACTTCTGCATCTATTTTTCTGGTATTCATTTCTAACTGTGCTATTTGTATATGTTTTTTTTCAAAATTCAAAATTAAAACAGCAAATAACTGTTAAATCGACTGTTTTACCAGTAACATTTTCAAGCCATATTTTTTGAACTGGAAATCTTTTGAACTGTTCTCATATTTGAATTTACACAAACAATGAATGCACGAACCCCAATATAAATGTGTTTAACAACGAGTTAAATAACCCCTTCTCAATTTCAAATAGTCACTTTTAAAACAAAACTTCTACGTCGTTTACAATGAGGAATACTTTATTTGGTATATATTTGGTGAGCAAAATTTGTCTGCACCATGCATTCCTATATACGGTTATCAATCGGCACATAAATATTGTAGGTTGTAAATAGTAGGTGTTTTCAATATTTAACCTCAATGGTTTATGGAACAAAGTAACCAGAAAGCAGTAGTACACAGTAACCAGAAAGCAGTAGTACACAGTAACCAGAAAACATAGTACAAAATAACCAGAAAGAAGTAGTACAAAGTAGACAGAAAGCAGTAGTACAAAATAACCAGAAAGAAGCAGTACAAAGTAGACAGAAAGCAGCAGTACAAAGTAGACAGAAAGCAGTAGTACAAAGTAGGCAGAAAGCAGTAGTATAAGTAGACAGAAAGCAGTAGCACAAAATAGGCAGAAAGAAGTAGTACAAAGTAGACAGAAAGCAGTAGTACGAAGTAGACAGAAAACTGTAGTACAAAGTAGACAGAAAGAAGTAGTACAAAGTAGGCAGAAAGAAGTAGTACAAAGTAGACAGAAAGCAGTAGTACAAAGTAGACAGAAAGAAGTAGAACAAAGTAGGCAGAAAGAAGTAGCACAAAGTAGACAGAAAGAAGTAGTACAAAGTAGGCAGAAAGAAGTAGTACAAAGTAGACTGAAAGCAGTAGTACAAAGTAGACAGAAAGAAGTATAACAAAGTAGGCAGAAAGAAGTAGCACAAAGTAGACAGAAAGAAGTAGTACAAAGTAGGCAGAAAGAAGTAGTACAAAGTAGACAGAAAGCTGTAGTACAAAGTAGACAGAAAGCAGTAGTACAAAGTAGACAGAAAGAAGTAGTACAAAGTAGACAGAAAGAAGTAGTACAACGTAGACAGAAAGAAGTAGTACAAAGTAGACAGAAAGAAGTAGTACAAAGTAGACAGAAAGAAGTAGTACAAAGTAGACAGAAAGAAGTAGTACAAAGTAGACAGAAAGCAGTAGTACAAAGTAGACAGAAAGCAGTAGTACAAAGTAGACAGAAAGAAGTAGTACAAAGTAGACAGAAAGAAGTAGTACAAAGTAGGCAGAAAGAAGTAGTACAAATTAGACAGAAAGCAGTAGTACAAAGTAGACAGAATGAAGTAGTACAAAGTAGGCAGAAAGCAGTAGTACAAAGTAGACAGAAAGCAGTAGTACAAAGTAGACAGAAAGCAGTAGTACAAAGTAGACAGAAAGCTGTAGTACAAAGTAGACAGAAAGCAGTAGTACAAAGTAGACAGAAAGAAGTAGTACAAAGTAGACAGAAAGAAGTAGTACAACGTAGACAGAAAGCATAGTACAAAGTAGGCAGAAAGAAGTAGTACAAAGTAGACAGAAAGAAGTAGTACAAAGTAGACAGAAAGAAGTAGTACAAAGTAGACAGAAAGCAGTAGTACAAAGTAGACAGAAAGAAGTAGTACAAAGTAGACAGAAAGAAGTAGTACAAAGTAGACAGAAAGAAGTAATACAAAGTAGACAGAAAGAAGTAGTACAAAGTAGACAGAATGAAGTAGTACAAAGTAGGTAGAAAGCAGTAGTACAAAGTAGACAGAAAGCAGTAGTACAAAGTAGACAGAAAGCAGTAGTACAAAGTAGACAGAAAGCTGTAGTACAAAGTAGACAGAAAGAAGTAGTACAAAGTAGACAGAAAGAAGTAGTACAAAGTAGACGAAATGAAGTAGTACAAAGTAGGCAGAAAGAAGTAGCACAAAGTAGAAAGCAGTAGTACAAAGTAGACAGAATGAAGTAGTACAAAGTAGGCAGAAAGCAGTAGTACAAAGTAGACAGAAAGCAGTAGTACAAAGTAGACAGAAAGCAGTAGTACAAAGTAGACAGAAAGCTGTAGTACAAAGTAGACAGAAAGAAGTAGTACAAAGTAGACAGAAAGAAGTAGTACAACGTAGACAGAAAGCATAGTACAAAGTAGGCAGAAAGAAGTAGTACAAAGTAGACAGAAAGAAGTAGTACAAAGTAGACGAAATGAAGTAGTACAAAGTAGGCAGAAAGAAGTAGCACAAAGTAGAAAGCAGTAGTACAAAGTAGACAGAAAGCTGTAGTACAAAGTAGACAGAAAGATGTAGCACAAAGTAGAAGGCAGTAGTTCAAAGTAGACAGAAAGCTGTAGTACAAAGTAGACAGAAAGAAGTAGCACAAAGTAGAAAGCAGTAGTACAAAGTAGACAGAAAGAAGTAGTACAAAGTAGACAGAAAGAAGTAGTACAAAGTAGGCAGAAAGAAGTAGTACAAAGTAGACAGAAAGAAGTAGTACAAAGTAGTCAGAAAGAAGTAGTACAAAGTAGACAGAAAGAAGTAGTACAAAGTAGTCAGAAAGAAGTAGTACAAAGTAGACAGAAAGAAGTAGTACAAAGTAGGCAGAAAGAAGTAGCACAAAGTAGACAGAAAGAAGTAGTACAAAGTAGACAGAAAGAAGTAGAACAAAGTAGGCAGAAAGAAGTAGCACAAAGTAGACAGAAAGAAGTAGTACAAAGTAGGCAGAAAGAAGTAGTACAAAGTAGACTGAAAGCAGTAGTACAAAGTAGACAGAAAGAAGTATAACAAAGTAGGCAGAAAGAAGTAGCACAAAGTAGACAGAAAGAAGTAGTACAAAGTAGGCAGAAAGAAGTAGTACAAAGTAGACAGAAAGCTGTAGTACAAAGTAGACAGAAAGCAGTAGTACAAAGTAGACAGAAAGAAGTAGTACAAAGTAGACAGAAAGAAGTAGTACAACGTAGACAGAAAGAAGTAGTACAAAGTAGACAGAAAGAAGTAGTACAAAGTAGACAGAAAGAAGTAGTACAAAGTAGACAGAAAGAAGTAGTACAAAGTAGACAGAAAGCAGTAGTACAAAGTAGACAGAAAGCAGTAGTACAAAGTAGACAGAAAGAAGTAGTACAAAGTAGACAGAAAGAAGTAGTACAAAGTAGGCAGAAAGAAGTAGTACAAAGTAGACAGAAAGCAGTAGTACAAAGTAGACAGAATAAAGTAGTACAAAGTAGGCAGAAAGCAGTAGTACAAAGTAGACAGAAAGCAGTAGTACAAAGTAGACAGAAAGCAGTAGTACAAAGTAGACAGAAAGCTGTAGTACAAAGTAGACAGAAAGCAGTAGTACAAAGTAGACAGAAAGAAGTAGTACAAAGTAGACAGAAAGAAGTAGTACAACGTAGACAGAAAGCATAGTACAAAGTAGGCAGAAAGAAGTAGTACAAAGTAGACAGAAAGAAGTAGTACAAAGTAGACAGAAAGAAGTAGTACAAAGTAGACAGAAAGCAGTAGTACAAAGTAGACAGAAAGCAGTAGTACAAAGTAGACAGAAAGAAGTAGTACAAAGTAGACAGAAAGAAGTAGTACAAAGTAGACAGAAAGAAGTAATACAAAGTAGACAGAAAGAAGTAGTACAAAGTAGACAGAATGAAGTAGTACAAAGTAGGCAGAAAGCAGTAGTACAAAGTAGACAGAAAGCAGTAGTACAAAGTAGACAGAAAGCAGTAGTACAAAGTAGACAGAAAGCTGTAGTACAAAGTAGACAGAAAGAAGTAGTACAAAGTAGACAGAAAGAAGTAGTACAACGTAGACAGAAAGCATAGTACAAAGTAGGCAGAAAGAAGTAGTACAAAGTAGACAGAAAGAAGTAGTACAAAGTAGACGAAATGAAGTAGTACAAAGTAGGCAGAAAGAAGTAGCACAAAGTAGAAAGCAGTAGTACAAAGTAGACAGAAAGCTGTAGTACAAAGTAGACAGAAAGATGTAGCACAAAGTAGAAGGCAGTAGTACAAAGTAGACAGAAAGCTGTAGTACAAAGTAGACAGAAAGAAGTAGCACAAAGTAGAAAGCAGTAGTACAAAGTAGACAGAAAGAAGTAGTACAAAGTAGACAGAAAGAAGTAGTACAAAGTAGGCAGAAAGAAGTAGTACAAAGTAGACAGAAAGAAGTAGTACAAAGTAGTCAGAAAGAAGTAGTACAAAGTAGACAGAAAGAAGTAGTACAAAGTAGTCAGAAAGAAGTAGTACAAAGTAGACAGAAAGAAGTAGTACAAAGTAGGCAGAAAGAAGTAGCACAAAGTAGACAGAAAGAAGTAGTACAAAGTAGACAGAAAGAAGTAATACAAAGTAGGCAGAAAGAAGTAGCACAAAGTAGAAAGCAGTAGTGATTTTTGTGTCGCAGTTAGAGACACGTACAGTTGACAATTAATAGAGGAAACAAATCCTATCACGTTGAACACCGGTTCTCACCACAAGACGCTACGAACCTCCCCCCTCCCCCTACCAATCCCACAGCAGAAATAAAACACACAACATTACTAAAAAATACTACTGTACACGGTTGTTAGGGCAGAACTTTATTATAAAATATAGGCAAAGAAATTTATTGCATTGGTTAATTGTTGAAATCTACGTGGCTTTTTTATCCATTACTTCGATGCTCACTTGAAGCGATGGTACCACAGTACCTTAACTTGATGTGCGGCGGAGCTTGGCTCTGGCCACCCCACGAAGCAAAGTTGACGCTAGGTACAAAAGCACCCATGTATCTTCTCAAAGAACGCCACCCGACCAAAGAGTACCACAAGGAAATCAAACAAAAACAGGTAACACCGACAATAGAATGGAGACAGATTAGACAGAAGTAGACAGAAAGCAGTAGTACGATGTGGACAGAACGAAGTAGTACAAAGTAGACAGAAAGCAGTAGTATAAAGTAGACAGAAAGCAGTAGTACGATGTGGACAGAACGAAGTAGTACAGAGTAGACAGAAAGTCTGATAACGTATGTACACAGGTGGAAGGCATTTTTGGGGCATTTCAGCTACAATGATTGTATAATATCATTAGCATTAGAGCCAAATACATGACATTGATGAAGAAAAATATGAGGGTTATGGCCTATAATCTCTACTTTATCGACCTCCTTTTAATGTTCTCATACCTGATCTTTGAGACTTCTTGATTGTTTGTTACTGTTTTTGAGTGACAGTAATTCAGTGGGTATATTATAGCAGATCTCATTTTACCTCATTTTTTCTATGAGACAAAAATCGTTATATCAAATACGTCTTAGGAGTATTGTTTGGTAGTTGCAATAGTTTTACACATGGAGCCCCTGCGGCAGAGGGTCGTTAATTATCTTTTGAAACTCATTATTTCTGTGGATACCAATGATGACTCACATTTGCCAATTACTACATATGCCTTAGGAAAATTTCGTTTACTTGATAATGTATTCGCATACGGACAGTAATAGAAAATGCGTCCAGGCTAGTGACGGAGGCTATTTAATCAACATTAATATTTCTTTTGGTAAAATGGGGGAGGGGTAGGTAACCCTGCTACACTCTATTTGAATAGATCTTATATGATAAAATGTTTATTCAATTCCATCATAAGTAGACATGCTTGGGGAGAGTTACTTATGAGAACCGCCGCTGCTTTTGCGAATAATATCAGTTGTAATATCTGGCAATTATTTATTGCCCAATATCAATATAACTGATGATTTCTCATGGTTGGCTAGACCCTGTGTTTAATTTGCTCAAACAAAATAAAGGTCATATACAATTTATTTTGGTCGGAAATGGACACTAGCTAGAATGGCTGCTATAGATTTTACATGTATGAAACTTATTCAATTCATTACGTAATAGTTTACATTTTTTTCCATCGTGGCCTATTTAGGGTACTTAAACAGGGCATGAGTTTGAGAAAGTGAGAGAAAGAGTGTATGCCGATGTGTGTATCTACTATTAGACCCGCATGAATCCAATTAGCTCTAGAAATTGTAAATTCTAAGATTTTTAACTAAGTGGGAAAATAAATGTTATTGCATTGCTGCTATTACAATAGATTGGGTAATGAATGTTATTGCATTACTACTGTTACTATAAATAGAGTAATGAATGTTATTGCATTACTACTGTTACTATAAATAGAGTAATGAATGTTATTGCATTACTACTGTTACAATAAATAGAGTAATGAATGTTATTGCATTACTACTGTTACTATAAATAGAGTAATGAATGTTATTGCATTATTACTGTTACTATAGAGTAATGAATGTCATTGCATCATCCTACTGTTACTATAAATAGAGTAATGAATGTTACTGCATTACTACTGTTACTATAAATAGAGTAATGAATGATACTGCATTACTACTGTTACTAAATAGAGTAATGAATGTTACTGCATTACTACTGTTACTATAAATAGAGTAATGAATGTTACTGCATTACTACTGTTACTATAAATAGAATAATGAATGTTATTACATTACTATTGTTACTATAAATAGAGTAATGAATGTTACTGCATTACTACTGTTACTATAAATAGAGTAATGAACGATACTGCATTACTACTGTTACTATAAATAGAGTAATGAATGTTATTGCAATAATACTATTACTATAAATAGAGTAATGAATGTTATTGCATTACTACTGTTAATATAAATAGAGTAATGAATGTTATTGCATTACTACTGTTAATATAAATAGAGTAATGAATGTTATTGCATTACTACTGTTACTATAAATAGAGTAATGAATGTTATTGCAATAATACTATTACTATAAATAGAGTAATGAATGTTATTGCATTACTACTGTTAATATAAATAGAGTAATGAATGTTATTGCATTACTACTGTTAATATAAATAGAGTAATGAATGTTATTGCATTACTACTGTTACTATAAATAGAGTAATGAATGTTATTGGAATACTACTATTACTATAAATAGAGTAATGAATATTATTGCATTACTACTGTTACTATAAATAGAGTAATGAATGTTATTGCATTACTACTGTTAATATAAATAGAGTAATGAATGTTATTTCATTACTACTGTTACTATAAATAGAGTAATGAATGTTATTGCATTACTACTGTTACTATAAATAGTGTAATGAATATTATTGCATTACTACTGTTACTATAAATAGAGTAATGAATGTTATTGCATTACTACTGTTACTATAAATAGAGTAATGAATGTTATTGCAATACTACTATTACTATAAGTAAAGTAATGAATATTATTGCATTACTACTGTTACTATAAATAGAGTAATGAATGTTATTGCATTACTACTGTTAATATAAATAGAGTAATGAATGTTATTTCATTACTACTGTTACTATAAATAGAGTAATGAATGTTATTGCATTACTACTGATACTATAAATAGAGTAATGAATGTTATTGCATTACTATTATTACTATACAGTAATGAATATTATTGCATTACTACTGTTACTATAAATAGAGTAATGAATGTTATTCCATTACTACTGTTACTATAAATGGAGTAATGAATGTTATTGCATTACTACTATCACTATAAATAGAGTAGTGAATGTTACTGGATTACTACTATCACTATAAATAGAGTAATGAATGTATATCTGAAGTAAATTGAATGTTACTGGATTACTACTATTACTTTAACTAGAGTAATGAATGTTACTGCATTACTAATATCACTATAAATAGAGTAATGAATATTATTGCATTACTACTGTTAATAATGAGTAATGAATGTATATTTGAAGTAAAATGAATGTTACTGCATTACTACTGTTAATATAAATAGATTAATGAATGTTATTGCATTACTATTGTTACTATAAATAGAGTAATGAATGTTATTGCATTACTATTGTTACTATAAATAGAGTAATGAATGTTATTGCAATACTACTATTACTATATATAAAGTAATGAATATTATTGCATTACTACTGTTACTATAAATAGAGTAATGAATGTTATTGCATTACTACTGTTAATATAAAGAGAGTGATGAATGTTATTTCATTACTACTGTTACTATAAATAGAGTAATGAATGTTATTGCATTACTACTGATACTATAAATAGAGTAATGAATGTTATTGCATTACTACTGTTAATATAAATAGAGTAATGAATGTTATTTCATTACTACTGTTACTATAAATAGAGTAATGAATGTTATTGCATTACTACTGATACTATAAATAGAGTAATGAATGTTATTGCATTACTATTATTACTATACAGTAATGAATATTATTGCATTACTACTGTTACTATAAATAGAGTAATGAATGTTATTCCATTACTACTGTTACTATAAATAGAGTAATGAATGTTATTCCATTACTACTGTTACTATAAATAGAGTAATGAATGTTATTCCATTACTACTGTTACTATAAATGGAGTAATGAATGTTATTGCATTACTACTATCACTATAAATAGAGTAGTGAATGTTACTGGATTACTACTATCACTATAAATAGAGTAATGAATGTATATCTGAAGTAAATTGAATGTTACTGGATTACTACTATTACTTTAACTAGAGTAATGAATGTTACTGCATTACTAATATCACTATAAATAGAGTAATGAATATTATTGCATTACTACTGTTAATAATGAGTAATGAATGTATATCTGAAGTAAAATGAATGTTACTGCATTACTACTGTTAATATAAATAGATTAATGAATGTTATTGCATTACTATTGTTACTATAAATAGAGTAATGAATGTTATTGCATTACTATTGTTACTATAAATAGAGTAATGAATGTTATTGCAATACTACTATTACTATATATAAAGTAATGAATATTATTGCATTACTACTGTTACTATAAATAGAGTAATGAATGTTATTGCATTACTACTGTTAATATAAATAAAGTGATGAATGTTATTTCATTACTACTGTTACTATAAATAGAGTAATGAATGTTATTGCATTACTACTGATACTATAAATAGAGTAATGAATGTTATTGCATTACTACTATTACTATACAGAAATGAATATTATTGCATTACTACTGTTACTATAAATAGAGTAATGAATGTTATTCCATTACTACTGTTACTATAAATAGAGTAAAGAATGTTATTGCATTACTACTATCACTATAAATAGAGTAGTGAATGTTACTGGATTACTACTATCACTATAAATAGAGTAATGAATGTATATCTGAAGTAAATTGAATGTTACTGGATTACTACTATTACTTTAACTAGAGTAATGAATGTTACTGCATTACTAATATCACTATAAATAGAGTAATGAATATTATTGCATTACTACTGTTAATAATGAGTAATGAATGTATATCTGAAGTAAAATGAATGTTACTGCATTATTACTATTACTATAAATAGCGAATTGAATATATATCTGAAGTAAAATGAATGTTAATGCATTACGACTATTACTATAAATAGAGTAATGAATGTTATTGCATTACTACTGTTATATAAATAGAGTAATGAATGTTATTCCATTACTACTGTTACTATAAATAGAGTAATGAATGTTATTGCATTACTACTGTTGCTATAAATAGAGTAATGTATGTTATTGCATTACTACTGTTACTATAAATAGAGTAATGAATGTTATTGCAATACTACTATTACTATAAATAAAGTAATGAATATTATTGCATTACTACTGTTACTATAAATAGAGTAATGAATGTTATTGCAATACTACTGTTACTATAAATAGAGTAATGAATGATACTGCATTACTACTGTTACTATAAATAGAGTAATGAATGTTATTGCAATACTACAATTACTATAAATAGAGTAATGAATGTTATTGCATTACTACTGTTAATATAAATAGAGTAATGAATGTTATTGCATTACTACTGTTACTATAAATAGAGTAATGAATGTTATTGGAATACTACTATTACTATAAATAGAGTAATGAATATTATTGCATTACTACTGTTACTATAAATTGAGTAATGAATGTTATTGCATTACTACTGTTAATATAAATAGAGTAATGAATGTTATTTCATTACTACTGTTACTATAAATAGAGTAATGAATGTTATTGCATTACTACTGTTACTATAAATAGAGTAATGAATGTTATTGCATTACTACTGTTACTATAAATAGTGTAATGAATGTAATTGCATTACTACTATTACTATAAATAGAGTAATGAATATTATTGCATTACTACTGTTACTATAAATAGAGTAATGAATGTTATTGCATTACTACTGTTACTATAAATAGAGTAATGAATGTTATTGCAATACTACTATTACTATAAATAAAGTAATGAATATTATCGCATTACTACTGTTACTATAAATAGAGTAATGAATGTTATTGCATTACTACTGTTAATATAAATAGAGTAATGAATGTTATTTCATTACTACTGTTACTATAAAAAGAGTGATGAATGTTATTGCATTACTACTGATACTATAAATAGAGTAATGAATGTTATTGCATTACTACTATTACTATACAGTAATGAATATTATTGCATTACCACTGTTACTATAAATAGAGTAATGAATGTTATTCCATTACTACTGTTACTATAAATAGAGTAATGAATGTTATTCCATTACTACTGTTACTATAAATAGAGTAATGAATGTTATTGCATTACTGCTGTTACTATAAATGGAGTAATGAATGTTATTGCATTACTACTATCACTATAAATAGAGTAGTGAATGTTACTGGATTACTACTATCACTATAAATAGAGTAATGAATGTATATCTGAAGTAAATTGAATGTTACTGGATTACTACTATTAATTTAACTAGAGTAATGAATGTTACTGCATTACTAATATCACTATAAATAGAGTAATGAATATTATTGCATTACTACTGTTAATAATGAGTAATGAATGTATATCTGAAGTAAAATGAATGTTACTGCATTACTACTGTTAATATAAATAGATTAATGAATGTTATTGCATTACTATTGTTACTATAAATAGAGTAATGAATGTTATTGCATTACTATTGTTACTATAAATAGAGTAATGAATGTTATTGCAATACTACTATTACTATATATAAAGTAATGAATATTATTGCATTACTACTGTTACTATAAATAGAGTAATGAATGTTATTGCATTACTACTGTTAATATAAATAGAGTGATGAATGTTATTTCATTACTACTGTTACTATAAATAGAGTAATGAATGTTATTGCATTACTACTGATACTATAAATAGAGTAATGTATGTTATTGCATTACTACTATTACTATACAGAAATGAATATTATTGCATTACTACTGTTACTATAAATAGAGTAATGAATGTTATTCCATTACTACTGTTACTATAAATAGAGTAAAGAATGTTATTGCATTACTACTATCACTATAAATAGAGTAGTGAATGTTACTGGATTACTACTATCACTATAAATAGAGTAATGAATGTATATCTGAAGTAAATTGAATGTTACTGGATTACTACTATTACTTTAACTAGAGTAATGAATGTTACTGCATTACTAATATCACTATAAATAGAGTAATGAATATTATTGCATTACTACTGTTAATAATGAGTAATGAATGTATATCTGAAGTAAAATGAATGTTACTGCATTATTACTATTACTATAAATAGCGTAATGAATATATATATATCTGAAGTAAAATGAATGTTAATGCATTACGACTATTACTATAAATAGAGTAATGAATGTTATTGCATTACGACTGTTATATAAATAGAGTAATGAATGTTATTCCATTACTACTGTTACTATAAATAGAGTAATGAATGTTATTGCATTACTACTGTTACTATAAATAGAGTAATGAATGTTATTGCAATACTACAATTACTATAAATAGAGTAATGAATGTTATTGCATTACTACTGTTACTATAAATAGAGTAATGAATGTTATTGCATTACTACTGTTACTATAAATAGAGTAATGAATGTTATTGCATTATTACTGTTACTATAGAGTAATGAATGTCATTGCATCATCCTACTGTTACTATAAATAGAGTAATGAATGTTACTGCATTACTACTGTTACTATAAATAGAGTAATGAATGATACTGTATTACTACTGTTACTAAATAGAGTAATGAATGTTACTGCATTACTACTGTTACTATAAATAGAGTAATGAATGTTACTGCATTACTACTGTTACTATAAATAGAATAATGAATGTTATTGCATTACTACTGTTAATATAAATAGAGTAATGAATGTTATTGCATTACTACTGTTACTATAAATAGAGTAATGAATGTTATTGGAATACTACTATTACTATAAATAGAGTAATGAATATTATTGCATTACTACTGTTACTATAAATTGAGTAATGAATGTTATTACATTACTACTGTTAATATAAATAGAGTAATGAATGTTATTTCATTACTACTGTTACTATAAATAGAGTAATGAATGTTATTGCATTACTACTGTTACTATAAATAGAGTAATGAATGTTATTGCATTACTACTGTTACTATAAATAGTGTAATGAATGTAATTGCATTACTACTATTACTATAAATAGAGTAATGAATATTATTGCATTACTACTGTTACTATAAATAGAGTAATGAATGTTAATGCATTACTACTGATACTATAAATAGAGTAATGAATGTTATTGCATTACTATTATTACTATACAGTAATGAATATTATTGCATTACTACTGTTACTATAAATAGAGTAATGAATGTTATTCCATTACTACTGTTACTATAAATAGAGTAATGAATGTTATTGCATTACTACTGTTACTATAAATAGAGTAATGAATGTTATTGCATTACTACTGTTACTATAAATGGAGTAATGAATGTTATTGCATTACTACTATCACTATAAATAGAGTAATGAATGTATATCTGAAGTAAATTGAATGTTACTGGATTACTACTATTACTTTAACTAGAGTAATGAATGTTACTGCATTACTAATATCACTATAAATAGAGTAATGAATAGTATTGCATTACTACTGTTAATAATGAGTAATGAATGTATATCTGAAGTAAAATGAATGTTACTGCATTACTACTGTTAATATAAATAGATTAATGAATGTTATTGCATTGCTATTGTTACTATAAATAGAGTAATGAATGTTATTGCATTACTATTGTTACTATAAATAGAGTAATGAATGTTATTGCAATACTACTATTACTATATATAAAGTAATGAATATTATTGCATTACTACTGTTACTATAAATAGAGTAATGAATGTTATTGCATTACTACTGTTACTATAAATAGTGTAATGAATGTAATTGCATTACTACTATTACTATAAATAGAGTAATGAATATTATTGCATTACTACTGTTACTATAAATAGAGTAATGAATGTTATTGCATTACTACTGTTACTATAAATAGAGTAATGAATGTTATTGCAATACTACTATTACTATAAATAAAGTAATGAATATTATCGCATTACTACTGTTACTATAAATAGAGTAATGAATGTTATTGCATTACTACTGTTAATATAAATAGAGTAATGAATGTTATTTCATTACTACTGTTACTATAAAAAGAGTAATGAATGTTATTCCATTACTACTGTTACTATAAATAGAGTAATGAATGTTATTGCATTACTGCTGTTACTATAAATGGAGTAATGAATGTTATTGCATTACTACTATCACTATAAATAGAGTAGTGAATGTTACTGGATTACTACTATCACTATAAATAGAGTAATGAATGTATATCTGAAGTAAATTGAATGTTACTGGATTACTACTATTAATTTAACTAGAGTAATGAATGTTACTGCATTACTAATATCACTATAAATAGAGTAATGAATATTATTGCATTACTACTGTTAATAATGAGTAATGAATGTATATCTGAAGTAAAATGAATGTTACTGCATTACTACTGTTAATATAAATAGATTAATGAATGTTATTGCATTACTATTGTTACTATAAATAGAGTAATGAATGTTATTACATTACTATTGTTACTATAAATAGAGTAATGAATGTTATTGCAATACTACTATTACTATATATAAAGTAATGAATATTATTGCATTACTACTGTTACTATAAATAGAGTAATGAATGTTATTGCATTACTACTGTTAATATAAATAGAGTGATGAATGTTATTTCATTACTACTGTTACTATAAATAGAGTAATGAATGTTATTGCATTACTACTGATACTATAAATAGAGTAATGTATGTTATTGCATTACTACTATTACTATACAGAAATGAATATTATTGCATTACTACTGTTACTATAAATAGAGTAATGAATGTTATTCCATTACTACTGTTACTATAAATAGAGTAAAGAATGTTATTGCATTACTACTATCACTATAAATAGAGTAGTGAATGTTACTGGATTACTACTATCACTATAAATAGAGTAATGAATGTATATCTGAAGTAAATTGAATGTTACTGGATTACTACTATTACTTTAACTAGAGTAATGAATGTTACTGCATTACTAATATCACTATAAATAGAGTAATGAATATTATTGCATTACTACTGTTAATAATGAGTAATGAATGTATATCTGAAGTAAAATGAATGTTACTGCATTATTACTATTACTATAAATAGCGTAATGAATATATATATATCTGAAGTAAAATGAATGTTAATGCATTACGACTATTACTATAAATAGAGTAATGAATGTTATTGCATTACGACTGTTATATAAATAGAGTAATGAATGTTATTCCATTACTACTGTTACTATAAATAGAGTAATGAATGTTATTGCATTACTACTGTTACTATAAATAGAGTAATGAATGTTATTGCAATACTACAATTACTATAAATAGAGTAATGAATGTTATTGCATTACTACTGTTACTATAAATAGAGTAATGAATGTTATTGCATTACTACTGTTACTATAAATAGAGTAATGAATGTTATTGCATTATTACTGTTACTATAGAGTAATGAATGTCATTGCATCATCCTACTGTTACTATAAATAGAGTAATGAATGTTACTGCATTACTACTGTTACTATAAATAGAGTAATGAATGATACTGTATTACTACTGTTACTAAATAGAGTAATGAATGTTACTGCATTACTACTGTTACTATAAATAGAGTAATGAATGTTACTGCATTACTACTGTTACTATAAATAGAATAATGAATGTTATTGCATTACTACTGTTAATATAAATAGAGTAATGAATGTTATTGCATTACTACTGTTACTATAAATAGAGTAATGAATGTTATTGGAATACTACTATTACTATAAATAGAGTAATGAATATTATTGCATTACTACTGTTACTATAAATTGAGTAATGAATGTTATTACATTACTACTGTTAATATAAATAGAGTAATGAATGTTATTTCATTACTACTGTTACTATAAATAGAGTAATGAATGTTATTGCATTACTACTGTTACTATAAATAGAGTAATGAATGTTATTGCATTACTACTGTTACTATAAATAGAGTAATGAATGTTATTGCATTACTACTGTTACTATAAATAGTGTAATGAATGTAATTGCATTACTACTATTACTATAAATAGAGTAATGAATATTATTGCATTACTACTGTTACTATAAATAGAGTAATGAATGTTAATGCATTACTACTGATACTATAAATAGAGTAATGAATGTTATTGCATTACTATTATTACTATACAGTAATGAATATTATTGCATTACTACTGTTACTATAAATAGAGTAATGAATGTTATTCCATTACTACTGTTACTATAAATAGAGTAATGAATGTTATTGCATTACTACTGTTACTATAAATAGAGTAATGAATGTTATTGCATTACTACTGTTACTATAAATGGAGTAATGAATGTTATTGCATTACTACTATCACTATAAATAGAGTAATGAATGTATATCTGAAGTAAATTGAATGTTACTGGATTACTACTATTACTTTAACTAGAGTAATGAATGTTACTGCATTACTAATATCACTATAAATAGAGTAATGAATAGTATTGCATTACTACTGTTAATAATGAGTAATGAATGTATATCTGAAGTAAAATGAATGTTACTGCATTACTACTGTTAATATAAATAGATTAATGAATGTTATTGCATTGCTATTGTTACTATAAATAGAGTAATGAATGTTATTGCATTACTATTGTTACTATAAATAGAGTAATGAATGTTATTGCAATACTACTATTACTATATATAAAGTAATGAATATTATTGCATTACTACTGTTACTATAAATAGAGTAATGAATGTTATTGCATTACTACTGTTAATATAAATAGAGTGATGAATGTTATTTCATTACTACTGTTACTATAAATAGAGTAATGAATGTTATTGCATTACTACTGATACTATAAATAGAGTAATGAATGTTATTGCATTACTACTATTACTATACAGAAATGAATATTATTGCATTACTACTGTTACTATAAATAGAGTAATGAATGTTATTCCATTACTACTGTTACTATAAATAGAGTAAAGAATGTTATTGCATTACTACTATCACTATAAATAGAGTAGTGAATGTTACTGGATTACTACTATCACTATAAATAGAGTAATGAATGTATATCTGAAGTAAATTGAATGTTACTGGATTACTACTATTACTTTAACTAGAGTAATGAATGTTACTGCATTACCAATATCACTATAAATAGAGTAATGAATATTATTGCATTACTACTGTTAATAATGAGTAATGAATGTATATCTGAAGTAAAATGAATGTTACTGCAATATTACTATTACTATAAATAGCGTAATGAATATATATCTGAAGTAAAATGAATGTTATTGCATTACGACTATTACTATAAATAGAGTAATGAATGTTATTGCATTACTACTGTTACTATAAATAGAGTAATGAATGTTATTGCATTACTACTGTTACTATAAATAGAGTGATGAATGTTATTGCATTACTACTGATACTATAAATAGAGTAATGAATGTTATTGCATTACTACTATTACTATACAGTAATGAATATTATTGCATTACCACTGTTACTATAAATAGAGTAATGAATGTTATTCCATTACTACTGTTACTATAAATAGAGTAATGAATGTTATTCCATTACTACTGTTAGTATAAATAGAGTAATGAATGTTATTGCATTACTACTGTTACTATAAATGGAGTAATGAATGTTATTGCATTACTACTATCACTATAAATAGAGTAGTGAATGTTACTGGATTACTACTATCACTATAAATAGAGTAATGAATGTATATCTGAAGTAAATTGAATGTTACTGGATTACTACTATTACTTTAACTAGAGTAATGAATGTTACTGCATTACTAATATCACTATAAATAGAGTAATGAATATTATTGCATTACTACTGTTAATAATGAGTAATGAATGTATATTTGAAGTAAAATGAATGTTACTGCATTACTACTGTTAATATAAATAGATTAATGAATGTTATTGCATTACTATTGTTACTATAAATAGAGTAATGAATGTTATTGCATTACTATTGTTACTATAAATAGAGTAATGAATGTTATTGCAATACTACTATTACTATATATAAAGTAATGAATATTATTGCATTACTACTGTTACTATAAATAGAGTAATGAATGTTATTGCATTACTACTGTTAATATAAATAGAGTGATGAATGTTATTTCATTACTACTGTTACTATAAATAGAGTAATGAATGTTATTGCATTACTACTGATACTATAAATAGAGTAATGAATGTTATTGCATTACTACTATTACTATACAGAAATGAATATTATTGCATTACTACTGTTACTATAAATAGAGTAATGAATGTTATTCCATTACTACTGTTACTATAAATAGAGTAAAGAATGTTATTGCATTACTACTATCACTATAAATAGAGTAGTGAATGTTACTGGATTACTACTATCACTATAAATAGAGTAATGAATGTATATCTGAAGTAAATTGAATGTTACTGGATTACTACTATTACTTTAACTAGAGTAATGAATGTTACTGCATTACTAATATCACTATAAATAGAGTAATGAATATTATTGCATTACTACTGTTAATAATGAGTAATGAGTGTATATCTGAAGTAAAATGAATGTTACTGCATTATTACTATTACTATAAATAACGTAATGAATATATATCTGAAGTAAAATGAATGTTATTGCATTACGACTATTACTATAAATAGAGTAATGAATGTTATTCCATTACTACTGTTACTATAAATAGAGTAATGAATGTTATTGCATTACTACTGTTGCTATAAATAGAGTAATGAATGTTATTGCATTACTACTGTTACTATAAATAGAGTAATGAATGTTATTGCATTACTACTGTTACTATAAATAGAGTAATGAATGTTATTGCATTACTACTATTACTATACAGTAATGAATATTATTGCATTACTACTGTTACTATAAATAGAGTAATGAATGTTATTGCATTACTACTGTTACTATAAATAGTGTAATGAATGTTATTGCATTACTACTATTACTATAAATAGAGTAATGAATATTATTGCTTTACTACTGTTACTATAAATAGAGTAATGAATGTTATTGCATTACTACTGTTACTATAAATAGAGTAATGAATGTTATTGCAATACTATTATTACTATAAATAGAGTAATGAATATTATTGCATTACTACTGTTACTATAAATAGAGTAATGAATGTTATTGCATTACTACTGTTAATATAAATAGATTAATGAATGTTATTGCATTACTACTGTTACTATAAATAGAGTAATGAATGTTATTGCATTACTACTATTACTATACAGTAATGAATATTATTGCATTACTACTGTTACTATAAATAGAGTAATGAATGTTATTGCATTACTACTGTTAATATAAATAGATTAATGAATGTTATTGCATTACTACTGTTACTATAAATAGAGTAATGAATGTTATTGCATTACTACTATTACTATACAGTAATGAATATTATTGCATTACTACTGTTACTATAAATAGAGTAATGAATGTTATTGCATTACTACTGTTACTATAAATAGTGTAATGAATGTTATTGCATTACTACTATTACTATAAATAGAGTAATGAATATTATTGCATTACTACTGTTACTATAAATAGAGTAATGAATGTTATTGCATTACTACTGTTACTATAAATAGAGTAATGAATGTTATTGCAATACTACTATTACTATAAATAGAGTAATGAATATTATTGCATTACTACTGTTACTATAAATAGAGTAATGAATGTTATTGCATTACTACTGTTAATATAAATAGATTAATGAATGTTATTGCATTACTACTGTTACTATAAATAGAGTAATGAATGTTATTGCATTACTACTATTACTATAAATAGAGTAATGAATATTATTGCATTACTAATATTACTATAAATAAAGTAATGAATGTCATTGCATTACTACAGTTACTGTAAATAGAGTAATGAATGTATACCTGAAGTAAAAAGAATGTTACTGGATTACTACTATTACTATAAATAAAGTAATATAAATAAAGTAATGAATGTATATCTTAAGTAAAATCAATGTCACTGCATTACTACTATTACTATAAATAGAGTAATGAATGTCATTGCATTACTACAGTTACTAAAAATATAGTAATGAATGTATATCTGAAGTAAAATGAATGTTACTGGATTACTATTATTACCATAAATGGAGTAATGAATGTTACTGGATTACTACTAATACTATAAATAGAGTAATGAATGTTATTGAATTACTAAGATAACTATAAATAAAGCAATGAATGTATACCTGAATTAAAATGATTGTTACTGGATTACTACTATTACTATAAATCAAGTAATGAATGTATACCTGAAGTAAAATGAATCTTACTGGATTACTACTATTACTATAAATAGAGTAATGAATATTATTGCATTACTACTGTTACTATAAATAGAGTAATGAATGTTATTGCATTACTACTATTACTATAAATAGAGTAATGAATATAATTGCATTACTGCTGTTACTATAAATAGAGTAATGAATATTATTGCATTACTACTGTTACTAAAAATAGAGAAATGAATGTTATTGCATTACTAATGTTACTATAAATAGAGTAATGAATATTATTGCATTACTACTGTTACTATAAATAGAGAAATGAATGTTATTGCATTACTACTGTTAATATAAATAGAGTAATGAATGTTATTTCATTACTACTGCTACTATAAATAGAGTAATGAATGTTATTGCATTACTACTGTTACTATAAATAGAGTAATGAATGTTATTGCATTACTACTATTACTATAAAGTAATGAATATCATTGCATTACTACTGTTACTATAAATAGAGTAATGAATGTTATTCCATTACTACTGTTACTATAAATAGAGTAATGAATGTTATTGCATTACTACTGTTACTATAAATAGAGTAATGAATGTTATTGCATTATTACTGTTACTATAAATAGAGTAATGAATGTTATTGCATTACTACTGTTAATATAAATAGAGTAATGAATGTTATTCCATTACTACTACAACTATAAATAGAGTAATGAATATTATTGCTTTACTACTGTTACTATAAATAGAGTAATGAATGTTATTACATTACTACTGTTAATATAAATAGAGTAATGAATGTTATTTCATTACTACTGCTACTATAAATAGAGTAATGAATGTTATTGCATTACTACTGTTACTATAAATAGTGTAATGAATGTTATTACATTACTACTATTACTATACAGTAATGAATATTATTGCATTACTACTGTTACTATAAATAGAGTAATGAATGTTATTCCATTACTACTGTTACTATATATAGAGTAATGAATGTTATTGCATTACTACTGTTACTATAAATAGAGTAATGAATGTTATTGCATTACTTCTGTTAATATAAATAGAGTAATGAATGTTATTCCATTACTACTACAACTATAAATAGAGTGATGAATGTTACTGGATTACTACTATTACTATAAATAGAGTAATGAATATTATTGCATTACTACTGTTACTATAAATAGAGTAATGAATGTTATTGCATTACTACTATTACTATAAATGGAGTAATGAATATAATTGCATTACTGCTGTTACTATAAATAGAGTAATGAATATTATTGCATTACTACTTTTATATAAATAGAGTAATGAATGTTATTGCATTACTACTGTTAATATACAGTAGTGAATATTATTGCATTACTACTGTTACTATAAATAGTGTAATGAATGTTATTGTATTACTACTGTTAATATAAATAGAGTAATGAATGTTATTGCATTACTACTGTTAATATAAATAGAGTAATGAATGCTATTGCATTACTACTGTTACTATAAATAGAGTAATGAATATTATTGCTTTACTACAGTTACAATCAATAGAGTTATGAATATTACTGCATTACTAATATTACTATACATATATTAATGAATGAATCATATATATATATTAATATACATATATTAATGAATCTTAAATATAATCAATGTTACTATAAATAGAGTGATGAATGTTACTTCATTACTAATATTACTATAAATAGAGTAAGGAATTTCATTGCATTACTAAGATAACTATAAATAAATGAATGAAGGAATGTATACCTGAAGTAAAATGAATGTTACTGGATTACTACTATTACCATAAATGGAGTAATGAATGTTACTGGATTACTACTATTACTATGAATAGAGTAATGAATGTTATTGAATTACTAAGATAACTATAAATAAAGCAATGAATGTATACCTGAAGTAAAATGATTGTTACTGGATTTCTTCTATTACTATAAATAAAGTAATGAATGTATACATGAAGTAAAATGAATGTTACTGGATTACTACTATTACTGTAAATAGAGTAATGAATATTATTGCATTACTACTGTTACTATAAATAGAGTAATGAATGTTATTGCATTACTACTGTTACTATAAATGGAGTAATGAATGTTATTGCATTACTACTGTTACTATAAATAGAGTAATGAATGTTATTGCATTACTACTGTTACTATAAATAGAGTAATGAATGTTATTGCATTACTACTATTACTATAAATAGAGTAATGACTATTATTGCATTACTACTGTTACTATAAATAGAGTAATGAATGTTATTGCATTACTTCTGTTAATATAAATAGAGTAATGAATGTTATTTCATTACTACTGTTACTATAAATAGAGTAATGAATGTTATTGCATTACTACTATTACTATACAGTAATGAATATTATTGCATTACTACTGTTACTATAAATAGAGTAATGAATGTTATTCCATTACAACGGTTACTATAAATAGAGTAATGAATGTTATTACATTACTAGTGTTACTATAAATAGACTAATGAATGTTATTGCATTACTACTGTTACTACAAATAGAGTAATGAATGTTATTGCATTACTAGTGTTACTATAAATAGACTAATGAATGTTATTGCATTACAACTGTTACTATAAATAGAATAATGAATATTATTGCATTACTACTATTACTATACATATATTAATGAATGAATCATATATATTAATATACATATATTAAAGAATCTTAAATATAATCAATGTTGCTATAAATAGAGTGATGAATGTCATTGCATTACTACAGTTACTATAAATAGAGTAATGAATGTATACCTGAAGTAAAAAGAATGTTACTGGATTACTACTATTACTATAAATAAAGTAATGAATGTATATCTTAAGTAAAATCAATGTTACTGCATTACTACTATTACTATACATAGAGTAAAGAATGTTACTGGATTACTACTATTACTATAAATATAGTAATGAATGTATATCTGAAGTAAAATGAATGTTACTGGATTACTATTATTACCATAAATGGAGTAATGAATGTTACTGGATTACTACTAATACTATAAATAGAGTAATGAATGTATACCTGAAGTAAAATGAATGTTACTGGATTACTACTATTACTATAAATAGAGTAATGAATATTATTGCATTACTACTGTTACTATAAATAGAGAAATGAATGTTATTGCATTACTACTATTACTATAAATAGAGTAATGAATATTATTGCATTACCAATGTTACTATAAATAGAGTAATGAATATTATTGCATTACTACTGCTACTATAAATAGAGTAATGAATGTTATTGCATTACTACTATTACTATACAGTAATGAATATTATTGCATTACTACTGTTACTATAAATAGAGTAATGAATGTTATTGCATTACTACTGTTACTATAAATAGAGTAATGAATGTTATTGCATTACTACTGTTACTATAAATAGAGTAATGAATGTTATTGCATTACTACTGTTACTATAAATAGAGTAATGAATGTTATTGCATTACTGCTGTTAATATAAATAGAGTAATGAATGTTATTGCATTACTACTGTTACTGTAAATAGAGTAATGAATGTTATTGCATTACTACCCTTACTATACAGTAATGAATATTATTGCATTACTACTGTTACTATAAATAGAGTAATGAATGTTATTCCATTACTACTGTTACTATACCTGGAGTAATGAATGTTATTCCATTACTACTACAACTATAAATAGAGTAATGAATGTTATTGCATTACTAATGTTACTATAAATAGAGTAATGAATGTTATTGCATTACTACTGTTACTATAAATAGTGTAATGCATGTTATTGCATTACTACTGTTACTATAAATAGAGTAATGAATTTTATTGCATTACAACTATTACTATAGAGTAATGAATGTTATTGCATTACAACTGTTACTATAAATAGTGTAATGAATGTTATTGTATTACTACTGTTAATATAAATAGAGTAATGAATGTTATTGCATTACTACTATTACTATAGAGTAATGAATATTATCGCATTACTACTGTTATATAAATAGAGTAATGAATGTTATTGCATTACTACTGTTACTATAAATAGAGTAATGAATATTATTGCTTTACTACAGTTACAATCAATAGAGTAATGAATATTATTGCATTACTAATATTACTATACATATATTAATGAATGAATCATATATATATATTAATATACATATATTAATGAATCTTAAATATAATCAATGTTACTATAAATAGAGTGATGAATGTTACTTCATTACTAATATTGCTATAAATAGAGTAAGGAATTTCATTGCATTACCAAGATAACTATAAATAAAGCAATGAATGTATACCTGAAGTAAAATGATTGTTACTGGATTACTACTATTACTATAAATAAAGTAATGAATGTATACATGAAGTAAAATGAATGTTACTGGATTACTACTATTACTATAAATAGAGTAATGAATATTATTGCATTACTACTGTTACTATAAATAGAGTAATGAATGTTATTGCATTACTACTGTTACTATAAATGGAGTAATGAATGTTATTGTATTACTACTGTTAATATAAATAGAGTAATGAATGTTATTGCATTACTACTATTACTATAGAGTAATGAATATTATCGCATTACTACTGTTATATAAATAGAGTAATGAATGTTATTGCATTACTACTGTTACTATAATAGAGTAATGAATGTTATTGCATTACTACTGTTAATATAGAGTAATGAATGTTATTGCATTACTACTGTTACTATAAATAGAGTAATGAATATTATTGCTTTACTACAGTTACAATCAATAGAGTAATGAATATTATTGCATTACTAATATTACTATACATATATTAATGAATGAATCATATATATATATTAATATACATATATTAATGAATCTTAAATATAATCAATGTTACTATAAATAGAGTGATGAATGTTACTTCATTACTAATATTGCTATAAATAGAGTAAGGAATTTCATTGCATTACTAAGATAACTATAAATAAAGCAATGAATGTATACCTGAAGTAAAATGATTGTTACTGGATTACTACTATTACTATAAATAAAGTAATGAATGTATACATGAAGTAAAATGAATGTTACTGGATTACTACTATTACTATAAATAGAGTAATGAATATTATTGCATTACTACTGTTACTATAAATAGAGTAATGAATGTTATTGCATTACTACTGTTACTATAAATGGAGTAATGAATATTATTGCATTACTACTGTTATTATAAATAGAGTAATGAATGTTATTGCATTACTTCTGTTAATATAAATAGAGTAATGAATGTTATTTCATTACTACTGTTACTATAAATAGAGTAATGAATGTTATTGCATCATTACTACTATTACTATACAGTAATGAATATCATTGCATTACTATTGTTACTATAAATAGAGTAATGAATGTTATTCCATTACAACTGTTACTATAAATAGAGTAATGAATGTTATTCCATTACTACTACAACTATAAATAGAGTAATGAATGTTATTACATTACTACTGTTACTATAAATAGAGTAATGAATGTTATTGCATTACTACTGTTACTATAAATAGACTAATGAATGTTATTGCATTACTACTGTTACTATAAATAGACTAATGAATATTATTGCATTACTACTGTTACTATAAATAGAATAATGTATATTATTGCATTACTACTATTACTATACATATATTAATGAATGAATCATATATATTAATATACATATATTAAAGAATCTTAAATATAATGTTGCTATAAATAGAGTGATGAATGTTACTTCATTACTAATATTACTATAAATAGAGTAATGAATGTCATTGCATTACTAAGATAACTATAAATGAATGAATGTATGTATACCTGAAGTAAAATGAATGTTACTGGATTACTACTATTACTATAAGTAGAGTAATGAATGTATATCTTAAGTAAAATCAATGTTACTGCATTATTACTGTTACTATACATAGAGTAATTAATTTTACAGCATTACTACTATTACTATAAGTAGAGTAATGAATGTATATCTTAAGTAAAATAAATGTTACTGCATTACTACTATTACTATACATAGAGTAATGAATGTTACCGGATTACTACTATTACTAGAAATAGAGTGATGAATGTTACTGGATTACTACTATTACTATAAATAGAGTAATGAATATTATTGCATTACTACTGTTACTATAAATAGAGTAATGAATGCTATTGCATTACTACTGTTACTATGAATAGAGTAATGAATATTATTGCATTACTAATATTACTATAAATAGAGTAATGAATGCCATTGCATTACTACAGTTACTATAAATAGAGTAATGAATGTATACCTGCAGTAAAAAGAATGTTACTGGATTACTACTATTACTATACATAGAGTAAAGAATGTTACTGGATTACTACTATTACTATAAATAGAGTATTGAATGTTATTGCATTACTACTGTTACTATAAATGGAGTAATGAATGTTATTGCATTACTACTATCACTATAAATAGAGTAGTGAATGTTACTGGATTACTACTATCACTATAAATAGAGTAATGAATGTATATCTGAAGTAAATTGAATGTTACTGGATTACTACTATTACTTTAACTAGAGTAATGAATGTTACTGCATTACTAATATCACTATAAATAGAGTAATGAATATTATTGCATTACTACTGTTAATAATGAGTAATGAATGTATATCTGAAGTAAAACGAATGTTACTGCATTACTACTGTTAATATAAATAGATTAATGAATGTTATTGCATTACTACTGTTAATATAAATAGAGTGATGAATGTTATTTCATTACTACTGTTACTATAAATAGAGTAATGAATGTTATTGCATTACTACTGATACTATAAATAGAGTAATGAATGTTATTGCATTACTACTATTACTATACAGAAATGAATATTATTGCATTACTACTGTTACTATAAATAGAGTAATGAATGTTATTCCATTACTACTGTTACTATAAATAGAGTAAAGAATGTTATTGCATTACTACTATCACTATAAATAGAGTAGTGAATGTTACTGGATTACTACTATCACTATAAATAGAGTAATGAATGTATATCTGAAGTAAATTGAATGTTACTGGATTACTACTATTACTTTAACTAGAGTAATGAATGTTACTGCATTACTAATATCACTATAAATAGAGTAATGAATATTATTGCATTACTACTGTTAATAATGAGTAATGAATGTATATCTGAAGTAAAATGAATGTTACTGCATTATTATTATTACTATAAATAGCGTAATGAATATATATATGAAGTAAAATGAATGTTATTGCATTACGACTATTACTATAAATAGAGTAATGAATGTTATTGCATTACTACTGTTATATAAATAGAGTAATGAATGTTATTCCATTACTACTGTTACTATAAATAGAGTAATGAATGTTATTGCATTACTACTGTTGCTATAAATAGAGTAATGAATGTTATTGCATTACTACTGTTACTATAAATAGAGTAATAAATGTTATTGCATTACTACTGTTACTATAAATAGAGTAATGAATGTTATTGCATTACTACTATTACTATAAATAGAGTAATGAATATTATTGCATTACTACTGTTACTATAAATAGAGTAATGAATGTTATTGCATTACTACTGTTAATATAAATAGATTAATGAATGTTATTGCATTACTACTGTTACTATAAATAGAGTAATGAATGTTATTGCATTACTACTATTACTATACAGTAATGAATATTATTGCATTACTACTGTTACTATAAATAGAGTGATGAATGTTATTCCATTACTACTGTTACTATAAATAGAGTAATGAATGTTATTGCATTACTACTATTACTATAAATAGAGAAATGAATGTCATTGCATTACTACAGTTACTATAAATAGAGTAATGAATGTATACCTGAAGTAAAAAGAATGTTACTGGATTACTACTATTACTATAATTAAAGTAATGAATGTATATCTTAAGTAAAATCAATGTTACTGCCTTACTACTATTACTATAAATAGAGTGATGAATGTCATTGCATTACTACAGTTACTATAAATATAGTAATGAATGTATATCTGAAGTAAAATGAATGTTACTGGATTACTATTATTACCATAAATGGAGTAATGAATGTTACTGGATTACTACTAATACTATAAATAGAGTAATGAATGTTATTGAATTACTAAGATAACTATAAATAAAGCAATTAATGTATACCTGAATTAAAATGATTGTTACTGGATTACTACTATTACTATAAATCAAGTAATGAATGTATACCTGAAGTAAAATGAATGTTACTGGATTACTACTATTACTATAAATAGAGTAATGAATATTATTGCATTACTACTGTTACTATAAATAGAGTAATGAATGTTATTGCATTACTACTATTACTATAAATAGAGTAATGAATATAATTGCATTACTGCTGTTACTATAAATAGAGTAATGAATATTATTGCATTACTACTGTTACTATAAATAGAGAAATGAATGTTATTGCATTACTAATGTTACTATAAATAGAGTAATGAATATTATTGCATTACTACTGTTACTATAAATAGAGTAATGAATGTTATTGCATTACTACTGTTAATATAAATAGAGTAATGAATGTTATTTCATTACTACTGCTACTATAAATAGAGTAATGAATGTTATTGTATTACTACTGTTACAATAAATAGAGTAATGAATGTTATTGCATTACTACTATTACTATAAAGTAATGAATATCATTGCATTACTACTGTTACTATAAATAGAGTAATGAATGTTATTCCATTACTACTGTTACTATAAATAGAGTAATGAATGTTATTGCATTACTACTGTTACTATAAATAGAGTAATGAATGTTATTGCATTACTACTGTTAATATAAATAGAGTAATGAATGTTATTCCATTACTACTACAACTATAAATAGAGTGATGAATGTTACTGGATTACTACTATTACTATAAATAGAGTAATGAATATTATTGCATTACTACTGTTACTATAAATAGAGTAATGAATGTTATTGCATTACTACTATTACTATAAATGGAGTAATGAATATAATTGCATTACTGCTGTTACTATAAATAGAGTAATGAATATTATTGCATTACTAATTTTATATAAATAGAGTAATGAATGTTATTGCATTACTACTGTTAATATACAGTAATGAATATTATTGCATTACTACTGTTACTATAAATAGTGTAATGAATGTTATTGTATTACTACTGTTAATATAAATAGAGTAATGAATGTTATTGCATTACTAATGTTAATATAAATAGAGTAATGAATGCTATTGCATTACTACTGTTACTATAAATAGAGTAATGAATGTTATTGTATTACTACTGTTACTATAAATAGAGTAATGAATGTTATAGCATTACTACTATTACTATAGAGTAATAAATATTATCGCATTACTACTGTTATATAAATAGAGTAATGAATGTTATTGCATTACTACTATTACTATAATAGAGTAATGAATGTTATTGCATTACTACTGTTACTATAAATAGAGTAATGAATATTATTGCATTACTACTGTTACTATAAATAGAGAAATGAATGTTATTGCATTACTACTATTACTATAAATAGAGTAATGAATATTATTGCATTACCAATGTTACTATAAATAGAGTAATGAATATTATTGCATTACTACTGCTACTATAAATAGAGTAATGAATGTTATTGCATTACTACTATTACTATAAATAGAGTAATGAATGTTACTGCATTATTACTATTACTATAAGTAGAGTAATGAATGTTACTGCATTACTAATATTACTATTAATAGAGTAATGAATGTTACTGCATTACTACTATTACTATAAATAAAGTAATGAATGTTACTGCATTACTACTATTACTATAAATAGAGTAATGAATATTACTGCATTACTACAATTACTATAAATATAGTAATAAATGTTACTGCATTACTACTATTACTATAAATAGAGTAATGAATGTTACTGGATTACCACTATTACTATAAATAGAGTAATCATTGTTACTGGATTACTAATATTACTATAAATAGAGTAATGAATGTTACTGCATTACTACTATTACTATAAATAGAGTAATGAATGTATATCTGAAGTAAAATGAACGTTATTGCATTATTACTATTAAAAATGAGTAATGAATGTATATCTGAAGTAAAATGAATGTTACTGGATTAATACTATCACAATAAATATAGTAATGAATGTTACTGCATTATTGCTATTACTATAAATAGAATAATGTATGTTACTGGATTAATACTATTACTATAAATAGAGTAATAAATGTATATCTGAAGTAAAATGAATGTTAATGCCTTACTACTATAACTATAGATAGAGTAAAATGAATGTTACTGCATTCCAATATTACTATAAATAGAATAATGAATGTATATCTGAAGTAAAATGAACGTTATTGCATTACTACTATTACTATAAATAGAGTAATGAATGTTACTGCATTACTACTATTACTATAAATAGAGTAATGAATGTATATCTGAAGTAAAATGAACGTTATTGCATTACTACTATTACTATAAATAGAGTAATGAATGTATACCTGAAGTAAAATCAATATTAATGCATTATTACTATTACTATAAACAGCGTAATGAATGTATACCTGGAGTAAATTAAATGTTACTGGATTACTACTATTACTATAACTAGAGTAATGAATGTTACTGCATTACTACTATCACTATAAAGAGAGTAATGAATGTCATTGCATTAATACTATTACTATAACTAGAGTAATGAATGTTACTGGATTACTACTAATACTTTAACTATAGTAATGAATGTTACTGCATTACTACTATCACTATAAAAAGAGTAATGAATGTTATTACAATACTACTATTAATACTGAGTAATGAATGTATATCTGAAGTAAAATGAATGTTACTGCATTACTACTATCACTATAAATGGAGTAATGAATGTTACTGCATTAATATTATTACTATAATAAGAGTAATGAATGTATACCTGACGTAAAAGCAATGTTACTGCATTATTACTATTACTATAAACAGCGTAATGAATGTATACCTGGAGTAAATTGAATGTCACTGGATTACTACTATTACTATAACTGGAGTAATGAATGTTACTGCATTACTACTATCACTATAAATAGAGTAGTGAATGTTACTGGATTACTACTATCACTATAAATAGAGTAATGAATGTATATCTGAAGTAAATTGAATGTTAGTGGATTACTACTATTACTTTAACTAGAGTAATGAATGTTACTGCATTACTAATATCACTATAAATAGAGTAATGAATATTATTGCATTACTACTGTTAATAATGAGTAATGAATGTATATCTGAAGTAAAATGAATGTTACTGCATTATTACTATTACTATAAATAGCGTAATGAATATATATCTGAAGTAAATGAATGTTATTGCATTACGACTATTACTATAAATAGAGTAATGAATGTTATTGCATTACTACTATTACTATAAATAGAGTAATGAATGTTACTATATTACTACTATTACTATAAACAGAGTAGTGAATGTTACTGCATTACTACTATTACTATAAATAGAGTAATGAATGTCACTGCATTACTACTATTACTATAAGTAGAGTAATGAATGTTACTGCATTACTACTATTACTATGAATAGAGTAATGAATGTTACTGTATTACTACTATTACTATAGAGTAATGAATATTACTGCATTACTACTATTACTATAAATATAGTAATGAATGTTACTGCATTACTACTATTACTATAAATAGAGTAATGAATGTTTCTGGATTACTACTATTACTATAAATAGAGTAATGAATACATGTCTGAAGTAAAATCAATGTTTCTGCATTACTACTATTACTATAGATATAGTAATGAATGTAACTGCATTACTACTATTACTATTAATAGAGTAATGAATGTTACTGGATTACTAATATTACTATAAATAGAGTAATGAATGTATATCTGAAGTAAAATAAATATTACTGGATTACTAATATTACTATGAATAGAGTAATGAGTGTATATCTGAAGTAAAATAAATGTTACTGGAGTACTAATATTACTATAAATAGAGTAATGAATGTATATCTGAAGTGAAATAAATGTTACTTGATTACTAATATAACTATAAATAGAGTAATGAATGTTACTGGATTACTAATATTACTATAGATATAGTAATGAATGTCACTGGATTACTACTATTACTCTAAATAAAGTAATGAATGTATATCTGAAGTAAAATCAATGTTACTTCATTGCTACTATTACTATAAATAGAGTAAAAAGAATGTTACTGCATTACTACTATTACTATAAATAGAGTAATGAATGTATATCTGAAGTAAAATCAATGTTTTTGCATTACTACTATTACTATAAATGAATGTAGTTACAGGCAAACGAGGATACATATATTACAACACTAAACACCGAATTTTAACTTGAGTCACGGCACAGCGATTCGCCACTGCAAGAAGACGTGCTCACAGTCAACCTCAACAGTTCCAAATGAACATGAATATTTGAGTACTACTAGTATTCAATTATATTCGAGCTGTGCCATTAAATGTGATATTAGTCGTCTCAGTGGGTGTTTTCTCCATGTAAAGCTGAATGTGTCTGACAATACATACTTACCATCTCTGTATGATGTATTTACTTCCCCTTATAACTGGAGCTGCTTCGTGTAGTGATAATGGTTGACATTTGCCGTCTGAATCCATGTTGTTCCAAACAAGTGCCCTACCCTGTATTGGACGCACGCTTATATTCAACTCTAGAAGGAAGAAATGGCGAGTAATTAGAACACTTATTATTCACAAAATGCATTAAAATTGTATAATCTGCTTTATTTTATAGGACACGATATTATTAGGTAATTTGTGCCATATCTCAAATATACAGTTACTATATTCGCAAGATAGCATAGGTTTCTTGCAAATTACCGAAGATTACTAAATATTTCCGAATCATATCCACAAAAGAGCTGTAGAGAGAACAAAAAAAGACCAACAGGCCGGATAAAAAGTACTCAGAAATATTACACTAAAGAAAACCAAGAGGAAGAGACGTTTCAGGTCAACGCCCTTCTGTGCCATTCCTGTTTTTTCTGATGAAGACAGTTCATCCGAAACGTCTTGTCGATTTTTCTTTGAAGTAATATTTTTAAGTGCTTTTTTTCTCTCGCCTGATGGGCTTTTCCTTGTTGATTTCCAAATAAGAGTTTGTGATTAAGTAAAATGCGAGAAATGTTATGGTCGACTATACGAAGGTTTCCTTTTACAAAAGATGTTCGAAGCATTTCAAGATAAGATTGGTCTGCATTTTTCCAGTATAGCCTTCAGTTTCCTGTCTTTGGAATATATAGTTATTTTTTCGTAACGCACTGCTTTCGAGTGTGTTTTGAACGATACGTAGTATTTTTTTTAGCAAGCAGCCAAAAAGTTGAAAAAGCGATGCATCCCATCAACTACGCTCAGACACGGATAACTTTTGTATTCATGGTCCAATATACTGCACATGTTGAAGGCGCTCAAGAAAATATTGGAAACAATGCAACTAGTATATAAATGTGGCCGTCATCAATGGTGGCAAAATGTGTAGCTAGTAATGTGTTTATCAATGAGGTTGTGTTAGTATTTAACATTTCTCCCCGACATATACGTAGCTTCATACAACAATAATCAGCAATACATTCTGCTGTAGTGCACACCGCCATGATTCACAAATCTTGACAGAGACATAATGTTAAAAAATGAATGCCCATTAAAACTGTGTACGTGACGAGCCTGGCATGAGACAATTAGAGAATGGGAGGGAATACACAATCGTAGTGCATATTACCCACACTCTGTTGAGTTTCAATAAAACGGTTCGTGACGCTCTCAAAATAACGGGATTTCGAATAGCAGTGCATACGTAACGATTGATACAAAATGAAACAAAACATTTCTCCCATTGAGCACGGGGACGCACAAGACAAATAACAAACTGATATATCTGCATGGTACTACCTGCAAGTTTTAATACTACAATAATCAGGCTAAAATATCCGCTCATCTGATTAGGTGGATCGTGTCTATCAGTCTGCCATGCTTGAACGAACAATCACCCCAACCCACACACCCGAATAAAAAACACATTGCGCTATTATCGACAATAATCAGACAAATTGGGTACGTAAATACAAGCAGTTATTTTAGTTTAAAGCGCGGTGGTCGTCGCGCAACGCGTGTTCGAGTTCATGTAAATAAACAACGTATTTTCCAAGCGTTGTACACGTCGCTTTGCGTCTCATATCGAACAGGACGAGGCGTGACGACTGCCGCCCTTGAATATTTTTCAACGTGCATACGATAAATTGTATTATTCGATTCAGTAAAATAATATGGTTCAATGCGAATGTCATTATCATTATAGTACTTGGTAACTGAGTGATTGCAATTAGGTCTGTGCGGTGCCGAATTACCTGAAAACACGGTTTCGCCTCCTTTGGGGACGTCCTGAAGATATACCAGTATCGTAGCAAAGCGATCACGTTTTTCTGTGGAGCCCACTATACAATCAGTGTGGGGTTTATAACCTATATATGGAAAGAATGGAAGTAGTATTTATTATAACCACATCGTAATTACTACCGATCCAAACTTTTGAAGACAGTACAGTGCGCGATCTAATGATATTATGAATAATAACCATATGCATTTTGATTAGATATGATTACTTGGAGTCATGTATATTACTCACCGACGCCGCGGGGGTATGATGTCAATTGGAATTTCCCACCATTACTGGATTTCAGTCCTGTTGCTTTCTCTATGCGTGTATCAAACCTTTTAGAAAATACACTCTCTCCTGGATAAAACGAGGTGCTGTATGACCATTTGATGAACTGACCAATTTGGTTTGAAATAGTTGCGTTAACGCAGATCGTTCCTTCAACAATTAAAAACAGAGATCATTGTATTCCAATTTCCGTATTTTTTTTCTGCATGAATATCATTTTCTTTTTAAGATATCATTGCTACAACAACCCCTGACCTATCCCTGGTTGCGTATACATTGTAAGACCCTTCATGTTTGGTGTTTACCTCAAACAATTTTGACAAGTTTCATTTAATGTAAACCATATGTCTAGGCAATTGTTTCAGACTGCCTGGTTAGACAACAATCTCTTATCTTAAACCAATTAACAACAAATTATGTGATAATATTGTTGAAGCTACAAATTTATAAGTAGCACATGAGTAGGACATTTTCTGTAAATGGAAAAATATTCGGAAAGTTGCGATGTAGCAGAAAACAGAGTAAATAATTTTCGTGTAAGTTTGTTAACAATGCGAGCCTGTACATTCATCCATCCTACACTATTGATATTACCATAATAGTAGTTTATAAATAAATAAACGCTGCTCGGACTGATAAATATGATATATAGAAGATATTATTTGGTAATCGTAGTCCTAAATAACTATTAAAAATAGCTAGACGTTTCGAGCAATGGCTCTTTATCGATAGCATAGAAGAAAGTGTTATAACGTACAGGTTCTACGTTCCTATGTTCTACCTGTACGTTATAACACTTTCTTCTATGCTATCGATAAAGAGCCATTGCTCGAAACGTCTAGCAATTTGTAATAAATAGTTATTTAGGACTACGATTACCAAATATTATCTTCTATATATCATATTGATATTACCAGATCTTGTGCAAGGCATTAAGCTATCCGCTATGTGACTGTGATGGACCAACCCTCTTCGTATATCTGTGAAGAAGCTACCATCTTTATGCGTATGATGGAGTTAGCCTTCAGAGGCGGCGGCACGAAAATTGTCATGGGGCCGAGATCTGCTCACCATCCCTTGCAGCCCGTAGGCGCAAGCGGTCGAGTATTTGGGGACACTGACCTTCCTCTATGACAATGATAGATCTACCCTCCCTCTATAAATGTAATGGAGCTATCCAACCTTTACAACTGTGTTGGAGCTACCCTCCCCTATAATAATGGTGGAGCTATCCTGCCTCTACGACTGTGATAGAGCTATCCTCTCCTGTAATAATGTTGGAGCTATCCTGCCTCTACGACTGTGATGGAGCTATACTGTCCTATAATAATGGTAGAGCTATCCTGCCTCTACGACTGTGATGGAGCTAGCCTCACCTATAATAATGGTGGAGCTATTCTATGACTGTGATGGACATAGCCTCTCCTACATTATTGGTGGAGCTAACCTGCCTCTACGACTGTGATAAATCTAGCCTCTCCTATAATAATGGTGGAGCTATCCCGCCTCTATGAAAGTGATGGAGCTAGCTTGTCCTATAATAATGGTGGAGCTATCCTGCCTCTACGATTGTGAAGAAGCTAACCTCTCCTATAATAATGATGGAGCTATCCTGCCTCTACGACTGTGATGGAGCTAGCCTCTCCTATAATAATGGTGAAGCCAACCTGCCTCTACGACTGTGATAGAGCTAGCCTCTCCTATAATATTGGTGGAGCTATCCTGCCTCTACGACTGTGATAAACCTGGCCTCTCCTATAATAATGGTGGAGCTATCCTGCCTCTATGACTGTGATGGCGCATGCCTCTACTATAATAATGGTAGAGCTATCCTGCCTCTACGACTGTGATGGATCTAGCACTCCTATAAAACTGGTGGAGCTATCCTGTCTCTACGACTGTGATGAAGCATGCCTCTCTTATAATAATGGTCGAGCGATCTTGTCTCTACGACTGTGATGCATCTAGCTTCTCATATAATAATAGAGGAGCTATCCTGCCTCTATGACTATGATGGAGCTAGCATCTCCTATACTAATGGTGGAGCTATCCTGTCTCCACGACTGTGATGCATCTAGCCCCTCCTATAATAATGGCGGAGCTATCCTGCCTCTACGTGTGTGATGGAGCTAGCCTCTCCTATAATAATGAAGGATCCATCCTGCCTCTACGACTGTGATAGAGCTAGCCTCTCCTATAATATTGGTGGAGCTATCCTGCCTCTACGACTGTGATAAAGCTAGCCTATCCTATAATAATGGTGGACCTATCCTGCCTCTATGACTTTGATAGAGCTAGCATCTCCTATACTAATGGTGGAGCTATCCTGTCTCCACGACTGTCATGCATCTAGCCCCTCCTATAATAATGGCGGAGCTATCCTGCCTCTATGAGTGTGATGGACCTAGCCTCTCCTATAATAATGAAGGATCCATCCTGCCTCTACGACTGTGATAGAGCTAGCCTCTCCTATAATATTGGTGGAGCTATCCTGCCTCTATGACTGTGATAAAGCTAGCCTATGCCATAATAATGGTGGAGCTATCCTGCCTCTACGACTGTGATAAATCTAGCCTCTCCTATAATAATGGTGGAGCCATCCTGCCTCTACGACTGTGATAGGGCTAGCCTCTCCTATAATATTGGTGAAGCTACCCTGGCTCTACGACTGTGATAAATCTAGCCTCTCCTATAATAATGGTGGAGGTATCCCGCCTCTACGAAAGAGATGGAGCTAGCCTGTCCTATAATAATGGTGGAGCTATCCTGCCTCTACGACTGTGATGGAGCTAGCCTCTCTTATAATAATGGTGGAGCCATCCTGCCTCTACGACTGTGATAGAGCTAGCCTCTCCTATAATATTGGTGGAGCTATCCTGCCTCTATGACTGTGATAAAGCTAGCCTCTCCTATAATAATGGTGGAGCTATACTGCCTCTACAACTATGGTCGAGCTATCATGTCCTATAATAAAGGTGGAGATAACCTGCCGCTACGACTGTGATAGAGTTAGCATCTCCTTTAAAACTGATGGAGCTATCCTGCCTCTACGACTGTGATGAAGCTAGCCTCTCCTATAATAATGGTGGAGCTATCCGCTTCTATGGAATTGACGGAGGTGGCCTGTCCTATAATAGTGGTGGAGCTATCCTGCCTCTACGACTGTGATGAAGCTAACCTCTCCTATAATAATGGCAGAGCTATCCCGCCTCTACGACTGTGATGGAGCTAGCCTCTCATATAATAATGGTGGAGCTATTCTGCCTCTACGACTGTGATGGGTCTAGCCTCTCTTATAATAATGGTGGTGGAGCAATCCTGCCTTTACAACTATGACGGAGCTAGCCTCTCCTATAATAATGGTGGAGCTATCCTGCCTCTATGACTGTGGTGGCGCATGCCTCTCCTATATTAATGGTCTAGCGATCCTGTCTCTACGACTGTGATGCATCTAGCCTCTCATATAATAATGGAGGAGCTATTCTGCCTCTATGACTGTGATGGAGCTAGCCTCTACTATAATAATGGTAGAGCTATCCTGCCTCTATGACTGTGATAGAGCTAGCATCTCATATACTAATGGTGGAGCTATCCTGTCTCCACGACTGTGATGCATCTAGCCCCTCCTATAATAAGGGCAGTGCTATCCTGCTTCTACGAGTGTGATGGAGCTAGCCTCTCCTATAATAATGAAGGATCCATCCTGCCTCTACGACTGTGATAGAGCTAGCCTCTCCTATAATATTGGTGGAGCTATCCTGCCTCTATGACTGTGATAAAGCTAGCCTCTCCTATAATAATGGTGGAGCTATCATGCCTCTACGACTGTGACAAATCTAGCCTCGCCTATAATATTGGTGGAGCTATCCTGCCTCTATGACTGTGATAAAGCTAGCCTATCCTATAATAATGTTGGAGCTATCCTGCCTCTACGACTGTGATAAATCTAGCCTCTCCTATAATAATGGTGGAGCCATCCTGCCTCTACGACTGTGATAGGGCTAGCCTCTACTATAATATTGATGGAGCTATCCTGGCTCTACGACTGTGATAAATCTAGCCTCTCCTATAATAATGGTGGAGGTATCCCGCCTCTACGAAAGTGATGGAGCTAGCATGTCCTATAATAATGGTGGAGATATCCTGCCTCTACGATTGTGAAGAAGCTAACCTCTTCTATAATAAAGGTGGAGCTATTCTGACTCTACGACTGTGATGGAGCTAGCCTCTCTTATAATAATGGTGGAGCCATCCTGCCTCTACGACTGTGATAGAGCTAGCCTCTCCTATAATATTGGTGGAGCTATCCTGCCTCTATGACTGTGATAAAGCTAGCCTCTCCTATAATAATGGTGGAGCTATCCTGTCTCTACGACTGTGGTCGAGCTATCCTGTCCCATAATAAAGGTGGAGATAACCTGCCGCTACGACTGTGATAGAGTTAGCATCTCCTTTAATACTGGTGGAGCTATCCTGCCTCTATGACTGTGATAAAGCTAGTCTCTCCTATAATATTGGTGGAGCTATCCGGGTTCTACGATTGTGATGAAGGTAACCTCTTCTATAACAATGGTGGAGCTATCCTGCCTCTACGATTGTGATGGAGCTAGCCTCTCCTATAATAATGGTGGAGCTATCCTGCCTCTACGACTGTGATGAAGCTAACCTCTCCTATAATAATGGTAGAGCTATCTTTCCTCTACAACTGTGATGGATCTAGCACTCCTATAATACTGGTGGGGCTATCCTGCCTCTATGACTGTGATGAAGCAAGCCTCTCTTATAATAATGGTCTAGTGATCCTGTCTCTACGACTGTGATGCATCTAGCCTCTCATATAATAATGGAGGAGCTATCCTGCCTCTATGACTGTGATGGAGCTAGCCTCTACTATAAAAATGGTGGACCTATCCTGCCTCTATGACTGTGATAGAGCTAGCATCTCCTATACTAATGGTGGAGCTACCTGTCTCCACGACTGTGATGCATCTAGCACCTCATATAATAGTGGTGGAGCTATCCTGCCTGTACGAGTGTGATGGAACTAGCCGCTCCTATAATAATGAAGGATCCATCCTGCCTCTACGACTGTGATAGAGCTAGCCTCTCCTATAATATTGGTGGAGCTATCCTGCCTCTATGACTGTGAAAAAGCTAGCCTCTCCTATAATAATGGTGGAGCTTTCCTGCCTCTACGACTGTGACAAATCTAGCCTCTCCTATAATAATGGTGGAGCCATCCTGCCTCTACGACTGTGATAGGGCTAGTCTCTCCTATAATATTGGTGGAGCTATCCTGGCTCTACGACTGTGATAAATCTAGCCTCTCCTATAATAATGGTGGAGGTATCCCGCCTCTACGAAAGTGATGGAGCTAGCTTGTCCTATAATAATGGTGGAGCTATCCTGCTTCTACGATTGTGAAGAAGCTAACCTCTTCTATAATAATGGTGGAGCTATCCTGCCTCTACGACTGTGATGAAGCTAACCACTCCTATAATAATGGTGGAGCTATCCTGCCTCTACGACTGTGATGGAGCTAGCCTCTCATATAATAATGGTGAAGCTATCCTGCCTCTACGACTGTGATGGAGCTGCCTCTCCATAATAATGGTAGAGCTATCCTGTCTCTACAACTGTGATAGAGCTATCCTCTCCTGTAATAATGTTGGAGCTATCCTGCCTCTACGACTGTGATGGAGCTATACTGTCCTATAATAATGGTAGAGCTATCCTGCCTCTACGACTGTGATGGAGCTAGCCTCACCTATAATAATGGTGGAGCTATTCTATGACTGTGATGGACCTAGCCTCTCCTACATTATTGGTGGAGCTAACCTGCCTCTACGACTGTGATAAATCTAGCCTCTCCTATAATAATGGTGGAGCTATCCCGCCTCTATGAAAGTGATGGAGCTAGCTTGTCCTATAATAATGGTGGAGCTATCCTGCCTCTACGATTGTGAAGAAGCTAACCTCTCCTATAATAATGATGGAGCTATCCTGCCTCTACGACTGTGATGGATCTAGCCTCTCCTATAATAATGGTGAAGCCAACCTGCCTCTACGACTGTGATAGAGCTAGCCTCTCCTATAATATTGGTGGAGCTATCCTGCCTCTACGACTGTGATAAACCTGGCCTCTCCTATAATAATGGTGGAGCTATCCTGCCTCTATGACTGTGATGGCGCATGCCTCTACTATAATAATGGTAGAGCTCTCCTGCCTCTACGACTGTGATGGATCTAGCACTCCTATAAAACTGGTGGAGCTATCCTGTCTCTACGACTGTGATGAAGCATGCCTCTCTTATAATAATGGTCGAGCGATCTTGTCTCTACGACTGTGATGCATCTAGCTTCTCATATAATAATAGAGGAGCTATCCTGCCTCTATGACTATGATGGAGCTAGCATCTCCTATACTAATGGTGGAGCTATCCTGTCTCCACGACTGTGATGCATCTAGCCCCTCCTATAATAATGGCGGAGCTATCCTGCCTCTACGAGTGTGATGGAGCTAGCCTCTCCTATAATAATGAAGGATCCATCCTGCCTCTACGACTGTGATAGAGCTAGCCTCTCCTATAATATTGGTGGAGCTATCCTGCCTCTACGACTGTGATAAAGCTAGCCTCTCCTATAATAATGGTGGAGCTATCCTGTCTCTACGACTGTGGTCGAACTATCCTGTCCCATAATAAAGGTGGAGATAACCTGCCGCTACGACTGTGATAGAGTTAGCATCTCCTTTAATACTGGTGGAGCTATCCTGCCTCTATGACTGTGATAAAGCTAGTCTCTCCTATAATATTGGTGGAGCTATCCGGGTTCTACGATTGTGATGAAGGTAACCTCTTCTATAACAATGGTGGAGCTATCCTGCCTCTACGATTGTGATGGAGCTAGCCTCTCCTATAATAATGGTGGAGCTATCCTGCCTCTACGACTGTGATGAAGCTAACCTCTCCTATAATAATGGTAGAGCTATCTTTCCTCTACAACTGTGATGGATCTAGCACTCCTATAATACTGGTGGGGCTATCCTGCCTCTATGACTGTGATGAAGCAAGCCTCTCTTATAATAATGGTCTAGTGATCCTGTCTCTACGACTGTGATGCATCTAGCCTCTCATATAATAATGGAGGAGCTATCCTGCCTCTATGACTGTGATGGAGCTAGCCTCTACTATAAAAATGGTGGACCTATCCTGCCTCTATGACTGTGATAGAGCTAGCATCTCCTATACTAATGGTGGAGCTACCTGTCTCCACGACTGTGATGCATCTAGCACCTCATATAATAGTGGTGGAGCTATCCTGCCTGTACGAGTGTGATGGAACTAGCCGCTCCTATAATAATGAAGGATCCATCCTGCCTCTACGACTGTGATAGAGCTAGCCTCTCCTATAATATTGGTGGAGCTATCCTGCCTCTATGACTGTGAAAAAGCTAGCCTCTCCTATAATAATGGTGGAGCTTTCCTGCCTCTACGACTGTGACAAATCTAGCCTCTCCTATAATAATGGTGGAGCCATCCTGCCTCTACGACTGTGATAGGGCTAGTCTCTCCTATAATATTGGTGGAGCTATCCTGGCTCTACGACTGTGATAAATCTAGCCTCTCCTATAATAATGGTGGAGGTATCCCGCCTCTACGAAAGTGATGGAGCTAGCTTGTCCTATAATAATGGTGGAGCTATCCTGCTTCTACGATTGTGAAGAAGCTAACCTCTTCTATAATAATGGTGGAGCTATCCTGCCTCTACGACTGTGATGAAGCTAACCACTCCTATAATAATGGTGGAGCTATCCTGCCTCTACGACTGTGATGGAGCTAGCCTCTCATATAATAATGGTGAAGCTATCCTGCCTCTACGACTGTGATGGAGCTGCCTCTCCATAATAATGGTAGAGCTATCCTGTCTCTACAACTGTGATAGAGCTATCCTCTCCTGTAATAATGTTGGAGCTATCCTGCCTCTACGACTGTGATGGAGCTATACTGTCCTATAATAATGGTAGAGCTATCCTGCCTCTACGACTGTGATGGAGCTAGCCTCACCTATAATAATGGTGGAGCTATTCTATGACTGTGATGGACCTAGCCTCTCCTACATTATTGGTGGAGCTAACCTGCCTCTACGACTGTGATAAATCTAGCCTCTCCTATAATAATGGTGGAGCTATCCCGCCTCTATGAAAGTGATGGAGCTAGCTTGTCCTATAATAATGGTGGAGCTATCCTGCCTCTACGATTGTGAAGAAGCTAACCTCTCCTATAATAATGATGGAGCTATCCTGCCTCTACGACTGTGATGGATCTAGCCTCTCCTATAATAATGGTGAAGCCAACCTGCCTCTACGACTGTGATAGAGCTAGCCTCTCCTATAATATTGGTGGAGCTATCCTGCCTCTACGACTGTGATAAACCTGGCCTCTCCTATAATAATGGTGGAGCTATCCTGCCTCTATGACTGTGATGGCGCATGCCTCTACTATAATAATGGTAGAGCTCTCCTGCCTCTACGACTGTGATGGATCTAGCACTCCTATAAAACTGGTGGAGCTATCCTGTCTCTACGACTGTGATGAAGCATGCCTCTCTTATAATAATGGTCGAGCGATCTTGTCTCTACGACTGTGATGCATCTAGCTTCTCATATAATAATAGAGGAGCTATCCTGCCTCTATGACTATGATGGAGCTAGCATCTCCTATACTAATGGTGGAGCTATCCTGTCTCCACGACTGTGATGCATCTAGCCCCTCCTATAATAATGGCGGAGCTATCCTGCCTCTACGAGTGTGATGGAGCTAGCCTCTCCTATAATAATGAAGGATCCATCCTGCCTCTACGACTGTGATAGAGCTAGCCTCTCCTATAATATTGGTGGAGCTATCCTGCCTCTACGACTGTGATAAAGCTAGCCTCTCCTATAATAATGGTGGAGCTATCCTGTCTCTACGACTGTGGTCGAACTATCCTGTCCCATAATAAAGGTGGAGATAACCTGCCGCTACGACTGTGATAGAGTTAGCATCTCCTTTAATACTGGTGGAGCTATCCTGCCTCTATGACTGTGATAAAGCTAGTCTCTCCTATAATATTGGTGGAGCTATCCGGGTTCTACGATTGTGATGAAGGTAACCTCTTCTATAACAATGGTGGAGCTATCCTGCCTCTACGATTGTGATGGAGCTAGCCTCTCCTATAATAATGGTGGAGCTATCCTGCCTCTACGACTGTGATGAAGCTAACCTCTCCTATAATAATGGTAGAGCTATCTTTCCTCTACAACTGTGATGGATCTAGCACTCCTATAATACTGGTGGGGCTATCCTGCCTCTATGACTGTGATGAAGCAAGCCTCTCTTATAATAATGGTCTAGTGATCCTGTCTCTACGACTGTGATGCATCTAGCCTCTCATATAATAATGGAGGAGCTATCCTGCCTCTATGACTGTGATGGAGCTAGCCTCTACTATAAAAATGGTGGACCTATCCTGCCTCTATGACTGTGATAGAGCTAGCATCTCCTATACTAATGGTGGAGCTACCTGTCTCCACGACTGTGATGCATCTAGCACCTCATATAATAGTGGTGGAGCTATCCTGCCTGTACGAGTGTGATGGAACTAGCCGCTCCTATAATAATGAAGGATCCATCCTGCCTCTACGACTGTGATAGAGCTAGCCTCTCCTATAATATTGGTGGAGCTATCCTGCCTCTATGACTGTGAAAAAGCTAGCCTCTCCTATAATAATGGTGGAGCTTTCCTGCCTCTACGACTGTGACAAATCTAGCCTCTCCTATAATAATGGTGGAGCCATCCTGCCTCTACGACTGTGATAGGGCTAGTCTCTCCTATAATATTGGTGGAGCTATCCTGGCTCTACGACTGTGATAAATCTAGCCTCTCCTATAATAATGGTGGAGGTATCCCGCCTCTACGAAAGTGATGGAGCTAGCGTGTCCTATAATAATGGTGGAGCTATCCTGCTTCTACGATTGTGAAGAAGCTAACCTCTTCTATAATAATGGTGGAGCTATCCTGCCTCTACGATGGTGATGGAGCTAGCCTCTCCTATAATAATGGTGGAGCTATCCTGCCTCTACGACTGTGATGAAGCTAACCTCTCCTATAATAATGGTGGAGCTATCCTGCCTCTACGACTGTGATAGGGCTAGTCTCTCCTATAATATTGGTGGAGCTATCCTGGCTCTACGACTGTGGTAAATCCAGCCTTTCCTATAATAATGGTGGAGGTATCCCGCCTCTACAAAAGTGATACGGCTAGCCTGTCCTATAATAATGGTGGAGCTATCCTGCTTCTACGATTGTGAAGAAGCTAACCTCTTCTATAATAATGGTGGAGCTATCCTGCCTCTATGGTTGTGATGGAGCTAGCCTCTCCTATAATAATGGTGAAGCTATCCTGCCTTTACGACTATTATGGAGCTAGCCTCTCCTGTAATAATGGTGGAGCAATCAATCATCTACGACTGTGATGGAGCTACCCTTTCCTATAATAATGGTGGAGCTATCCTGCCTCTATGACTGTGATGGCGCATGCCTCCCCTATAATAATGTTGGAGCTATCCTGCTTCTATGACTGTGATAGAGCTAGCATCTCATATAATAATGGTGAAGCTATCAAAGCTTTATAACTGTTATAGCGCTACCCCCTCCTATAATAATGGTATAGCTATTCTCACTCTACAACTGTGATGGGTCTAGCCTGTCTTATAATGATGGTGGTGGAGCTATCCTGTCTCTACAACTATGATGGAGCTAGCCTCTCCAACAATAATGGTTAAGGTATCCTGCATCTATGACTGTGATGGGGCTTGACCTATGGTGGAGCTATCCTGCCTCTATGACTGTGATGGCGTAGCCTCTCCTATAATAATGGTGGAGCTATCCTGCCTCTACGACTGTGATGGATCTAGCCTCCCCTATAATAATGTTGGAGCTATCCTGCCTCTACGACTGTGATGGATCTAGCACTCCTATAATAATGGTGGAGCTATCCTGCCTCTACAGCTGTGATGTAATGGAGCCAGCATCTCCATAATAATGGTAGAGCTATACTACCTCTACGAATGTGATGGAGCTAGCCTCTCCTATAATAATGTTGGAGCTATCCTGCTTCTATGACTGTGATAGAGCTAGCATCTCATATAATAATGGTGAAGCTATCCTGCCTCTACGACTGTGATGTAGCTAGCCTCTCCTATAAAAATGGTGGAGCTATCAAAGCTTTATAACTGTTATAGCGCTACTCCCTCCTATAATAATGGTGTAGCTATTCTCCCTCTATGACTGTGATGGGTCTAGCCTCTCTCACAACAATGGTGATGGAGCTATCCTATCTCTACAACTATGACGGAGCTAGCCTCTCCTATAAATATGGTGGAGCTATCCTGCCTCTACGACTGTGATAAACCTGGCCTCTCCTATAATAATGGTGGAGCTATCCTGCATCTATGACTGTGATGGAGCTTGGCCTATGGTGGAGCTATCCTGCCTCTATGACTGTGATGGCGCTAGCCTCTCCTATAATAATGGTGGAGCTATCCTGCCTCTACGACTGTGATGGATCTAGCCTCTCCTATAATAATGGTGGAGCTATCCTGTCTCTGTGCTTGTGATAGAGCTAACCTCTCCTATAATAATGGTTGAGCTATCCTGCCTCTATGACTGGGGTGGAGCTAGCCTGTCGTATAATAATTGTGGTGGAGCTATCCTGCCTCAACAACTATGACGGATCTACCCACTCATATAAAAATGGTGAAGCTATCCTGCCTCTACAACTGTGATGGAGCCAGCCTTTCCATAATAATGGTGGAGCTATCCTACCTCTACGAATGTGATGGAGTTAGCCTCTCCTATAATAATGGTGGAGCTATCCAGCTTCTATGCCTGTGATGGAGCTAGCCTCACTTATAATAACGGTGATGGGGCTATCCTACCTCTACAACTCTGATGGAGTTAGCCTCTCCTATAATAATGGTGGAGCTATCCTGCCTCTACGACTGTAATGGAGCTACCTTCTCCTTTAATTGTGGCGTTTCTCTCCTGCCTCTATGAATTTGATGGGGCTACAATACCTCTATGACTGTGACAGAGCTACCCTCCATCTATGTCTTTAATGGAGATACCCAATCTTTATAACTGTGATGGAACTGCTCTCTGTTTATATAATGGAGCTGCTAATCCTTTAGAACTGTGATAACCTTTCTCTACCTATATGTCTGTGACAGAGCTACCCTATCAAATTGTGATGAAGCTAACCTCTCCTATAAATATGGTGAAGCTATCCTCCCTCTATAAGTGTGATGCAGCTACACATATGACTGTGATAAAGCCACCCATTCTCAATTACTGTGATAAAGCCACCCATTCTCTATTACAATAATGGAGCTACCCTTTCCACTATGACGATGAGCTACCATCTCTACGACTGTATTGAAGTTACCTTCTCTCTATAACTGTGATGAGCTACCCTCTCTCTACGACTGTGTTGAAGTTCCCCTCTGTCTATGATTGTGAGGGAGCTACCCTCTCTCTATGCATGTGATGGTGTTAACCTCTCTCTATGATTGTGATGAGCTACCCTCTCTCTATGACTGTGATGGTGTTAACCTCTCTCTATGACTGTGATAGAGCTACCCTCTCTCTATGACTGTGATGAGCTCCCCTCTCTCTATGACTATGATGGAGCTACCCTCTGCCTATGACTGTGATGGAGCTACCATCTCTATGACTGTGATGGAGCTATCCTCTGTCTATGACTGTGAAGGAGATTACCATCTCTATGACTGTGATGGAGATTACCATCTCTATGACTGTGATGAGCTCCCCTCTCTCTATGACTATGATGGAGCTATCCTCTGTCTATGACTGTGATGGAGCTACCATCTCTATGAATGTGATGGAGCTATCCTCTGTCTATGATTGTGATGGAGATTACCATCTCTATGACTGTGATGGAGCTACCATCTCTATGAATGTGATAGAGCTACCCTCTCTATGACTGTGATGAGCTACCTTCTCTCTATGACTGTACGTGATGGAGCTACCATCTCTATGACTGTATTGGAGCCATTCTCTCTCTCTATGACTGTGATGGAGATACTCTCTGTCTATGACTGTGATGGAGCTACCATCTCCATGACTGTGGTGGAGCTACCATCTCTATGATTGTCATGCGCAACCCTCTCTATGACTGTGATGAGCTACCCTCTCTCTCTATGACTGTGATGGAGCTACCCTCCATCTATGTCTTTAATGGACCCATTCTCTCTCTCTATGAATGTGATGGAGCTACCCTCTCTCTATTAATGTGATGGAGCTACACTCTCTTTGATTGTGATGAAGTTACCCTCTGTCTATGACTGTGATGGAGCTACCCTCTCTCTATGAGTGTGGTGGAGCTACCCCTCTGCAAGCAAGACTCCTGTAATTTTTCGTTGTTGTGTTGCAGAATCCATTGACTGTCATCCATTGCTACATCCTGGAACTGTGAGTTATCACCAATGTACACTTCCCAAGGCAAGTGTGACTATGATGGAGATACCCTCTCTTTATAATTGTGAAGGAGTTACCTTCTAAAGGTACCCACCTAATATGATTGTGATGGCGCTACATTCTATATGACTCTGATGACTACCTTCTCTATGACTGATTGAGCAACCCTTTCTATGACTGTGATGGAGCTACCTTCCCATATGACGTTGATGGAGCTACCCTCCCAATATGGTTTTGATGGAGCTACCCTCCCTTTATGGCTTTGAAGGAGCTACCCTGTTATATGGCTTCGATGGAGCTACCCTCCATATATGGCTTCGACGGAGCTACCTTCCCTATATGGCTTCGACGGAGCTACCTTCCCTATATGGCTTTGATGGAACTACCCTCCCTATATAGCTTTAATGGAGCTACCCTTCCTATAAGGCTTTGAAGGAGCTACCCGCCCTATATGGCTTTGATGGTGCTACCCTAACCTATATGACTTTTATGGAGCTACCCTTCCTATATAGCATTGGAGGAGCTATCCTGCCTGTATATCTTTGATGGAGCTACCCTCCCTATATGGCTTTAAAGGAGCTACCCTCCCTATATAGTGTTGATGGAGTTACCCTCACTATATGGCTTTTATGGAGCTACCGTCCCTGTGTAGCTTTGATGGAGCTAATCTCCCTATATAGCTTTGATAGAGCTACACTTCCTATATGGCTTCGATGGAGCTACCCTCCCTATATAGCTTTGATGGCGCTACCCTCTCCATATGGCTTTGATGGAGCTACCCTCCCTATATAGATTTAATGGAGCTACCCTTCCTATAAGGCTTTGATGGAGCTACCCTCCCTATATAGCTTCGATGGAGCTACCATCCCCATTTTCTTTGATGGAGCTACCCTTCCTATATGGCTTTAATGGTGCTACCCTACCCTATATGACTTTTATGGAGCTACCCTTCCTATATAGCATTGGAGGAGCTATCCTGCCTTTATATCTTTGATGGAGCTACCCTCCCTATGTGGCTTTAAAGGAGCGACCCTCCCTACATAGTGTTGATGGAGCTACCCTCACTATATGGCTTTTATGGAGCTACCGTCCCTGTGTAGATTTGATGGAGCTTATCCCCCTATATGGCTTTGATGGAGCTAGTCTCTCTATAGCTTTAATGAAACTACCCTCCCTATATGACTTTTATGGAGCTACCCTGATATATGGCTTTGATAGAGCCACCCTCCATATATGGCTTTGATGGAGCTACCCTCCCTCTCTGGCTTTGATGGAGCTACTCTTCCTATATAGCTACATTCTTTATGACTCTGATGACTACCTTCTCTATGACTGTGATTGAGCAACACTTTCTATGACTCTGATAGAGCTACCTTCCCATATGGCGTTGATGGAGCTACCCTCCCAATATGGTTTTGATGGAGCTACCCTCCCTATATGGCTTTGATGGAGCTACCCTGTTATATGGCTTTGATGGAGCTACCCTCCATATATGGCTTTGACGGAGCTACCTTACCTATATGGCTTTGATGGAGCTAACCTCCCTATATAAAGTAAGCAAATAACACCGAATAAACGGCAAGGTAAAGACTATGTCTAACTATAGTAAATACGTACTGCGTGCGTGACTCGAACCGGCGCTCGCGTACGGCACCTAATCGCCTAGCTTCAAGCCACTACACGTCTTCCCCTCGGCCACCGGGCATCCCCAAAAAAGGATGCTTAATAACCGAGCTTATTACGTGCAGAGAACGTGAAACCCGTCCACGCGATACGCGCCACACAGCATGGCCAGAATGCGGCAAAGGCCTTCAGATCTGGCTGTAGTAGGATGATGAAAGTAATGGTACAGCATTTTAACAGTGAATAAGTACTGAGAAATAATTTTTAAACTCATAGTTGCTGTCGACATAGGAAGTAAAGTAAGCAAATAACACCGAATAAACGGCAAGGTAAAGACTATGTCTAACTATAGTAAATACGTACTGCGTGCGTGACTCGAACCGGCGCTCGCGTACGGCACCTAATCGCCTAGCTTCAAGCCACTACACGTCTTCCCCTCGGCCACCGGGCATCCCCAAAAAAGGATGCTTAATAACCGAGCTTATTACGTGCAGAGAACGTGAAACCCGTCCATGCGATACGCGCCACACAGCATGGCCAGAATGCGGCAAAGGCCTTCAGATCTGGCTGTAGTAGGATGATGAAAGTAATGGTACAGCATTTTAACAGTGAATAAGTACTGAGAAATAATTTTTAAACTCATAGTTGCTGTCGACATAGGAAGTAAAGTAAGCAAATAACACCGAATAAACGGCAAGGTAAAGACTATGTCTAACTATAGTCAATACGTACTGCGTGCGTGACTCGAACCGGCGCTCGCGTACGGCACCTAATCGCCTAGCTTCAAGCCACTACACGTCTTCCCCTCGGCCACCGGGCATCCCCAAAAAAGGATGCTTAATAACCGAGCTTATTACGTGCAGAGAACGTGAAACCCGTCCACGCGATACGCGCCACACAGCATGGCCAGAACCTCCCTATATAGCTTTGATAGAGCTACCCTTCCTATATGGCTTCGATGGAGCTACCCTCCCTATATAGCTTTGATGGAGCTACCCTACCTATATAGCTTTAATGGAGCTACCCTTCCTATAAGGCTTTGATGGAGCTACCCTCCCTATATAGCTTCGATGGAGCTACCCTTCCCATATGGCTTTGATGGAGCTACCCTCCCTATATGGCTTTGATGGTGCTACCCAACCCTATATGACTTTTATGGAGCTACCCTTCCTATATAGCATTGGAGGAGCTATCCTGCCTTTATATCTTTGATGGAGCAACCCTCCCTATATTTCTTTAAAGGAGCTACCCTCCCTATATGGCTTTTATGGAGCTACCCTGTTATATGGCTTTGATGGAGCTACCCTCCCTCTATGGCTTTGATGGAGCTTCCCTCTCTACATAGCTTTGATGGAGCTACCGTCCCTATATAGCTTGGTGGAGCTAGCCTCTCCATATGGCTTTGATGGGGCTACCCTTCCTATATAGCTTTGATGGAGCTACCCTTCCTATATGGCTTTGATGGAGCTACCATCCCTATATAGCGTCGATGGAGCTACCCTCCCTATATGGCTTTGATGGAGCTATCCTACCCTATATAGCTTTGACAGAGCTACCCTTCCTACATAGCTTTGATGGAGCTACCCTGCCTATATATCTTTGATGGAGCTACCCTCCCTATATGGCTTTAAAGGAGCTACCCTCCCTATATAGCGTTGATGGAGCTATCCTCCCTATATGGCTTTCATTGAGCTACCCTCTCTATAGCTTTAATGGAACTAACCTCCCTATATGGCTTTTATGGAGCTACCCTCCCTATATAGCTTTGATGGAGTTACCCTGCCTATACGGCTTTGATGCTACCTGTATCAGCTGTAGCTGTGAAGGAACTGCTTTCCCTCTATGATTGTAAAAGAGCTTAACAATCATATCGTCATTTCTGTTTTCAGAGTCTTTTCCAGAGTTCAAACTCATTTCTCAAGGCTGTATCCAGCTGGGGGTTACTGCGATTTTACCTCGATCTGTTCCAAACCTATACCGTCGAGGATACAAACATAAACTGGACTTATATACGGTACAGCAGAAGCGAGACAGGAAATCGAGTATGGCTATTGAGGATTGTGTACTGTCTGTCCAAAGTATAAAAAGACTATGTTCGCTTGACTTTCTGAATCTCGTCTCGGCAGTTCCTTACTGACGGAATTCGGTGAACCAAATAGAGAGCGTTTTACTGAAAGCGGTCTGTAACACTAGATCTGTTGCCGATCAAATCATGGTCATAATAGATCAAATGGTCAGATGAAGTTAATGACGATGTACATCGGCAAGCAAACTAATTAAATTTGTTAATAGATTATTTTAAGTTTATTTTGTTTATTCATTCAGTGAAAATAAAATCCAGCGAATATACTTTCCTTCTTATATTTTACATTAAACTCATCGTTTCCGTTTCCCGTGTATGACTGTGATGGAGCTACCCTCTGTCTATGACTGTGATGGAGCTACCCTCTGTCTATGTCTGTGATCGAGCTACCCTCTCTCTATGACTGTGATGGAGCTACCCTCTCTCTATGACTGTGATGGAGCTACCCTCTCTATGATTGTGATGAAGTTACCCTCTGTCTATGCCTGTGATGAGCTACCCTCTGTCTATGCCTGTGATGAGCTACCCTCTCTCTATGATTGTGATGGAGCTACCCCTCTGCAAGCAAAACTCCTGTATTTTTTGTTGTTGTGTTGCATAATCCATTGACTGCCATCCATTTCTACATCCTGTAACTGTGAGTTATCACCAATGTACACTTCCCTAAGCAAGTGTGACTATGAAGGAGAAACCCTCTCTTTATGATTGTGATGGAGTTACCATCGCTATGACTGTGATGGAGTTACCTTCTCTCTATGACTGTAATGAGCTACCCTCTCCATAACTGTGATGAGCTACCCTCTCTATGGCTGTGATGGTGCTACCCCTTCTCTGTGAATGCGATAAAGGTACCCAATTAATATGGTTGTGATGGAGCTACCCTCTCTATGGCTGTGATGGTGCTACCCCTTCTCTATGAATGTGATAAAGGTAGCCACCTAATATGGTTGTGATGGGCTACCCTTTTTATGAGTGTGATGACTACCTTCTCTATGTCTGTGATTGAGCTACCCTTTCTATGACTGTAATGGAGCTACCTTCCCATATGGCGTTGGTGGAGCTACCCTCCCAATGTGGTTTTGATGGAGCTACCCTCTCTATATGGCTTTGATGGAGCTACCCTGTTATATGGCTTTGATGGAGCTACCCTTCATATATGGCTTTGATGGAGCTACCCTCCCTATATGGCTTTGATGGAGCTACCCTACCTATATAGCTTTGATGGAGCTACCCTCCTATATAGCTTTGATGGAGCTGCCCTTCATATATAGCTTTGATGGAGCTGCCCTTCCTGTATAGCTTCGATGGAGCTACCCTCCCCATATAGCTTTGATGTAGCTACTGTCCCTATATGGATTTGATGGAGCTACCCTACCCTATATGGCTTTTATGGAGCTACTCTTCCTATATAGCTTTGATGGAGCTACCCTTCCTATATAGCTTTGATGGAGCTACCCTGCCTATATATCTTTGATGGAGCTACCCTCCCTATTTGGCTTTAAAGGAGCTAACCTCCCTATATACCGCTGATGGGGCTACCCTCCCTATATGGTTTTCATGGAGCTGCCCTCCCTATGTAGCTTTCATGGGGCTAATCTCCTTATATGGCTATGATGGAGCTACCCTCTCTATATATTTAATGGACCTAACCTCCCTGTATGGCTTTTATAGATCAGAGAGAGCTACCCTCCCTATATAGCTTTGATGGAGCTACCCTTCCTATATAGTTTTGATGGAGTTACCCTCCCTATATGGCTTTAAAGGAGCTAACCTCCCAATATAGCGCTGATGGAGCTACCCTCCCTACATGGTTTTCATGGAGCAACCCTCCCTATGTAGCTTTGGTGGTGCTAATCTCCCTATATGGCTTTTATAGAGCTACCCTCTCTATATAGCTTTGATGGAGCTACCCTTCCGATATAGCTTTTATGGAGCTACCCTTCCCATATAGCTTTGATGGAGCTATCCTTCCAATATAGCTATTATGGAGCTACCCTTCCTATATAGCTTTTATGGAGCTACCCTGCCTACATAGCTTTGATGGAGCTACCCTTCCTATATAGCTTTTATGGAGCTACCCTTCCTATATAGCGTTTATGGAGCTACCCTCCCTTCATAACTTTTATGGAGCTACCCTCCCTATATAGCTTTGATGGAGCTACCCTGCCTATACGGCTTTGATGGAGCTACCCTCCCTATGTAGCTTTGATGGTGCTAATCTCCCTATATGGCTATGATGGAGCTACCCTCTCTATATATTTAATGGAACTAACCTCCCTATATGGCTTTTATGGAGCTACCCTCCCTATATAGCTTTAATGGAGCTACCCTACCCTATATGGCTTATATGGAGCTACCCTTCCTATATAGCTTTGATGGAGCTACCGTGCATATATATAACTTTGAAGGAGCTACCCTCCCTATATGGCTTTAAAGGAGCTACCCTCCCTATATAGCGTTGATGGAGCTACCCTCCCTATATGGCTTTCATGGAGCTACCCTCTCTATAGCTTTAATGGAACTAACCTCCCTATATGGCTTTTATGGAGCTACGCTCCCTATATAGCTTTAATGGAGCTACCCTACCCATATAGCTTTGATGTAGCTACCCTTCCTATATGGATTTGATGGAGCTACCCTACCCTATATGGCTTTTATGGAGCTACTCTTCCTATATATCTTTGATGGAGCTACCCTCCTTATATGGCTTTAAAGGAGCTAACCTCCCTATATACCGCTGATGGAGCTACCCTCCCTATATGGTTTTCATGGAGCTACCCTCCCTATGTAGCTTTGATGGGGCTAATCTCCTTATATGGCTATGACGGAGCTACCCTCTATATATATTTAATGGACCTAACCTCCCTGTATGGCTTTTATAGAGCTACCCTCCCTATATAGCTTTGATGGAGCTACCCTTCCTATATAGCTTTGATGGAGTTACCCTCCCTATATGGCTTTAAAGGAGCTAACCTCCCAATATAGCGCTGATGGAGCTACCCTCCCTACATGGTTTTCATGGAGCTACCCTCCCTATGTAGCTTTGATGGTGCTAATCTCCCTATATGGCTGTGATGGAGCTACCCTCTCTATATATTTAATGGAACTAACCTCCCTATATGGCTTTTATAGAGCTACCCTCTCTATATAGCTTTGATGGAGCTACCCTTCCAATATAGCTTATATGGAGCTACCCTTCCTATATAGCTTTGATGGAGCTACCCTTCCAATATAGCTATTATGGAGCTACCCTTCCTATATAGCTTTTATGGAGCTACCCTTCCAATATAGCTTTTACGGAGCTACCCTTCCTATATAGCGTTTATGGAGCTACTCTCCCTTCATAGCTTTTATGGAGCTACCCTCTCTATATAGCTTTGATGGAGCTACCCTTCCAATATAGCTTTTGTGGAGCTACCCTTCCTATATAGCTTTGATGGAGCTACCCTTCCAATATAGCTATTATGGAGCTACCCTTCCCATATAGCTTTGATGGAGCTACCCTTCCTATATAGCTTTTATGGAGCTACCCTTCCTAAATAGCGTTTATGGAGCTACCCTCCCTTCATAGCTTTTATTGAGCAACCCTCCCTATATAGCTTTGATGGAGCTACCCTCTCTATACGGCTTTGATGGAGCTACCCTCTCTATATATTTAATGGAACTAACCTCCCTATATGGCTTTTATGGCGCTACCCTCCCTATATAGCTTTATTTGAGCTACCCTACCCTATATGGCTTATATGGAGCTACCCTTCCTATATAGCTTTGATGGAGCTACCGTGCCTATATATCTTTGAAGGAGCTACCCTCCCTATATGGCTTTAAAGGAGCTACCCTCCCTATATAGCGTTGATGGAGCTACCCTCCCTATATAGCTTTAATGGAGCTACCCTACCCTATATAGCTTTGATGGAGCTACCCTCCCTATACGGCTTTGATGGAGCTACCCTCTGTATATATTTAATGGAACTAACCTCCCTATATGGCTTTTATGGAGCTACCCTCCCTATATAGCTTTATTTGAGCTACCCTACCCTATATGGCTTATATGGAGCTACCCTTCCTATATAGCTTTGATGGAGCTACCGTGCCTATATATCTTTGAAGGAGCTACCCTCCCTATATGGCTTTAAAGGAGCTACCCTCCCTATATAGCGTTGATGGAGCTACCCTCCCTATATGGCTTTCATGGAGCTACCCTCTCTATAGCTTTAATGGAGCTACCCTTCCTATACGGCTTTGATGGAGCTACCCTTCCTTTATAGCTTTGATGGAGCTACCCTCCCTATATAGCGTTGATGGAGCTACCCTCCCTATATGGCTTTCATTGAGCTACCCTCTCTATAGCTTTAATGGAGCTACCGTCCCTGTGTAGCTTTGATGGAGTTACCCTGCCTATATAGCTTTATTTGAGCTACCCTACCCTATATGGCTTATATGGAGCTACCCTTCCTATATAGCTTTGATGGAGCTACCGTGCCTATATATCTTTGAAGGAGCTACCCTCCCTATATGGCTTTAAAGGAGCTACCCTCCCTATATAGCGTTGATGGAGCTACCCTCCCTATATGGCTTTCATGGAGCTACCCTCTCTATAGCTTTAATGGAGCTACCCTTCCTATACGGCTTTGATGGAGCTACCCTTCCTTTATAGCTTTGATGGAGCTACCCTCCCTATATAGCGTTGATGGAGCTACCCTCCCTATATGGCTTTCATTGAGCTACCCTCTCTATAGCTTTAATGGAGCTACCCTCCCTATATAGCTTTGATGGAGTTACCCTGCCTATACGGCTTTGATGCTACCCGTACCAGCTGTAGCTGTGAAGGAACTGCTTTCCCTCTATGATTGTAAAAGAGCTTAACAATCATATCGCCATTTCTGTTTTCAGAGTCTTTTCCAGAGTTCAAACTCATTTATCAAGGCTGTATCCAGCTGGGGGTTACTGCGATTTTACCTTGGTCTGTTCCAAACCTATACCGTCGAGGATACAAACATAAACTGGACTTATATACGGTACAGCAGAAGCGAGACAGGAAATCGAGTATGGCTATTGAGGATTGTGTACTGTCTGTCCAAAGTATAAAAAGACTATGTTCGCTTGACTTTCTGAATCTCGTCTCGGCAGTTCCTTACTGACGGAATTCGGTGAACCAATTAGAGAGCGTTTTCCTGAAAGCGGTCTGTAACACTAGATCTGTTGCAGATCAAATTATGGTCATGATAGATCAAATGGTCAGATGAAGTTAATGACGATGTACATCGGCAAGCAAACTAATTAAATTTGTTAATAGATTATTTTAAGTTTATTTTGTTTATTCATTCAGTGAAAATAAAATCCAGCGAATATACTTTCCTTCTTATATTTTACATTAAACTCATCGTTTCCGTTTCCCGTGTATGACTGTGATGGAGCAACCCTCTGTCTATGACTGTGATGGAGCTACCCTCTGTCTATGTCTGTGATCGAGCTACCCTCTCTCTATGACTATGATGGCGTTTCCCTCTCTCTATGACTGTGATGTAGCTACCCTATGTCTATGACTGTGATGGAGCTACCTTCACTCTATAACTGTGATGGAGCTACCCTCTCTCTATGACTGTGATGGAGCTACCCTCTCTATGATTGTGATGAAGTTACCCTCTGTCTATGCCTGTGATGAGCTACCCTCTCTCTATGACTGTGATGAACTACCCTCTCTCTGTGATTGTGATGGAGCTACCCCTCTGCAAGCAAAACTCCTGTGTTCTTGTTGATGGAGCTACCCTGCCTATATATATCTTTGATGGAGCTACCCTCCCTATATGGCTTTAAAGGAGCTAACCTCCCAATATAGCGCTGATGGAGCTACCCTCCCTACATGGTTTTCATGGAGCTACCCTCCCTATGTAGCTTTGATGGTGCTAATCTCCCTATATGGCTGTGATGGAGCTACCCTCTCTATATATTTAATGGAGCTACCCTCCCTATATGGCTTTTATAGAGCTACCCTCTCTATATAGCTTTGATGGAGCTACCCTTCCAATATAGCTTTTATGGAGCTACCCTTCCTATATAGCTTTGATGGAGCTACCCTTCCAATATAGCTATTATGGAGCTACCCTTCCTATATAGCTTTGATGGAGCTACCCTTCCAATATAGCTTTGATGGAGCTACCCTTCCTATATAGCTTTGATGGAGCTACCCTTCCAATATAGCTATTATGGAGCTACCCTTCCTATATAGCTTTGATGGAGCTACCCTTCCTATATAGCTTTGATGGAGCTACCCTTCCAATATAGCTTTTATGGAGCTACCCTTCCTATATAGCTTTGATGGAGCTACCCTTCCAATATAGCTATTATGGAGCTACCCTTCCTATATAGCTTTGATGGAGCTACCCTTCCTATATAGCTTTGATGGAGCTACCCTTCCAATATAGCTTTTATGGAGCTACCCTCTCTATATAGCTTTGATGGAGCTACCCTTCCAATATAGCTTTTATGGAGCTACCCTTCCTATATAGCTTTGATGGAGCTACCCTTCATTTATAGCTTTGATGGAGCTACCCTCCCCATATAGCTTTGATGTAGCTACCCTCCCTATATAGCGTTGATGGAGCTACCCTTCCTTTATAGCTTTGATGGAGCTACCCTTCCTTTATAGCTTTGATGGAGCTACCCTTCCTATATAGCTTTGATGGAGCTACCCTCTCTATATAGCTTTGATGGAGCTACCCTTCCAATATAGCTTTTATGGAGCTACCCTCTCTATATAGCTTTGATGGAGCTACCCTTCCAATATAGCTATTATGGAGCTACCCTTCCTATATAGCTTTGATGGAGCTACCCTTCCTATATAGCTTTGATGGAGCTACCCTTCCAATATAGCTTTTATGGAGCTACCCTTCCTATATAGCTTTGATGGAGCTACCCTTCCAATATAGCTATTATGGAGCTACCCTTCCTATATAGCTTTGATGGAGCTACCCTTCCTATATAGCTTTGATGGAGCTACCCTTCCAATATAGCTTTTATGGAGCTACCCTCTCTATATAGCTTTGATGGAGCTACCCTTCCAATATAGCTTTTATGGAGCTACCCTTCCTATATAGCTTTGATGGAGCTACCCTTCCTTTATAGCTTTGATGGAGCTACCCTCCCCATATAGCTTTGATGTAGCTACCCTCCCTATATAGCGTTGATGGAGCTACCCTCTCTATATAGCTTTGATGGAGCTACCCTTCCAATATAGCTTTTATGGAGCTACCCTTCCAATATAGCTATTATGGAGCTACCCTTCCAATATAGCTATTATGGAGCTACCCTTCCTATATAGCTTTGATGGAGCTACCCTTCCTTTATAGCTTTGATGCAGCTACCCTCCCCATATAGCTTTGATATAGCTACCCTCCCTATATAGCGTTGATGGAGCTACCCTTCCTTTATAGCTTTGATGGAGCTACCCTTCCTTTATAGCTTTGATGGAGCTACCCTTCCTATATAGCTTTGATGGAGTTACCCTGCCTATACGGCTTTGATGGTGCTACCCGTACCAACTATAGCTGTGAAGGAACTGCTTTCCTTCTGATTGTAAAAGAGCTTATCAATCATATCGCCATTTCTGTTTTCAGAGTCTTTTCCAGAGTTCAAACTCATTTCTCAAGGCTGTATCCAGCTCGGGGATACTGCGATTTTACCTCGGTCTGTTCCAAACCTATACCGTCGAGGATACAAACATAAACTGGACTTATATACGGTACAGCAGAAGCGAGACAGGAAATCGAGTATGCCTATTGAGGATTGTGTACTGTCTGTCCAAAGTATAAAAAGACTATGTTCGCTTGACTTTCTGAATCGCGTCTCGGCAGTTCCTTGCTGATGGAATTCGGTGAACCAATTAGAGAGTGTTTCTCTAAAAGCGGTCTGTAACACTAGATCTGTTGCCGATCAAATCATGATCATGTGTGATCTATAGAAACTCACTGACCCCGACCCCTGTAAGCATTCCCACCTTGCATGATCTATAGGAACTCACTGACCCCGACTCCTGTAAGCATTCCCACTCTGTGATCTGCAGAAACTCACTGACCCCGACCCCTGTAAGCATTCCCACTTTGCATGATCTATTGGAACTCACTGACCCCGACCCCTCTAAGCATTCCCACTCTGTGATCTGCAGAAACTCACTGACCCCGACCCCTGTAAGCATTCCCACTTCGTATGATCTATAGAAATTCACTGACCCCGACCCCTGTAAGCATTCCCACTTCGTATGGTCTATAGAAACACACTGACCCCGACCCCTGTAAGCATTCCCACTCTGTGTGATCTACAGAAACTCACGGACCCCGTAATAAAGTAAATTGACCAAAGTGAATACATTTGATATTACAGATATTACGACCTTGTCTATGTCAAGTACATACTTGCTTTAGAACCTACATTTCAGGATGTGTTGCCATATCAACTGATTTTATCATTTCTCATGATGATTACAGTATATAATACAAAATAAGAATGCAACTTTATTTAAAATTTTGATAGGCTGAAATGCCCAGATATATATATATATATTTCACGCGATCATTTTGATAAAAGTTAAAAATTCAAATGTCACAAAACGATGATAGGCGAGCATTGTATTCAGCGGAGTAAATAGACGAGTACGAATATAATATAGAATCAGAAAAAAAAACTCGGAGTTCATAGTTACGAGAAATCAGTTCAAGATGTCAGAGCAGCATTAATTGATACATCATTGATGTTTAAACACTTTCACTTTTATTATTATTCTTGTATTCAAACGAGCCTTGAAGAAAGCAAATTGAATGTTTTAAGATTGACGACTATATAGCATGGAAGGCGGTGCAGGTTGGACGACGTGCATGTTGATGATATCGAACAGTATTGTTAACTTTAGTATTGAACAAAGACGTGGGCGAGTTCACTCCTCCACCCATCCATTCATCCATACATCTCTCCCTCCATCAAAAACACTATATTGATACCTGTCATCTAAAAAGCGCAGTTTAAAAGGTTGTCCCATCCCGGGGATGTACTCAAACAGATACACTCTTCATGTTGGCCCCAGAGCTGAATGACAAATATAAATAATGGAGTCACTACAACTTTTTTTTTGAAATATTTTTACATGTGCGTCATGGGTATACATTATGCACAGCGACATATGGCATTACGTTACATTAGTGGATGGCGTGCTTGTCATGTTTTTTCGAGATTGCTTTGCATTGGGGTCTATAGAAACATTATAATTGACCAATATAATTCTTTAAAAAGACTGAATGGGAATGTGCTGCCGTGAAAGCTGTGTGTTATAAGGGCGTCGAATGATAGGAGTCGTACATCTTCAGTTGATAGTTCGTGACCAACAACAGTCAGGCAGTTAGTGATGAGACAATAGATTTAGAAACGTATACATGTTTCGTTATATAATCATGCGTCATGCGAGTCTCATTTAAAATCACTGCGAACACTGTCGCGACGTGACTAGATTGAATCACATCCATGTAGCCATCAGCGTTCGTTGATAATAAAAGCCCGGTAACAATGTCACGGTGTCGTCGATCACTCCCTGCGCGTGTATATGAGGGGTGGGAGAGTTCCGCTATTGAAAACATCGCCATGGAAACGACGAGTACGATTCGTACATAAATTATTTCTACTTCAAACGTGACGTGCACCACGATATTCGATGTTGATAATAGTGACTACAATAATGGAGTAAACCTCAGTGATGTGTAAGATAATTCCCGTCTTAATTAACAGCTTATTCCCAAAAATGCATTGTAATACAATTTAAAATAATCGGGAAAATATTGTCACAGTATTCTTCTAAATGAAATTACACTATGCAGAAAACGTGTAACAATATTGGGGTTCATATCAATAAAAATGTGATTTTTCAGCATATTACACTGAGCACAGTGTTATATATCAAGAAAATATTCACATTTCTTATTTCCCAAAAAATTGTCATTATTTGAATTGCGTTCAAGTGGCAGTGAAATGTATTTTTGAGATTTTTCAAAATTCATATTACTAAAATGTTGATGTTGAAGCAATGGAAATTTCATATTCAGAAATTAATTAAAACGATAACTCCCATTGTGGGTATTATTTCAAAATTGAGACACTGTGTTCCTAAATCAATCTTAGTAAAGATTTATAACTCACTTATTTTACCAAATTTGTCATATTGCATAGAAGTTTGGGTCCATACTTATGAAACAACCATTAAGCCACTATTTATTCTACAAAAAACAGTTGTGAGGCTAATTAATTGGTCGAACTTTTATGATCATTCCGAACCACTCTTTAAAAACATAGGTATATTAAATATGTATGATCTTTGAAAATTACAAACAGGAATGTTAATTTTTGATCTGAAAAATAATAATCATGCGAGATGTGTGCTAGATTATTTTGACCCAATTCAGCACTCGCACAGTACAAGATCTGTAGAAAACGCAAACTTGTTTGTAGAAAGGAAACGTTTAACTCAAAGTCAACACAGTGTAATTTATAGTAGTACCTTATTCTGGAACTCATTGCCAGTGTCATTAAAAAATATTACCTCTCGATACACATTTAAACAATGTAATAAATAACCCAGTATTGGCTTCAGTGTCGGTGTAAACATATTCCCCATGAAGTGGCGCGCTTGAGGCAGAATCAACGGACTCTGACTGACAAGGATGTGGCTTTACCTGCTTGATAAATTGCGGCGAACTAAATGAAGAATGCGTGGTGATATACTAACAAATAAACTAAATAAACATGGTTTGTGTATTTATGTGTGTTACTAGTATGCTAGAATCGTTGAGAAGTGAGACACGACCACTGTAAAGACAAAAACATAACAAAAACAATCACAAATTAACCTGAAAGGTGGGTAATGAAACACATGCTTGACTCAAAATCGATAATCTTAAAAAAACTGTAGCGATATTTGATGCGAACAAAACGCATACTTTAACCGGCAGAGTGCATATAATGAGATAACAATGTTGTTCAAAACTAACTAATTGTGGTACAAGTATATGCAGTGATGTGCGTGTAGTTTTCGAAGTATTACACGCTCGGAAACACTATTCAAGTTTCTGTTTTTGAAACGTGAGTATTATTTTGTGCGAGTACGCCTCAAACATATCTATAACAGGTACTTCTCCATCGAATAGGTGTTGGCAGTGCTAATCAAATAGTTGTCGGGGTAGTATAATCATTAGTATACGAAGAACCGTGGAAGCAAAATAGTATTTCTCGGGGATTATTATCCCTGAAATGACATGAGAGAATGTGTTATCGTTAACGCCGACGGAATGTGTCACAGTGGCACGAGTCATTCGGTGTGTTACTGTAAACGACTCGACCGAACCTTCAAGAGACCAATAGTGGAATCGCAAATGCCACATGTTAACGTCCATTTTTGGACATGTTAGACGAAGAGGCCCGAACATCAATTCGCCGCCACTGTCATTTTACCTGGATACTGGGTGTTTACTAGTAGTTGTTAAATAATTCCACGTGAGGGCGCCCAACTGATTCGTGCTGCTGCTGATGTTTACATCATGCCACAGTTCCTCCATGCGACTGTGATCATGCGTAACCGCAATGGGGGATTCTCACTATTAACTCAATGGAACGGTGATAGGTCACCGTCGGATAGCCAGGCATATTATAATCCCCGTGTTAGCTTACAGCATAGCTAGCAACAAGTAATTTGCAAACGATCACATAACAAACCGAAGGAATCATACCTGCAGAGAAATCGTTCTCAGTTAACTGAAGTGTCATGCCAGCCTCGTTCATGTAATTCCTCATTGAACCGGCATCACTGAAGCATATGATTGGCCCGATCTCGCCGTTTGCCGCAGACACGTGATTGTTGTGCGCGTTCATGAGACCAAAACACTCGGCGGAGCTCAGAAAGTTGTCAAAGAGGTATAATCTGAAAGAGAAAAAGCGAAAGTTCAAAAGATTCTTCCGACATTTTCTGGAGAATCTTAAAAGCCATGCAAACGAACATGTCTTCTAGAACTGAGATTTGTATTGCGTGTCACTAAGTGTTAATATATTAGGAGTGTTAATAATATACGTTTATCATTCGAGAACAGTCGCCACAGGAAATCAGAGCGAAAAATGTTTCATTTTTTTTTCAAAAGTTTGACATAGTAATTATAGTTTTAGACACGAGTTATCATTTTATTTCAATTTTTCAAGCAGGAAATGCTGTCCAAAAAGCTTGCAACAAAAATGTTTATACTAAGAATCCATGTTAAGCATTCTTTCATAAAAAGAAATATTTTTCATTGAATAAAACTAACGTAAATGGTCCAAACATCATAATTGTCACGGATCATTGACCCGTGTTTTGTGTGAAAAGTAGTTAGGCCATATATTTTATCTGGGTTTCGTGAAGGACGTCACGGGCATGAAATGAAACCATACACCGTCGGTAAAAATCGAGGAAATCTAATCATCTTTTTTAATGATGGCCAACAACTCTACAAAGCATTGTATACGGGACATGGTCCCATACAACGTGTGAAATGATATACGTGGCCTGTTTACTCAATTAAAAGCGGACCACACAACGGTTATACGAGCTATGAGTTATTGTGATACATTGAAATAACCACTGTTGGCGTAACAAACTAGTACGCTATCGTTAAAAACTGAAACTTTAATCTTCTTACCTAACCGAGCTATTGTTCGGCTGGTCGCCAGTGAGCTCTCGATAATGAATATCACGTTCTTCGACGCCAATGTTTCGAATCTTTAGAGATTTTAAAGTAGAAGCCTTAAAGTTTCTCATCTCGTCACTTTCCCGTGCGTTGTAACTGCTCGTCGGATTTGGGTGTAACACGATGGGTTGGCTTTTTTTAGTGTCTATTGTTTTCTTTTTCGTATTTTTGTTAGGCTTTTTAGGCTTCGCCTTGCTAACCGAGTCGACGTTTAAGCCCCTTACGTTTCCTTGTTCTGTTGGATTGTCGGAAGCTTTTATTTTACTTTCATTTCCAGTTTTCCCCGTGTCCCTCTTGCTATTCTGGTCACTTCCTTTGAGATCATCCGAGTCCATGCCAGTTTCAGTATTTTTGCCACCTGTTGAACGTGGTACGTTCATGACACCACCCGTTCCATGCGACTCCTTCGCCGGATCACCCTGATCCTTGCGAGCAGCTACCGCGTTATCCCTGTTATCCAGAGATGAATTGTCTCTGACAATATAAATCATTATACCGCAGCACAACACGCAGACAGTAATATTTAACACTAAACTATTGGACGATCGACTCCTGTATTCCATGCCGTTCTGTACTTTGCCACACTTTGATCCACGCTTTTGCACTTTGGACTTTAGAGTTTTGAGATTGTCGTCACCAGACGAATGGTCTTTTCGTTCTTTCGCCATTTCTCCGAGACGAGCGTTTAATTTCAACAGCGGCTGCCCAATAGTGTTCACCTGACACAATCTAAAAATGAAGCAACACATTTATGGACGGTTTTATTGGCAACACGTAACTACTGTACACGTGTGTAGCTTCATGTTCAGTGTTTTCATAAATGTATGAATTTACACATACTCGATACTACACTAGTCATTTACTTACCTTCTCTTCCCGGTTATGCTGTTCCTGGTGACATTAAATTATTTAAAGTCAGTGACACACGGGTAAATGTATCGGTTATAATAGAGTCGGCGTCACAACCTTGTACAGAAAGGCCCACCCGCTTAAGCTAACAGACAGGCTTGTTCCAATAATCTCTGGATTCCTCGGTATCAGGGACTTGTCAGTTGTTCAATTCGGCCAGGTGTGAGGTATGTCCAAACCAACATTATTTGAAAACATATAAAGTATTGCGGTGTGTTCGATACGAGACAAGGCATGTGAAAACTCTTAATTTTAGCTTACAACATTGTAGAGACCATTTTTATCCAGGCTGTAAGCGATTGGGACCGATGTGACATAGCTGGCATAATATATCGATATACACTATATATAACATGTAACTAAGTTCAGTAAGTGAACTTCTATATCTATATACACAGTAAATTGGTAAGACCAGTTTTTACATGGTAGTGCCCAACTTCAAAACCGTTTTGTGGAAATGTAGAGTTTTATCCTACATTTTTTGTTATCAAAAATACAAAAAATGTCGAATGTACAACAATTTTTATAGAATACCTGAGAGCACCCACCCCATACTAGTCGCCACCTCTCTCCACATATTTTGCACTGCACAAATTCAAATAATTTATTTTATTAATATCACATTCGTAATAATAATGGAGTCGGCATGACCGGGAATATTTGAATGTACTAAAATGTTAACAAAACAAAATTGTAAAATTACAGACTGTATAGTATAATCTTTCACACAGTACATGGTAAGACAACTTAATCTGAATACCATGCTCATATGGTCAATCTCGTGACGATAATTCAAATACAAAAAACGCGTGATATTTTTATTACTGTAAGTTGATTGAAAAACACAAGATTATTTATTGAAATTCCCGAAATGGGAATATCGGCAGGGTAAAATAAACTTGAAACAGGCACGTTTCTCGACGCGCCAAGAGGTTTTTATTTTTATTCTAAAACGTGTTTCATGATGATATTTCATGAAATTTGACAACATTTTTTAACTGACGCGCACAACGAAACGAAACATAAGTATTTATGCTCGGCCTATCCCTCCCGAATGAATGGAATTGACCAATACCCAAGTTGTATCAAATTTAAAGAACCGCCGCGACTCCACCAGCGTCGCAAAGTTATGCGAAGGTCAGAGTTCATGGGTCACCTGAACGGCGCATACGTGTGCGTATGGTAAGCAAAGCATTGTGAATCGTTTGGCTTCTGTTTTTTCAGAACCATTGTTGTCTCAGCTGATCGTGGCCAACAGCTGAGCGTCCTAAGTTATTGTTTCGAACCCAAGTCTAATTGTAACTACAAAAGTTTTCCATGAGAGCTGACACCACGTTGCGGCAGACAACATTATTATTACAACGGGCATTTTCTTATCTTGTTTGGCACAGCTGAGCTATCGATTAATGCTGGTAGTTGTTGAGTTGATAACTCGGTGTCCACGTCACAGTCTGCTTCTATATAAGTTTGCGTGAAACAAGCTATTACAACTACTTCTTATCTTCACCAAAATCGTACTTAACTCGTCAGCGATATGGAAGCCGTTGAGAATATGTTCGAGGACTTGGGTATTGACTGGCTTTACCCGCTATCAGTTTCCCTTGGCCACATCGCAGTTGTCTTTATCGTATGTCATATATTGCGGCTAGTCAACAGAAAACTACTTCCGAAGTCTGTGCGACCCTACGTCAGCGAAGTGATATGCATGTATCATTTGACCGCCTGTGTGTTCGAGAATGGCATGGTCGTGGCGCCGAGATATGGGGTTTCGGCGTTCGCCACTCTGTTGTTCTGCTGTGCAATTGGCTTCGGGCTGACCTTCGATGGCCACGGCAATCCTTGCAGCATTTTGAACGATTTTTTACAAAAGAGAACGAGCCTGTTGACCACTGTTTGCAAAACTGCATTCAATGTTCTGGGTGGTTTCATTGCCTTGCTTCACCTCAAGTCGATATGGAGCATTGGTATATTGGAACACCATATGGAAATCATCGAGACACAGGCAACACAGCAATGTCCGTCAGCCATGCAAACTACAATGGCTCTTGGCATGATGGCTGAATTCTCTGCCACGATGGTCATTCGCTTTCAGGCTGGATTTGAATTTGGTGGAAAGAACTTTGCTGGCATAGTGTTTGCCATCTTGGTAGTGTCATTCACTCTGGCAGGTAAGCATAATAATATTACCGGTACTGTAAAAGACTATTTTAGCTAGAATTAATTTTCCCTGAAAAGACACTTTGCTGTCTTATATGAAGTTGTTGATGAGTTGGATGTAAAGTATAGGAAAAAGGGATATTTTCATCGGCTCATCCCTTCAGCAAAAATAAATTCCAAGTGAAAATTAAAGTAGTTAACAATATACTGTAACAGTTTATTTTCATTACTAGTGATTTGATGATTTAATGGTGTTCATGAGGACAATATTTTTTTTTTTTGACTGTCTTTTTTACACATTATGTTGAATTTATTCAACTAGACCAGTATTAAATTTCGTAAATATGAAAAAAATAATTTAACTTTACAGAAACTATATAGCATAATATATTAAAATTCCAATTTTAAAGTGGCAATACATTCATTAGTTATGAGCTCTGATAGTTTATGCATGGAGGTAAAAAGAGATCTTTTTACCTCCATGGTTTATGCAACAGATCTGTGACACATATGTTTTAATGCCCTTTTATTCACAGTATCAACAATGTGGTGTTAGGGCTTTTATTTTGAAAACATAATACCATTATACTTCTGCCATTTATATGCAAACACATTCACTACTGATAGAAAAGAAATCACTATATAAATTGTGAATAGTACTTATCAGTGGGAATTTATTAGTTATATAAATTGTGAATAGTACTTATCAGTGGGAATTTATTAGTTATATAAATTGTGAATAGTACTTATCAGTGGGAATTTATTAGTTATATAAATTGTGAATAGTACTTATCAGTGGGAATTTATTAGTTATATAAATTGTGAATACTTATAGTACTTATCAGTGACAATTTATTAGTTATAAATCTATACTAGTAAACAAAAAATAGAAACAGCACTCAACTATGCAGTGTGCAATTTGTATAGTGATATGCCACCAGGACATTAAAAAAACTAAACAACCAAATAAATATTATTATACATCTGTCACCATGACGGCATAAGTTACAGTGTGCCGTAATTTTGTGGTATTGCACTAGGTATTTTCATTCTACCACATTAGGAAACGCAAATTCCAAATAATTGTGCACATTAGCATCCCTGGGAGGAAAAGACATACGTATAATAATAAGGTTATTACAAGAATCCTAGTACTGCAAAGTATGCACTCAGAGAGTAGTGGTTGCATCAAACTCCACTGCACTCCTGCTGTACTGTCTTTGTCCTCATAGTATGTACACAGAAACATGGATTTTTGGGAAAGTTAAAATAATATGATTCGTACACAAAATAAGCACATCAATCTTCAAAAAAAAAATTGTATTTTTCATTAAGTATGCAAATCTCACTATTGTATATCTTTATACATGTATAGTAGCAACACATACACAACAATGGATTTAATTTAATTTATTCAAGTTTTGAGGTGTTGAACTTGTTTATTGTTTCAACAAAGACGGAGGGGGGGGGGGAATGAACATTTCTTAGCAATGTAACAGCACATTGAGACTGTCTCATTAACAGCAGCTGTAGCATCTTAAATTGCAATAACAATTTTATATAAACCATTATCTCAACTGCTTGTAGAAATTCAATTAATTTAAGATGAATGAACAATTTGAGATTAGTTTTCTAACTGTTTAAAGTGTTCTATCAGTCCCTCCCTTGTGAAGGGACTGTGGTTCTATGTATAGTGTACTCTTTGAGATTAGTTTTCTAACTGTGTAAAGTGTTCTATCAGTCACTCCCTTGTGAAGGGACTGTGGTTCTATGTATAGTGTACAATTTGAGATTAGTTTTAAAACTGTTTAAAGTGTTCTATCAGTCCCTCCCTTGTGAAGGGACTGTGGTTCTATGTATAGTGTACAATTTGAGATTAGTTTTATAACTGTTTAAAGTGTTCTATCAGTCACTCCCTTGTGAAGGGACTGTGGTTCTATGTATAGTGTACAATTTGAGATTAGTTTTATAACTGTTTAAAGTGTTCTATCAGTCCCTCCCTTGTGAAGGGACTGTGGTTCTATGTACATGTATAGTGTACAATTTGAGATTAGTTTTCTAACTGTTTAAAGTGTTCTATCAGTCCCTCCCTTGTGAAGGGACCGTGGTTCTATGTATAGTGTACAATTTGAGATTAGTTTTCTAACTGTTTAAAGTGTTCTATCAGTCCCTCCCTTGTGAAGGGACTGTGGTTCTATGTATAGTGTACAATTTGAGATTAGTTTTCTAACTGTTTAAAGTAAAGTGTTCTATCAGTCCCTCCCTTGTGAAGGGACTGTGGTTCTATGTATAGTGTACAATTTGAGATTAGTTTTACAACTGTTTAAAGTGTTCTATCAGTCACTCCCTTGTGAAGGGACCGTGGTTCTATGTATAGTGTACAATTTGAGATTAGTTTTATAACTGTTTAAAGTGTTCTATCAGTCACTCCCTTGTGGTTTTTTATCCTTCAACTAGCCATTGTACAGTAAGTTCATACTGTAAATTAAATATTCAGTTTTTTTATTTTGCTATTTTTGTTGATAAGTGAAATTCACTAAATTATAATAATAATAGTTTATTACGCAACTGTAATCTACTGTGGATACAGCAAGGTAAATACTTGCTTCCCTGCTACACTAGTAAACCCAGTGAAATTGATCAAATAGTTAAATCAAATGTCAGTGAAAAATAAATGGTTTTACAAGTACTCAATGCTATCATTTCTCATAATTAACTAATTTATATTTTTTTCCTCTCTCCAACACAGGTGCTCAATATACTGGAATGTTTTTAAACCCAGCCCTTGCCACAGCTTTTACATTCAACTGTGCCGACCACCCAGTATATGAACATTTATTGGTATATTGGGTTGCTCCTTATCTCGCCACCATTCTTGTATTCTTCATTGTCAAGTACATGAAGAAGACTCCAAAAAGACGACGTGGTGGGGGCAAGTCAAAACAGAATGGCGTCCCTAAGCAGAAAGTGCAAAAAAATGGGATCGTAAAAGAAGAAGGAAAAAGTGAAGGAAAGGGCAAAAAAAAAGCAAGGAAGAGATATTAAAGGATATACTATTTCTTGTGGGTTATCCATTACATCCAACTTAATTCTTTTACAGCTGCGTAGTTGTCTCGCATAAATCATACTCAATAAATTTCCTTTCAAAAAATAAGGCAAGGCTTTATTTTTTTTTAACCAAACTTTTTTTTGATGACTTGTGCTTAAAAAAGCATATTTTTGGTTACATGACTAAGTACCTATTCTAACAATTCATGGAATTGATCTATTCAAACTTACTGACCTGTTTTTGGCATATATTTTTGTTATCTTCTAAAATTCAGCATGGAATGGGGTAAAGGATATTGATTTAAAAAAATTAAAAGAAAGGCAACATCCTTTTTGATCCAACATATGAATTGTGGCTTTGACTATCGTCTTATTTATCAGACTTTGCATTATATAATTTATTACACATGTCTAACAGACTATTGAGTGCATACCTGTACCTTAAGTCTACAGACATATATCAGTATTATATGTATACTTATTTTTAAGGGTAATAACTAATAAGCATCTCAAGGCCAAAATATGGTGTATGCCAATATTTCAAGGTGATTTGAAAAGAAAAACTGGTCCATCTATATAGTGCTGCAATCTTCACAGCCAAGTTCACCTTGAGAGCAACATATCCATGCAAATGTGCATATCAGGGTCAAGGTCAAGTTTCCCAGAGTACCAGTAATTGCCTTTTGAGATAAACTTGACCATGGAGTCTGTTTATACCTCCATGACTTCACCTAGTCTTCTAAAGAAATGTTCATGCAATTAAAATTTAAGTAACATAGTAAATAATTTAGGATCTTCTTATCCAAATTAGATATATATACATACCCAATATAAATGTTTTTATGAGCCAACTCTTAGATTAATAATAATAAGTTATGAAATTCATTCTCTAAGAGAAAATAATGGTACATATCATAAATGCCTAAAGAACAAATCTAATGACTTTGGACATGAACAATTGAATATTAGAAATGCAGTAATTAGGAGTACCACCTTTATAAAGTCAATGAAATACACAGTTAATATTAAAAAAGTTTTGTGCACAGTTTGGTGTAAATAAACAAATCTCAGGTATAAAGGTAATTTACAAATCAGGATTCCACACTTTACAATGCCTCAAGATTGAAGCATAATAAAATAAAACATATTATAGAGTAATCTTGTGGGTGATTTTAATAATTTAAACAATATATGCATCATTATGAATTGACAGTATCATGTGTTAACAAGAATTTATCTTTTTTAGTGAAATTTTTATCAATTAAAGGCCATTGCTCATTGTGCTGCACATGCACAAGGTATAGTTCAAATATTGACAAAGAAATGGCAAAGATTATTTTGAAATACATGTACAAAAAAAAAGACACTACAAAGGCTTAACTAGGTAATTTCTGGGATGATTGGGATGCACAGAATGTCTCAAATTCAAAGATCAAAATCACTGTTTCCTAACACAAATTCCACTTGTCTGTATCACCAGTGCCCTTTAATTGGAGTAATGAATCATTAAACAAAAATCCATACAGTACTTATTTAGTGGTTTTTTATTACACTGTACACAACAATAGTTTGAGTTTGTTCTTAAAATAGGTTTTTAATTTCAAACAAAGTTTTAAAACAGAGAACTTCAGTTTTTAATATCAAAATTCAGTATGTGTACGCTCATGTAACTCCTGCCAACATATTCACTAAGAATTGTTTTGAAATTTATTTTAAATATGAATTTATTCTTGATGTGTAACTGGTTGTACATTCAAGGTTTTAACAACTAATATGTACCATTATAGTATTCGTGATTTATTTATAGTTAATGTGTGTCTTGCTTTTTCACAACTGAAATGTATGCACCAAGTCAATTTCAGTGAATAAATAAAAACACTGATAAAACTACTGTATTTAGACAATTTTTTCTTGCTTGGTAATTTTATTAATAGTACCATCTAAATTTGGCTAAAATGTCCTCATCCTATTCAACCGACTTGGCAGGAAATTGCCACATTCAACTACAATATATTCACCCAATTATCAACGAGCATTACAAGAGACAAGTCTTTCTATGTTTCCATGCTCCACTATTTCTCAGTTATAAATGACCTCCAATGACATTTTTAATTCTGCAGTCATGTTAGCACTGATTGAAATCTACTCTTAATTTATTCACTCCAAAATGTAATTGAAAATTTGTCATATGACAATTGACAAATTATTTGTTTATGATCTAATTAATACAAAAATTATGGTATAGTCAAACCATCTGTTCAAAGTGACCACCTTTGTGCATACCCAATGCAATTTACATATAATCAAAGAAAGCTTAGAAAGAACTCCCATGTGCTGAGAGTATTGAAGACACATTAAAAATTAATTAAAAATTACTTGTACATGAGATATTGATGGAAAAGCTGAAAACTAATTATGTAAATCAGGTAACTAATATGAACAGAACAGAACAAAAAAATTATGAATTATTATGCCAATTAGAGAATTAATATGAACAAATTTTAACCCAAAATTAATCAGACCTCTATTGTTCTAAAGCATTTATGTACCAAATTTTATTCAAATGTGATGATTAGTAATTGAGATATCAGTGTTTAATAATTAATTATGTTAATTAGGAGATTAATAAGCATAAATATTTACCAAAAAATAATTGGGTTTCTGCATAGTTCTCTTTAAAAGTTTCATTAAAATCCAATTTGTGGTTCTTTATATATCAGTGGAACATTATGCAAATTAGGTAATTAATATCCAATTAAAACTAATCAGGTCTCTGCATAATCCTAGAAGATCTATGTAGCAAGTCTCATTGAAATATGACGATTACTACTTGATATCTCAAAAGTTGAAAATTAATTAATTATGCAAATTAGGTAATTAATATGTACTCCTACTACCCTAAGAACTATCAGGTCTGTGCAGTGTCCTATGACATCTATGTACCAAGTGTCATTGAAATGTGATGATTACTACTTGAAATATCAAAGGCTGAAAATTAATTAATTATGCAAATTAGCTAATTAATATATACTGATATTACCCTAAAAGCTATCAGGTCTGTGCAGTGTCCTATGACATCTATGTACCAAGTTTCACTGAAATGTGACAATTACTACAGAAATATCAAAAGCTGAAAATTAATTAATTATGCTAATTAGGTAATTAATATCTACTGATATTACCCTAAGAACTATCAGGTTTGTGCAGTGTCCTATGACATCTATGTACCAAGTTTCATTGAAATGTGATGATTAGTACTTGAGATATCAGTGGAAAAGCCGAAAATTGATTAATCATTATGCAAATTAGGTAATTAATATTGCAGATTTTTACCCAAAACTAATCAAATCTGCGCATTAGTTTGGAGCATATGTGTGCCAAGTTTCATCAAAATCCAATGAGTGGTTCTTTAGATATCAGTGGAACAGTCATGGAACAGCTAAAAATCAGCTGATTATCATGCAAATTAGGTAATTTATATGCATGGATTTTTACCAAAACCTAATCAAATCTGCACATTGGCCCAGAGCATCTATGCACCAAGTTTCATCAAAAACTGATGTATGGTTCTTGAGATATCAGTGGAACAGACGGACACACATACACATACACACACACACACACACACACACACACATACTCGCATTACTATATGCTCAGAGGACTCGGTTTCTAGACCAGTCTCCGAGGACGTCACTTTCTAGTGGGTTTACAGGCTTGATATTTAATTACATAATATAATATTATTGTAGGTATACATGGGTTAGTAGAGTTTAGCAATCAGACCATTTCTTCAAGGACCTGCGTTTGACTATCATACTGAGGACCTCCTTTCTGAGGACGCGATTTTTTTTCAGAGGACGTGGAAAATCTCGGGGGTGTCACTCCCACATGTGCAAAGTGTCACTTCACATGTCCTCGAACTGATATGAACAATAGCATAGCATTCACACATATAAGTGCAATTCACAAATGGCAGTTTAATTGTTATAGAGAATTGAAACTCGTACACTCAGTTACCAGCAAATGCGAGGCATGTCTTCTCTGTAACAAAAATCAGATCGAAAAAATGAAAAACAATTTGTGATGCCTTGCCCTGTCTATGCCCAGCACAAAAACATTCCATTTATGTATACAAAATATTCACAAATTTGCTTGAGCAATAAATCTCTGTGAATACCTTTAGTTTAATTTTTGTAAATCTGTTTTGAATTTAGACAGCAACACTTCCTAAATTTTTAATTTTTTTTTCTTTGTCATGTCACTTTTCATCTATCCATTCCAATGGATGTTAAGTAATTAAATGTATAAATAAAAATAGGTGTGGATATTTTTGTATATACAACATCGTTCAATAACTTAGTGGTGCTGAAAATTGGGTAGGGAAGGTAGCTGCTCCCCTCTCGTTCTGTACAATTTTATTAGGGAAGCAAGCATTTCTTTTTAACATTTTTTGTACATAATGGCAATGTACATCTCCAGTAGGGGACAACACTGATAGTTGCATAAACTGCAACTGTAATTCAGAGCAATGAACTCGTATCAGTATTTATCTAGCATTGTTTCCAAATTTTGAATTCGCTAAAATGGAATGGGGTTGGAATCTGGTTGATACAACTTTCACACAGAATATCATCACGCTATTTTCTAATAACCAACTTTATTTGCAATAGTTTGAAGGAATACATATTCCTTTCTTACATTATGAGAAATGAGCAGAGATCAAAGTGTACTTGTTAATAGTATAAGGCAGGAAGTTTTCCATAGTTGTGTTTTTTCTCAGCCACATGTGGCATTATGTATAGAAAATTTGTAAATATTTTTAGTATATTTTTTCGTTTCTGTTGGAATGCAATATCAAACAAAATGTTTATTCTTATTTTGAAACTTCCAGCATGAAAAGGTGGTAATTTTCCATCCCAAATTTAGGTGAGATAGAGCATACGGTACTCCAAAATTTAAACAAGACCATGTTGTGGATGACCACAGATAACTATGGTAGTGGAAGGAATAAACCTGTTTGGAACTCAAGTACACCTAAGATCAAATGCACAAAATGATCATTGTAAATGATCTAAATGCTTATGCCCATAAACTTAAAGGGTGGTGGTCGGCGCAGCGGGTGTTTGAATTACACGTAAACAATGTATTTCACACGCATTGTGTGCATCGGTACAAGTCCATTATCAACCAGGCCATGGCGCAACGACCACCTTGCTTTAGGATTTATTTAATGAAAAACAAAATATATGGAGGTAGAAATACATGAAAATATTAATTAATCATAACAAAGAACACAGGAACTCCATTAATGGAACCATGAATTCAGTCACTTATTTCAGATTGAGCTCAATTCAATAACATTTACATTTCTAGAATCCAATTATGTTTTTATAATTCATCCTAAGTAACAAATGATGTACACAGAATATCTCAAACTTGCTATTGGCTTTTGGAGCAAAGCATGATTTTGATTGACATGATTACCATAAGACCAATCAGTGTAACATGTTTTTTAGAATGTAGGACAAGTGCACATGTAGAATACTACTGAGTAGCAGAGATAGGTTTGTTTCACCTGATCACACATTCAGTTCAGTATAAAGACATAAATTTTTTGTGACCACTGTAGTTAAAATGACAATAGCTGCAACTATCGATATTTTCATTTTAATAAAACATTTCCTGCAGACACTGAAAGCATAGCATAAACGGACATTGTACATTAAATCATTGTCAGTGAAATAAGGGGGGGGCACGGTTGCGTTATGGTCTCCATCTATTGAATTCCAGTTTTAATGAAAAATTACAGTATAACTTACTGAAGGCCCTGGGTCAAATACGTTCCCAGCTTGAAAGGCTGACCGATCTCCACGCAATTATGTCTAAAACAGTATTTTGGTAATCTTTATGTAGGTATATTTAAACAAAAACTTTCAAAATCTATTGTCGCTTTAAGAACCTGTCACTGTTTCTATATTAATGAAATTAATGAAGGTATGACCCAACTGCAAAGGTTACAACAACTTGCATAGATTTGACCACAATATCTGACAGTGTGAGATTCATTGCAATAACAATGAAGTGGCCTTAAGGTATAGATGCATGTTCGTGGGCACTTTGAGTGAATTATTTTTTTTTTTGCTTTTTCTTACCCAGACAGTCTTGGCTAGATAATGTTAAAATTTTGGAGCATTGTCAATGCTGAAACACTCAAAAAAACGATTTTAAAATAGAGGGAACCGAGGCATGTGATTAAATGTCCCGAAGTTTGTTTACGTTGCTTACAGTTGTAAATGATAAGTAAACAGTTTCACCCTTATCTCGCAACATGTCAACAACTTCTAGCCTGGCATATTGTTATATTACTAAATATTTTTGTTTTCACACATTTTTTTTCTCCCAAGGTATTTTAAAACTGAAGTATACAAAGTAAACATTTTTCGTTTTGCTGTAGAGATCACCCTGCTGATAGCATTGCAATGCAATGGATAAACACCATTGCTGTGCTGTATCGATAACTTTTCAATGGCATGCTCGTAAAATGCTCGGTTAATTAAAAATAAAAATATACCCTGGAAATTACAGAAAAATTGCCAACAAGATTCTGTTTTTAAGCACCACGGAAAAATGAAGCACTCTGTGATGCCATCTTGGTTACCTCAATCAGAAACCCCCTTGTCAGCTAGCATGCACCTGTAGCGATGTCGAAAAGTACGTTGTATGTATGCTCTGCAACCTCTGGTACTAAGGCACTCTATAAATCAGGTACTTCCAGAGGTCAGGGTTCGTTTAATTTTTATCGACCCATCTCATCTTTAGTTGAATGAAACCTGTCTCGATTTACAATATTTTCCCTCCCATTTAGATTTTTTCTCACAGGCAGTTGACCAATTGAGTAGTAAAAACTGCAAATAGCCGTTGTGTAGCAAAATATTACGGCCCATTTCAAACTGGTCGTCTAACTTTGCATGGTCCATTTCACTGGAGATCACGAAAAACTGAGTCATACAATGTATTTTTTTTAAGGTTTGAGGGAAAGTAAATTTAGACTCAATCCGCAATGTTTATATAACTGTATGAATATCTCATCAGCTTTACGTGATCCATTGTGCCCCTCCCTCAGTGGAAATGATAACACGACACCGTGACAGTTTTCGCGCAAGGTGTTGACTCTGCAGACAATTTTACGTCCGTTTCGCTTGAATTGTAAATATTTTTATTTTATTTTTTATCTGACGATTGAACATCAGCAAGCATCGATGTATGATGGATTTTGGCATGTCGTTGTGATGCAATAGCCATTTTTGTAGACGATTAACGTCACTTTCATAAAACAGGCATTATCTCCGTTCGTGTTTTCTGGTTAGTCACAGAGATTGGAAATTAATTAGCTTCCACAGTTTTTGTCAGTTTGTCTTGAAATTCTCACACTATTTTGACAACAACCTATTATTGTTTTGAAAAAAGTTAAATATAGTGCATAATATGGAGATCCCGTCATTACTTTTTTCACCATGTTTCTTTTTGATTATTTATGTATGTAGCCTTGCCTAATCTTGCTAAACATTCAAAAAAGAGAATGTTTGTACCTGTTTTCTATAATTTAAAATCGTCTTTTGAGTATGTTCCACTATTCACAATACTGCGAAATTTTAACAATCTATAGCCAAGACTTTGGATAAAAAAAAGCAAAAAAAAAACAAAATTCACTCCCAAGTGCCCAAGAACCTGTATCTATACCTTAAATCATAATCCTGCTGGAACGAATCCCTTTCTATAAAAAGAGTTTAATACTACCATGGCCGAGCACCTGATGAGGTGAGATGTAGAATCAGGTGTGGTAGCAAATATGAACTGGCGGCTCTTTAGCAGTTCTTTACAGTTTGATGTATACCACATTATTATATAACATCTGGCAGCAAAAATAACAGAATTCATTTATCCTTCCGTCTCTTATGTACCGTAATCAAATTACGAACACAATCTTTTACATTTTTCCAGGACCTATGGCACAAAACTGGATTCTGTTGTAAACAACTACTGCAAGCAGCCTTTCCAGGCACGTGTAGAAGTCTAATATCTTGCGAAAAATAATTTTTAACAGCCATCTTTTCTTCAACACTCCATATCTTATATTCTGCACCTAACACAAAAAGAAAATATCAAGTAAATCTACTGTTACAAAGTAACAAGGTAAATAGACAGCCGCAAATCAAAATCTGTTGCTGCAAAATTGTTTAGATTTTCAAAAAGAAGTTGTTTGAAATAATAGTTGAAAAATTGCCATCACTCAAAATCAAAACAAGGTGTATATAAGTAATATCCTATGAGTAATTTCAAATTAAATGACATTTTCTTATGTTGATTTTTTATGGTTTTGTAAATGACCACCAGTCAGTCAAACATAACAAAAACAAATCAACATGGATATGTAATAAATGATGTAATGCAATTTTAAAGTAAACCTTATATTTAATTATATTATAGCATTATCAATATCAGTGGATTTTATGATGTCAATGCAGCAGATTATTCGCAATAATGTATCCCATTATTGATCCCTGTACCATGGATTTGATTACAATGTAGTTTTCGAAAACGAATAAAGGAGAAACTATTTAAGAAGAGAAATTGCAAGCATCCTCGTTAGCTCTCTACGTTAAAGCACGCTCGGTTGAAGCATTTCATCTAGTAGGCATGCTTTTAGATTCCACGACTGATGCCGCTGTCATGTCCCTAATCGTGTCAATGAACTAAGGTTAACCCGGGGTGATTCATCCAAGCAGATGCTGCTATGTTTACAGAGTGTGAGTACAGAAAAATGAATAGTAGTACTACACTTATTTGTGAAACAAGATTGTTGTCAGGTGTCTTTTTTTAGTCCCCGTTCGAACGAAGTCCGAAAACGGGGACTATCATTTTGGGTTAGTTCCATTCGTCCGTCCGTCCGTCCATCCGTATGTATGTACGTCCGGAGCTATATCTCAAACACCAATTGACTGATTTCATTCAAACTTTACATGAAGACATAATATCTTACATATACGCGTCAAGTTACTTTATTATCGGAGCAAAAATGGCCGACTTGTGGCCATTTTGGATGTAAAATTTGCTATTTCTGATACCTAAACGTGTCTGCAGCAGTTTCTCGGAGATGACTGGGCCGATTTGGATCAAAGTTGGTATGATGATCATACATATTGGTTTGTAGTTGCACGTCATTTTTTTATCGTGATTCGAACAAATATGGCGGCCATCTTGTTTTTCATGGTACCCATGCTACTTTATCTTGAATGCAATGAATGTCTCTGTTTAAAGTTTGTACAAAGATAGTATACCAAGAGATACATCTGCACCAGCATGGTTTTTGTGATTCAATTCAATATGGCTGGCCGATGCCCAATTTTAATGTAAAAGCACTAAATCGTCATTTTCACATGTCCAAGGCTGTTTCTCAAAGATGACTGGGTCGATTTGGATTATGATGATCATACACATTTGGTTATATGTGCACGTCATACTTTTTTCGTGATTCAAACAAATATGGCGGCCATTTTGTTTTTCATGGTACCCATGCCTACTTTCCTATGAATGCAATGAATATTTCTGTTTAAATTTTGTACAAAAACAGTATACCAATAGATACATCAACACGAACATTATTTTTGTAATTTGATTCAATATGATTGTCCAATTCTCATGTAAAAGCAATAAATCATATTTTTTTTACAAATCATCTCCTATTAATGGTTTCAATCTAATCTCAATGACTTCATCAGCATCAAATTGATATGTCAAATCACAAAATTTTGGACGGGGACTGTGTCGTTAACAATGACTTGTTATTTATACAGCAAGATTAAAATCACTGTTTGTAGGATGGCTAACACCCACTAGCTTTCCAGCCATGTTCACTCACTCGCTACGCATTCGTTTGGCTTGAAGTATTCATCAAATCATGGGCCTCTCGTAGCATTTGAAAATAGCTATTACAGGACTGTAGCCAATAAAATCCACCTCAATGGTTTGAAAACACTTGCTGGATTGGGTAACAATACGACAACGTACATGTACCCATGGTACACACTCCTACGCACAGTCAATTCCGTCAGTCCATAGGCGGCGGTCTAGCATAGCATAGTGCAAGGTCGTGACGGACACCAAAAGTACTAGTCACTGTGTGCCGTTCACTCGGGCGACCACTACAATGCTACTCCACACCACACTGTAAATTATTTAATTACAAGAATATTTGATGGATAAAAACTAGTTTCTTTCTTAGTTTGCCATATGAGATTGTGAATACAATTTTCAGAAAGACATTTTAAATTGTTCAGATTCACAGGCCAGTGACTGCGAAATAGTTCTGTTCACTGTGGATTTTTCTCGAAATTTTCCATTTTTTAGTGGCAGCAAATCCACTGATATTGAAAATGCTTCAAAAAATAACAATAATAAATTCTTTGTCAACTCATAATGGAGTAAGCTTTCGTCCATTATGGGTTGGCGGGTCGTTCATTATTGTTTAAATAGACATCATAAAGTCATAGTCTATGAGGTGCAATACACATTGAAATTTTGGCAGCTAAAGACATACTGAAACAGTTCCATACCTTGAGGCATCTGTCTGCTTTTTTTCTTTACACTAGATGAAGTCTGAGTGAAAGAAACATCACTTTTGCCAGATGCCCTTCTTTTAGGATAAGCAAGCTCATGCTGAACTAAAAGGAAGAATCAAGTAAAATGTAAATGAAAAAGAAAGAAGAAAAATGAATCCTGCAATTCATATATGTTAGTTATAAATTGAAATTCTGCCAGCTTCATGCATGCTGAACAATTTGAGCCAGAACGAATCAACACCCCATCATTGTAAGGATAGTAATATCTCCAGAAAGTGTATATATGAAGGGACTGCACATAATGATAAAAACGTATGTTACTTGATACAAAGCATGTTTCCAACTTACCAATCTGTCAAAATGTGGCACACTTACCTGGATGTGCTTGTTTAGCTTTCTTCAGTCTGAAGCAATGGTTCATTTGTGTTTGAGTTTTGCTCTTTAACACCTGCAAGAACAGCCAGCCATTTAATTCATGAAAGTCAATTATAAAAATTTGAAAACAGTGTATTTAAAAAAAAAAACAATATTGGCATACGATATGAACCCAAATGACACTAAATTACACATTATGATTTTAAAAGTTGTTTGCATTTCTGATTTTAATTACTTTCAAAATCACATATGAACTCAAGAAAAGTATATACTTAAAATTAAAAGGAAGAAATTCTGAATGTGGGTAACAAACATGAAAGCCAATACTATAAAGTTTAACACAAGAAAATCCAGTTATTTTTTCAAGAGAGAATGTCTTATTTACCTGATTCTGAGAGCCAACATACGATATCTTCTCTGAGTTCAAAAACTTTGTCCATTCCATGCAATAATTGTGTGTATTTTTCTTTTGCTAAATACTCTGCAAACTTAAAAATTGATATACATGTAAATCATAGAACATGTATAAATAACTACATGCCCACATTATTTTTCATCCGCCAAAAAGGCTTTGACAAAATAAAAATTACAAATAGGCAAAGCAATGCAATTATTATTACTGGCAACAGAAAAATGATCATAGACATCAGAAAGTGAAAAACCTCACAAGATGAAACTAGACAGCAGTCAAAGAAATATGAAATGTCTATTTCCCTCATGCATGAGCCATTTATTTCAGCTCAAAACTTGTTTACCAAAATGTGTTAATGCATGTTAACTTGATGTTAGCTTTGCATTAGTGTAACATAATGTTAGCATATTCAGGGTTGTAAAGTTGATTCTTATTCAAAGTTTTTAAATATAATTAAAATAGTGTTTGAATCAAAAATATAATACATTTGAAAAGGTAAAACACAAATACAACTGTGCTCCAGAAAGATAGATATTTTATACTTTGCAGCCACATGTTTTTTCAGTAATCATGTTTGTCAAATAATGTATCTACTATCATCCAATCCTTGATCTGTACTAGACGAGTGGCAATAGAACTGCTTTGATATAATCTATAGATTTAACTTGCGTACAATCAAGTATCCGTAATAAATTGGCCATTCTTATTAATACATTCAAAGACTATTACTACTGTTATTTTTACGAGAAGTATTTTTGACAAGTGGAGATCGTTACTGAATTACCCTATAGAAACTTTATTGACATCGTCACAATGTTGAATTACGACAATGGACACTATTTAATTTTCGTCCTATATAATGTGATAATAATAAACTATAATTCTCATTTCAAATATGGATTGATTTTGTACAGTCCTTGCGCAGAAAATTCAAAGGGAAGTCATGGACTGATGTTTCAATTCATCTGTAATAAATAATGCATCAAACACAGTAAACCACTGTTGGGTGACAGTGAATGTACCAACAGGGACTGCAAATCTAAATGTTGTCTTGGCGCTGGCATGAGGCCATGGCAAGCAATCAATCAGAGTTGTGAATTTGAATAGTTGTTTTGACAACTTTTTCCTATCCCTGATAAGTAGCATGTAATCTAGTAGTAGTAATCTAGACAACTTATTTTCATTCTGCTATATTTTATGCCCACTGTTTTTATCAACAAATATTTTTGTGAGTATTTCCATACAGTCACAGCCTACTGTTAATACAAAGCTTACATTCAATAATGTAGAGTTAGCAAGGTCATAACATGATTTTAACAAAGCATTAGCACATTAGGTAAGTAAGTATTTAGCTGTACTGTAATATCTATTTATATCTATTAAATTTCAACTGACACACGATGAGGTTTCCTGGCTGTAACACTAATACACATCAAAATATTCAAATGATTCAGGGATATATCCTTACCTTAATGACAAAAACTCCACAAGAGACACTTGCACTGCGTGGTCAATTGTTGATACTTTGTAATTTCCATCTTCTTCTTTGTTAACTGCAAATTTACTAAAAAAAAGTGAAATATTTCAATCAAAAACTGTTAGAAGAGTAAAAGAACAGTGGAGGACAAATTTTTAGCTTTCAGAAGTGACAGTATCCAATCACCATAAACTAAGGTGTTTTCATTGCCATAGTCCTGTTCAAATTATGTTAACCAGTAAGTAGCAGATGAATTTACTAATATGATTGCTGTAAAACAGACACAAAGTAGTAAGTGTATTTGCAGAAGTGAAAAGTTGCTACTTCAGCATTCATTAAAACCATGTACATGTTGATGCCATGCATGTACTAAACAATTTTGAATGGACGGATGAAAACAAAATATTGACCAGCCACGATGTGCATCACCCCCCCCCTTAAAAGGTAAAAGTTTGACTGAAATAAGTCCACACATGCCAAAAATGTGGTTCCAGCCATGAAAAATAGTTTGATTTTTAGATGCAAATTAACAACCAAAACTAATGACAGTCCATCTTTGACCACATCTTTATATGTACAATCATGTATGTCATGTACTATCCATGTACAAAAAATGAATTGAATTTCTTTAGGCCTGTTCCAGATGTGTGTCCTGAATACCATCCATCAAAATAAAAGTGGCCACCAGTTGGCTGTATTAGCTCAACAATGGCAGCAAACTTTGACAAAATAAAAATTACAACTCGGCAATGCAATGCAATTGTTATTACTGGTAACAGAAAAATGATCATAGACATCCGTGACACTGAAAAACTTCAGCACTGGTAAAATTTGAATGATGTTGGCCAAACTGCATCCAAAAACTGGCTCCCCAACATACTTGTACACATGTGTGCATAGATGGCCAGGACCTTAAGATTTTCCAAAGCTCATACAGGAATGGAAAAATTTAACTTACACATACATGTACCAAAATTGTACACACAGACCCAAGGCTTGAACATCCAATTTTAAGACCAAAAAATTACCTTATCAAGCCCTACAGACCAGAAACAGATTAGTACCAACAGTTGACTTATGGAAAACAATACATGTACATAATATAGACTAATACTCACTTCCAGTTCTGCTGAATTTGATTCATTTTCTCTTTGCTTTCCCCCAAAGAATTGAGATATAATATTTTGCGCTCCATTTGATTTACTTCCTGTCAAAACAATCATTAAAAAAAAGTGTTTTTATATCAGAAGCTTTATCATTAGAAGTATGTGTGTTTCATTTATTCTATTATTCAAAACAACAGAATATATGAATAAGTATATCTATACAGGCAAGTCACATTCAAGAGTTCAACAGATAAACAAAATCTGTGTCAGATGCGTATAAGATATTAAAACAGAAAATGTGCCCCAATTAAAACAAGTCATAGTTGTATTTTGGTGAATTGACATTTGAGGACTAAAAATTATCTTTTGTCTGTCATTTATTGTGGCATTCAAAAAGACTCAAGAGCACAAAATTTCCATTCGGTCAACAGTCAAAAGTAATCAACATGTATACGCATTCACTGTGACACAAAATCGGGACAGGAACATTGAATGTTGGAATTGTTCACATGATGAAAAAAAAATGACATAGTTATGAGGAACAAGTCATTGAAAATTACACAGTCCCCATTAAATTTTTGAAAGTTCTCTTTATGCTCGTCATATTAAAGTGAAGGTGTTGGTTGTTGCGAGCGTGTCCTTGAAACTTGAGTCCCAAGTGGCAAATACAACAGATAGTTTATTTACATCAAATTCGAACATGTGTTGCGTGACAACCCCTCTGGTTTAAGATATAGCAGAGAAAAACAAAGATCACAAGTGAAAGTAAAACAAATTGAAGTGCACTCTGTTATTGCACTTGCTAAAATTGTTTAAAGTATGTTTAAGAAAATGCATGTCTGAAGATAGGAATGAGGCACTACAATTACAAATTTTGAAATACAACTCTGGACGGACAGACAAACGTACGAACACACAGACAGTTGGATGCACTGACGAACGGAGGACATATCCTAACATGTATGATCTATGTAAACAAATTTGAATAAAAACTGAGAAAGCATGTCCAAAATATGACATTTTCAAAAAACAAGATGACTGCCAGTTGGCCATTTTGAATTGAAACTCATTGACTCGCTCAAACTGAGTCTACCATACACATAAGTCGTGATGTTGGCATCTTGGAATAATTAGTTCTATTTTGCTATAAATAAGTGGGCATATATTTATGATGTTACTACATACTAAGAACAACATTGTCTTTATTATGACAGGAAATTATACTCATGATATTGCATGTACCATGGGGGATGTGTGGATAAATTCCTACACCATAGAAGCATGTATGCATGTGCATATATCCAATACGATGCATGATGAAAGCTCAAGACCTCACTGAATATAAGCCTCTAAGATTGTGCACTGTTGTCCCAGTTCAAGAAAAAGCTGAATATAAAAACAGTCTGAGTGCATATAAGCAGTATAAACTACCAGTTGTAGTTGTCCTGTGCAGATGTGAATAGAAATGTTGTAATATCTGTAAGGTAATTTTAGTTTCTAGTGCACAGCAACAGAAATATTTTTCCTAGTTACAGCTACCTGAATTCCTGTATACTGTAACCTGTGCAGTGAGTACTGCCAATATTTAATAATTGCATGTTGCAAAAAACTGTCTATCAAAAAATATATAATGCAAATAGTTATTTTTGCAGTAATAGTTGCCAACAGAACTAAAGTGCATAACAAGAAATGAATGAAACAATTTTTGCACAAAATACCATTTTTCAAACATAAGTGTTCACAAAATCAGAAGGATGTACCAAAAGATAGACAGGTAGAGGTGCTTTGCACGACATAGCCTCCTATCCGTGTTCTACAAATTCAGTAGACAAGTAGGCAAAGATACTGAGAAAACTGCAAAGTGACAGCAAGATTTAATGAGAAAATTGAAATCAGTGCTTTGTTATCTGTATTACTGAATGAAAGATTATTATATAAATTTGTATATACATGAGAATGACTAAGAAAAATTCTTAAATATTTACCACAAGAGTTCAGTGTCCATCTTGTATAATACCACAAATATTTTGTCCACCTTCATACATAGTTCCCATTATCAAGTCATGCTTGGAAAAATCAATCTGTAAGTGTAAATGAAAGTAGACAAGTCATTGTCAATGACACGTCCCCGTTCCGTTCATATTTGAGTGACATATACATTCAAAGCAGATCATGACCGAAATGCACCTGCATATGTACAACACATTGTACTAAATCTGAACAAAATCCATCCATGCATGACTGAGATCCGATTCCGGAATTGTGAAAATACGTGATTTTGATGCATTTTCGGCCTTAAAATAGCCATCATTCAGCTATTGTTAAGCGGATCATGAAACAAATGCACATACATATTTGTGACATGATGTACCATGTGTGTGTGAAGTTTGAACTTGATCAATCCAGACATGTCTTGGATACGGATCCAGAACTGAATTTATTAAAACAAAATGGCCACCAGTCGGCCATTTCGAACTTGATCCGAAAAAAAAAATAACGTGCATCAAGGTCCTATTATGTTTAATGTATGTACCAAATTTGAACAAAATCCGTCCATGCATAACTGAGATCCGGGTTCGGAATGGTGAAAATGTGCGATTTCAATGCATTTTCGACCTTAAAGAGGCCGCCATTTGGCTATCGTTAATGAAATCATGAAACAAATGCACATACATATTTGTGACATGATGTACCTTGTGTGTGTGAAGTTTGAACTTGATCAATCCAGACATGTCTCGGATACGGATCCAGAACTGAATTCTTTAAAACAAAATGGCCGCCAGTCGGCCATTTCGAACTTGATCCGAAAAAAAAATAACGTGCATCAAGGTCCTATTATGTTTAATGTATGTACCAAATTTGACTGAAATCTGTCCATGCATAACTGAGATCCGGGTCCGGAATGGTGAAAATGTGCGATTTTGATGCATTTTCAGCCTTATTCGGCTATCGTTAATCGGATCATGAAAAAAATGCATGTGCATATGTCCCATATAATGTGTGATGTATGAGTGAAGTTTGAACTTAATCGGTCCATGCACGTTCGCACACACGGACGCACGCACGGACGCACACAGGGCAAAACATAAGTCCCCGTTTTCGGACTACGTCCGAACGGGGACTAAAAGCAAAAATGAGTGAAGAGTATGCAACTTTGATAATAAAAATAAAAATAAGATCTTTTATACATATGCAGAATAGGCACATGTGAAATTTCTATTTACTCGACATGTATACTGCTAAGAATGAAAACATACATGAACTAGTTTAGACAAAGTTTTATAAAAGGTCACAAAAACTTTTAAAGCTTGATAATCTTACCTTCTTTGGATAAGTGGTTTCACCCCTCAGACAAATGGATGACATTAAATTATGGTCAAAAAATTTGATTCTCTGAGAAAAAAAATATCAAGAATATAGTTATCAAATTGACTTGAACATCATAGCTTTAATGATGCTCAGTTTAAATCACAAAGTTTAACTTAATTTAGAGCTATTAGTGATATAGAATAACAAATATTTCACAACTTGTAGTCTTCAGCTGGAAAAGTGGTAACAAAATTTACCACATACATGTGGAGCCTGGACATGTATAGGATATAAAACTAAACATGAAATTATGAATAAGAACTCAAATGAAAACAAATGGTGTTCAAAATAAAGTTTGAACTCCTCTGCCATCTAATAATTCTTTTAAGAGTGAGGTTATCTTCAGTTGTCCAGAAGAGAAATTGTTGAGCTATGCATAGCAATAATGTACATTAATGTACAAGAGAAGCTTTAACAAACAAACCAATGCCATTAATCCTGAAATTTAGTTTTTCAGATTTTAAATTTGCCAAGACACCTATAGGTTGAACACATCTTTCTGAAAAAAAACCTATATAGTATAATGTCCCCTATTGTATTAACAATTTAAACAAGATTTAATTTAGCTTTTATAATATTATCATTTCTATTTTTTAATTATATTATCTAGCACATGATAACTGTACAGCATGCTATAGTGTACACAAATTATTTCTTATCTAATTACAATGATGTACATGTGACACAGACTCAGTGAAGTAATTAATATAACTTTAAATTAATATAACTTTAAGTTACCTCTCTTTTTTGAGTGGCAGGATAGACAGCAGAATTGACAATATCATCAGAAAGTTCATTCCCATTCTTGAGATTCCTAAAACTGGATTCTAGTATCAAATACGGTTCTATCTTACATACAGTTGAATCTGCTGTTTTCTCAGTAGGTGCTGAAAAAATACCAGGTATAATGAAAGTAATAAAGATTCGGAAATGTACTGATCTGTGACAGTGTGTGCAAACACAGACGCTGTTCATGAAGAATAACGTAATGTAATAGTTTCATAGTTGGATTTTATTTCCCCTTTATAAAAAACAAGCCATGCATGGCACAGTCCCAGTTAGTTATCAAACTTAAGATGTATAATTTTGTTTATAGTAATATAGTTGGAACATAAACATGTCAGAGATATGGATCCAGAAGCTGATGCTTAATTATGATTTTTTTAACACTGAAATGATTGACATTCAGCCACCTTGTTTCTAATCGTCAATCCATCCATAAATTCTTGATTTTCCAGTATTATAACTCTCACATACCTTCAGGAGTCTTGATATCAATCAGCACTGATTCTTCATCATCTGAAACCTCTGAAATAAACACACATATTGATGAAGCATACAATAGTAATGAGAAATTAATTTTTTTTTTGATGTAAGAACATCCATTTTTGTTTAGGCATAAATGTGATTTACGATTTTTAGAATAACATTTAAAAATTTCAAAACTGCAGTTGAAAACCATTTTGCCAACCACAGGAACTGTGGCTTTGGCATAAATACAATTTCGAAATGACTTCATCCAATCAGGAATTACTTTCACGAATATAGGGCGGTAAAAAAGAACATACCATCACCACATTCATTGAAAATATTCTGGCATATATGTACGTTAAAGTAAATCCATACTTACCATTCAAGTCAATCTCTATGTCATCAAGTGATTTGTTCTTGTACTTTTCCACAGATCCTCTTTCACAAGCAAGTAGAATTCTGCTGACTTTAGCGATCTGCAGGGTGTCTTGTGGGATCCTATAAAACTTCCTATGAACTCTGATGTAATGACCCAAAAAAACAGCCAAAATTTCCTGTCCATTGTCTTTCAAGTTGAAAAGTTGAGACATAGTTGCAATTTGTTTTCTCAAGATTGGTTGAGTTGAAACATTCAGGGCAAGTCAAACCACATTTCTGTGCATATTTGTTCAAGCACATGGTAGCACGTATTGGATTCTCAAGCATAGTGAAGAACCAGATGTAGCTCATGTGTTGAGTTTTAAATCCAGAAGTGCTGAAAGAAAATTGCTGTGGCAAAAGCTAACAAAGGAAATCATGCAAATAATGTTGAAGTACTCAAGGCAGGAAAGGGTTTTCTAATTCCCTTTAAAAAACCATCATATCAGATAGGTGCAACTAAATATGTTCCCTGTCCAGCCTGTTTGGGATATTTCATCCGAACTGAATTATGGAAACATCACAAATCATGTACAGCCATATTCTGAGTCAGTATTGTTTGTAAAAACATTCGTTAATGGAGCAGCGTTCAAGTGACGATCAGTAACAATCTCAGCTAACGGGCTACTAATTTTATCGGATGATGTGTGGTCTGACGATATGTCACACTGTGGTACTTGACACTGGATTGACGGAGTGGTGATTCCATCTGGTGTTGTGTGGTTGGTATTACATCACATCCTGGTACTTGAGACTTGGCTAACTGACAACTGATTCCATCTGGTGAAATGCAGTCTGGTAATATGTCAGAACCAGGTACCTGAGACTTGGCTAACTGACAACTGATTCCATCCGGTGACAACTGATTCCATCTGGTGATGTGTGGTCTGATAATATGTCACACCCTGGTACATGAGACTTGGCTAACTGACAACTGATTCCATCTGGTGATGTGTGGTCTGGTAATATGTCACACCCTGGTACTTGAGACTTGGCTAACTGACAACTGATTCCGTCCTGTGATGTGTGGTCTGGTAATATGTCACACCTTGGTACTTGAGGCTTGGTTAACTGACAACTGATTCCATCCGGTGATGTGTGGTCTGGTAATATGTCACACCCTGGTACTTGAGACTTGGCTAACTGACAACTGATTCCGTCCTGTGATGTGCAGTCTGGTAATATGTCACACCTTGGTATTTGAGGCTTGGCTACCTGACAACTGATTTCATCCGTTAATGTGCGGTCTGGTAATATGTCACACCCTGGTTCATGAGACTTGGCTAACTGACAACTGATTCCATCCGGTGATGTGCGGTCTGGTATTGTGTCAGACCCAAGTACCTGAGACTTGGCTACCTGACAACTGATTCCATCCGGTGATGTGTGGTCTGGTAATATGTCAAACCATGGTACTTGAGACTTGGCTAACTGACAACTGATTCCGTCCTGTGATGTGCAGTCTGGTAATATGTCACACTCTGGAACTTGAGACTTGGCTAACTGACAACTAATTCCATCTAGTGACGTGTGGTCTGGTAATATGTCGCACCCTGGTACTTGAGACTTGGCTAACTGACAACTGATTTCATCAGATGATGTGCATTCTGGTAATACGTGACACCCTGGTACATCCTGGTATGACATAGCAGATCCTTGTGTTTGTTGCAAGTTTAATATCTACAAAAGCAATACAAATAGAAGAAGACAAAGATTTTAGAGCAATAAATATTTATATTTAATCTCACTCAACAGCATACAAGAAAATCAAGTCATTGGAAATAGCACAGCTATTTCACGTTACTTTTTCAACATAATGTTTTAAATACCATTATATGTGAAAAATGCATATACCATGTAGTAAACAAAATCTGTTCATGTATGAGCGAGATTCAGTTCCATATATATGGAAATGTACAACATTAAGTTTGATGCTTATGTGATGTTTGAAGCATGTTCAAGCATGTCAGTGATCTGGTAAAGAATTCATAAAAAATGGCTACCAGTCAACAATTTTGTACCAAAGCAAGTCATTTCATGATATGACAAGAGTCATTCTTATTTTAACAGTAAACATAACTGAAATTAGTCAGCCACTTTGAATCAGAGCATGAAAGAAATGACATAGGAATAGTAGTTTGATTGCCATCAATCAATATATGTCAGAGGCATACTTTATAACAGCATTCCACCATTCTGAATCAGATCCATCCTGGTCAATTAATGTCAGATACAGCTCTGAAACCACATTCATTACAACAAAATGCCAACCCCCCCCCCACCCCACATTCATAACTAACAACAAAATGACCACCAGTCAGCCATTTTGAATCCAGTCTGAGAAACAAAATTACTTGCAAACGTTCAATGTACATGTATGTATTAAGTTCACACAAGATCTATCCATACATGACCAAGGTCTGGAATCGGAATGGCATTGTTCTCCCCAAAAAAGGTGACAGGCATAATGCAAAAATTTTTCTTGTTTTGAATACTTAACCAGCTGCGAAAATTTACTAATGGACACGTGGGATAAAATTAGGTCAGCTTTTCTATAACATATTTCAAAAGCTCTACAAGCCCTACTACCGGTACATTGTTTACAAGTCATTGAAAATGACACAGTCCCCATTAAATTTTTGAAAGTTCTTTTTGTGCTCATCATATTAAAGCAGAGGGGTTGTCGCGAGCGTGTCCTTGAAACTTGAGTTCCAAGTGGCGTATACAACAGATTGTCTATTTACCGTACTCGACCACGTTAGCGCCCATGCCCGGGCAAGCGCCCACCCCCCACTTTTGCGCAATTTTTATATTTGGGGTCACATTCGGCAAAGCGCCCACCCCCCTTCAAAATGCAACTAATTTAAAACTTGGTCTTGCGTAACGAATCTTGGTAAGCGTTTTTATATGATACAGCGTGGACATCGACCGCTGTGAGCATGTTGTGAATGCGTAGAACACTGTAACCGTGCGTAAACTACGCTTCGACAATGACCTGTTATTAATTAATACAAGTAAAATGCAATACATATTTCATGCCATATTCAGTCTAATTCTCAAAAATGGCTAGTTACTAGTTTTTTGGAAAAACCATGTCGTTTATTCGCTGAAATCAATTCCAACAGATCGTACTTCAACATCGATTATTCACTTCCGCATTGCGTTACCGGAAAGTCTTTGGGAATTTCCGAAGAATTGCGTCAGTACAACACAGCATTCTGATTAGTTAATAACCAACTTTGACCCATTAGGTCAAACAACGCTGCTGTAGGTCAAATCTGCAATTGCATCATGGCGGAAAGTGATTTTCATCGAGAGTTTGCGTACGATCCAACAACTTCGTCAGTGGAAATAATATGACAATTTTGACTTCGACTGTGTTCCAAAAGACTCAAATGTTTTTAATTCCGTAAATTATGGTGGTACGTAATTAATATTGTAATAAAATGTGCATATTTTTTGTGATCATTTCTGTTTCTTCATTGTGAAAATCAATGACGACGCAAATTAATTTAGTAATTTGATTTTCCCTCAAAGACGTAATCTGTCACTTGATGAATCAAAATTTTCATTTGCACTCTTTTTCGAGGGGGGTGCTCGGGTAAGCACCCACCCCTACAAAATCGTGATTTTCTGAGTTGAGGCCTCTGGGCGCTAACCCGGTCGAGTACGGTACATCAAAACACGTGTTCTGTGTAGTAGTAATATGGCCAAAAATAAAAACAGCCATTATTCGGCCATCTTTGATCTGATTATGAAACACACTGATATGTATGATGTATGTGCCAAATATGAATGAAAATAGTACATAAATTGTGGAAATATTAATAGTAGTAAGGCCAAAAAGTCAGATGGCTGTCAATCAGATTTTGAAACAAATTGTCATGGACATGCATCCTAACATGTATAAAGTACATGTATGTGCCAAATTTGAATGAAAACTGACAGAGCACGTCCAAGATACCGCATAAAAAAAAGAAAAGAAGATACCGACCATCTTTGATCCAATTACGAAAAAAATCGGCATGGACATGTAACCTAACATGTATAATCTATGTACCAAGTTTGAATGGCAACTGACAAAGCATGTCCAAAATACAACATTTTCAAAAAACAAGATGGCTGCCAGTTGGCCATTTTGAATCGAATCGCTAAACCACTGCATGTGCGTATCTCCCACATAAGGCACAAGGCACATGCAAAGAATGAACGGAATCGGTCTACAGGATTCTGAAATATGACTCAGAACAGACTGACGCACGGACGGACGAACGGACAGACTCAGGAACTCACAGACGGTCGGGGACATGTATCCTAACATGTATGATCTATGTACTAAATTTGAATGAAAACTGACAAAGCATGTCAAAAATACAACATTTTCAAAAAACAAGATGGCTGCCAGTCGGCCATTTTGAATCGAATCACTAAACCACTGCATGTGCATATGTGCCACATAAAGTACTAGGCACATGCAAAGAATGAACGGAATCGGTCCAAGGGATTCTGAGATACGACTCTGGACGAACGCACGGACTTCGTTCGAACGGGGACTAAAATACACTCCAAATTACAGCATGTTGTAAATTAAAAAAAAAACTGAAATGTTTGTCCCATTACCATCTCTGGGGAGAATTTTGCCATTCATGACCTAATACTCCCTTTCTGAATACAACTTCTCAACTTTGTGATCTTAGAAAGACGATTTAACAACTCCTGTGTCTTATCAGTAACATTCACTTCAGTCTTGTATATTGACATAGTTTCTAGCTTGCAATCATGATATCCCAATTCCAAACTGGGCTGTTGTTGTAACCCAATAATCATTTGTCTTGAAAAAACCAGTTTAGCTTTGCTGATGACATTAGATACTAGCAGGATCTTTTGAATATTTGGGGCAATACGCAGTTTTCTGAATGAGAGCCGATTTCTATCTGAAGCAATTTTTTCAACTGATATACTGATTATCCTTTGTGCATCAGTTGTATCCATGTTTCTTTTTGAATACTGTAAAGGGATTAAAGGTACATGCTCAGTGAATGGTGGCCCAAAAAACTTGTTTGCTAAAAATATGTTAAAGATTGGGGGGGTCTCTCTCATGGGTAAACGGGCATTAACAAATGACTTCTCTGGCCAATGAAAACTCATATTTGGATCAAATGTAGCTAATTAATTAATTAATGTTTCAAATCGTATGGCACATTGTTCATTCATAAATGCAACTTGAACTGTGACCTCTTGTTATATGATTTGAATACTCAGATCTTTGTTATGATTTTAGCAAATTAAATGTAATATTTTATATCATGGAAATTGAAGTCAGCTTATTGAAACACGACTCGAATGACAGAATCATGTTCAGTTGTATTATCCACAGCCATTTGCCAGTGTACCACACCCACATGCTCAACTATTTTTAGCACTGAAGTAGGGAAATTCATGAATTTTACGGGTTTGCTATTGGATTTTTTTTTTCAACACTTCAAGGTGATAAATGCATAGTTGAAATGAACCAATACATTGATTTTAATGACTGTTTCACCTTGAGACAACTTAAATTTTTTTTTGGTTTAGCAATGAAAAATCAGAAAATATATATAATAAATAGTACCTCAATAATTATGGTTCTCAGTCGTCACATTGTTGTACATTATTCCCAGGAATTTTAGTCCAGGTTTGTCCTGTTTTAGCTGATCTTGCTGAATGATAGATATCGGTTTTGACTGTCCAAAACTCAGTATGGGCAAACTAATAGCGAACAACATTCCAAACAATAGGCATTTTCAAACCATTAAAAATATTTTTCTGGATATATCTACTGACATACTGCCATACCATACACATGCAAAATTAACAAATACATGTAGCGAGTGCAAGGTCAGGATGTATTTTAGAAAATTAGAAATATTTCACTCAGTCCATATTCTTTTTCATAGGGAAAACAGGAATAATTATACAAATCTTGAACACAAGTCAACGATCAGAAGAAAAAAATATCACACCAATGGACTTTGCAAACCAGACAATCCTACTGTACTTGTGTTTGTGGTAGTACATGTGCAAGTGTATGTGCAATTTCGAATGGAATCAGTTAAAGGAATGATGTGAACAAATATTACCCATTTCAGACTTTCACCAACTTCTCAACTGGAAATTGTATATAAATATATTTATAAGGCATATGCTGTTATAACATTATTATGAAAATAAGCATTATCTTACCTTATGCTCCCATGGTAATTTGACTGGTCCATAATCATATAATATTTCCTCATTGACGTGAATGTCTTTTACAGCAAATAGTGCCAGGTATGGCTGTCCTTTGAATTCAAGTGTTTTCATTCTTGCATTTGGAGATTTTCTTTCATGGTTTACTAGCCGCCCATATTTAGGTCCATTGCCAGGTTCATTAGTAGAATCGATACTGCAACATTGGCAAAATATAGCTTTTGAAAAATATATAGCAAGGTAGATTTTTTTTATGGACTAAGAGTTAAAAGATTATTTTTACTGTCACAATCATTCATTTGATATAGACTTAAGAATGACCAGCAATCCCAAGTTATTGATAATAGTAAATTGCATACAGTCATATATGGTCATCCACTACATTAAAAGAAATAAATGAAGAAATATTCTTTGTGGCTAACATGGCAAAGTTGTTAAAGCTTTACTATTACATAAAATAAGAATTTGATATTTGTTACAAATATTGGTAGATGGGGTTACTGGCCTTATTTGTTCATGTAATTTATTGGTGATAGTAGGTATGAATTAAAAAAACACCACATGTGTTGTGTTTGAGTTTGAATAATTTCTGTGGCTGTGGTACAGGGTCACATAGTAGTCACAACACAGACATGTACACAGTACTATGGGATAGGCTAATATTAAATGCAGTTTAAATGAGTTTCATATGAAAAGATTGTAAAGATGTGGACACTAACCAATATGTCTTATCCTTGAATTTAAAAAAAGTAACGGAATACACTGCCATCAGAAGACTTCACGAATCTCTCCCTCCGACCCACTAATAAGTTCACCATCGTATTGCAATAAGAAATTTCTTTTATTGAATTGCTTTCCAGCAAAAACACCTCTACCTGGAATAAAATAAACCATAAATGATAAACTAGTCATTACACTTGTGACTTGGATATATTTCGAAATACAAGTTAACATGAAGCAGTGATGAAGCCGTTCAGTTATTTAGGACATTGAGCAGCGTGGTAAACGGCAAACAGTCAGATTAAATATATTCTCATCTGAGGGACATCAAAGAATCGTACAACGAACAGCTGAAATACTTGCTGATTATCGCTAAAAACTATAAACAAACGTCTTTTTCAATATACTGAGATCTGAATGCACAAATCTAACGCAGACTGAAGTAAATTTCGATTCCACTGCCATGGTTCGAACGGCACAGGGTCTTCGAAAAACGTGCTGTCAGTCTTTGGTTTAGAATATAATGTGTTGTCAACTGACAGGAAATTGATTGCATATTATTAATCAAGCCGAACTGAGCACAAAAAATTTGTTAATTCTTTACATTATTACCTTCCTGAATAACTCCATTCACAGCATATCAAAAAATCACAGCCGATCAGAACAAAACTGCCATTTTTTATTGGGACCCCCTAAGCTATTAAGACCAAAGACTCCCTAAGTTTTATTATAGAATTTTGTATTTGGAAACTGGTGTAATATCAGTGTTCTTACGGCTAATCTCATTTTTGTGTCTAAACAATAAATCACAGTTATTTTTTTTTTAGCATGCACTTTCATTGCCGCCAGATATTAATGCGTACTGCCGAAATACAAAAACAAAACAACGAGAACGCGTACAAAATAAAAAAAATAATTAGATAAAAAAAATATTGTCACTCAGTTTGAAATTATTTTACAGTAAGTGCATTCTACTATAAAAGTGTTCTGTTTAGATTACTAGTATTCGGTATGGTAACACCTACGCGCTTGGTCCCAGCATTTAGCACATTGTCGCTGAAGACAGACAACAAATAGAAACAGTAAAGTGAACAGTGGAACGTCATACCTTTCCATAGCACAATCGTCTCATAAAATCCTGGCTGGTCAGTTTGTTTGGCTATATAATATTCTGCCACTTTTATTTGATCTTCTTTAGAAGAGAGCAGTCGATGTGACCGTCGTGTGCTTCGAGTGCCCGCCATGCTTAACTTGTTGGCCTTTTCTCCATGCCCATATTATGCGCACGTCCACGCGAGTAGTAACATTTCTTCGCTTTCACATACGTTTTCCATTTTACATTGAAAGACAAGTACTGGAACCATGTGTTCCCCAATATTCTCGCTTTCGCGGTCTGAGCACCATTTTACCCGCAAAAAAATAATTCCTCGAAAAACATTAAAGTCCTCGCTTGCGCAATTCTTTGCGTTTAACGTGAGTGCTACGTCTTACAGCCGAATTCATGAAAGTTGGACGCACGACATACTTTTGTAACATGTTTACTAAAAAACGCGTTCAGACAGCGAAGTATGGTAATACAATACCATGATGCCAATGTACTCATTAGAAATACTTCATTCACAAAAAAAGATTTTAGTTTTGACAGGTAAATGAACAAACGTCCAGTCCTTGTGGAAGGCGAAATAAGATATCGCATTTTTAATAACTGACTAAATGGAGTAGCTCCAAATTACTTATGGCCAGAAAATGTCCCTAGGAGGGTCTGACCCAGTTTTCAAGAACGTTTCTTTCCTGTGTATTATCGAAACTAATTTAAAATACATGATTCATACTCATTTTGCTATATGATCTGAGGACTGTTTTGGAACCTGTCTCCGAGGACGTTTTATTTTTTGTGTATTATAAAAACCGTATACAAATATATTGCAAGTGTATGTTTCTTACTTATTTTGCTATATGATCTGAGGACTGTTTCTAGAACCTGTCTCCGAGGACGTTTCTTTTCTATGTATTATCAAAACCCTATACAAATTAATTGCAAGTGTATGGTTCATACTTATTTTGCTATATGATCTGAGGACTGTTTCTAGAACCTGTCTCCGAGGACGTTTCTTTTCTGCGTATTATAAAAACCGTATACAAATTCATTGCAAGTGTATGATTCATACTTGTTTTGCTATATGATCTGAGGACTGTTTCTAGAACCTGTCTCCGAGGACGTTTCTTTTCTATATGTTATAAAAACCGTCTACAAATTAATTGCAAGTGTATGATTCATACTTATTTTGCTATATGATCTGAGGACTGTTTCTAGAACCTGTCTCCGAGGACGTTTCTTTTCTGTGTATTATAAAAACCGTATACAAATTAATTGCAAGTGTATGATTCATACTTATTTTGCTATATGATCCGAGGACTGTTTCTAGAACCTGTCTCCGAGGACGTTTCTTTTCTATGTATTATAAAAACCGTATACAAATTAATTGCAAGTGTATGATTCATACTTATTTTGCTATATGATCTGAGGACTGTTTCTAGAACCTGTCTCCGAGGACGTTTCTTTTCTGTGTATTATAAAAACCGTATACCAATTAATTGCAAGTGTATGATTCATACTTATTTTGCTATATGATCCGAGGACTGTTTCTAGAACCTGTCTCCGAGGACGTTTCTTTTCTATGTATTATAAAAACCGTGTACAAATTCATTGCAAGTGTATGATTCATACTTATTTTGCTATATGATCTGAGGACTGTTTCTAGAACCTGTCTCCGAGGACGTTTCTTTTCTGTGTATTATAAAAACCGTATACAAATTAATTGCAAGTGTATGATTCATACTTATTTTGCTATATGATCCGAGGACTGTTTCTAGAACCTGTCTCCGAGGACGTTTCTTTTCTATGTATTATAAAAACCGTATACAAATTAATTGCAAGTGTATGATTCATACTTATTTTGCTATATGATCCGAGGACTGTTTCTAGAACCTGTCTCCGAGGACGTTTCTTTTCTATGTATTATAAAAACCGTGTACAAATTCATTGCAAGTGTATGATTCATACTTATTTTGCTATATGATCCGAGGACTGTTTCTAGAACCTGTCTCCGAGGACGTTTCTTTTCTATGTATTATAAAAACCGTGTACAAATTCATTGCAAGTGTATGATTCATACTTATTTTGCTATATTATCTGAGGACTGTTCTAGAACCTGTCTCCGAGGACGTTTCTTTTCTATGTATTATAAAAACCATCTACAAATTAATTGCAAGTGTATGATTCATACTTATTTTGCTATATGATCTGAGGACTGTTTTTTAGAACCTGTCTCCGAGGACGTTTCTTTTTTGTGTATTATCAAAACCGTTTATGAACTAATTGCAAGTGTATGATTCATACATATTTTGCTATATGACCTGATTTAGGTTGAGAATTACTTGCCAAGTAACTGAAAAAAACGTACTCAAATAGTATAGAGTATCCGTGTTAGATATTTCTAAATGTATGCTCATTAAAACTTGTGCATTGGTACTCTTGTTTATACCTCTGTTTTCATTTTTCCTGATCACATTGAATTTATGTCCCAGTTATTTGGATTAAACATGTTTGTTTGCGGGAAACACCGACATAGCGATATTTATAAATACTAATACGATTGTAACCGTGCCTGTTACATAACATATACTCTGCTTCCCCAAAATTGAATTAACTATCACGTATTAACTGATAGCAAAATACTGATATCCGCCGAAAAAGAATCTTTGACGCATGTGTACGAAGCTTCACCAAATGACAAATCCTACAGACGATGCAAGAGAAAATAAGTTAATGTCTATACTTAATAAAATATATAAGTAAAACAACTTCGCTCATGCAACATACTCCATGCAATTTTAGTCTTTATCGATTTTATGATTTTGGCGTTGTTTGTGGTGGCGGTGGTGGTAGAGACAGCCACATTTATTATTCCTTAAATTGGTCTTGGAAAAGCATATGGCGTTTGACAGTTCGACAAATCATGTACGATAAAAAAGAACAAACTGTTTCAACGAGGTTTATGTTTCTTCATGAAATCAATTGCAGTGGATATTTATACGGCATTTACTAAAGTAGGCTTGATAGGCATATAGCACCGTTAACCTTGGTCCTATTTCCGACAGTGTGGGCAGAATTCTTTCACACAAAAACGTTTCTATAAAGTAACTAACACAGCGCATCATAAAGGTCAATACTGTAAAAAAATTCTTGGCAAGGAAAACCCCGAAATCACTATCAAAATATCAGCGTGATTGTTTATTTTCGTGTGAAATAATGCATGTTCAAGTTGTCAAAAATTTGCAAGATTATTTTTGTTAAATTGTTCAATGGTCATACATTATATTTTCGAGTATTTTTACAGTAAGTTTAAGTTGCTAAGACGTTTATTAATACGACATATTTTGATATTGTCGCACTTGATTCTAAATTTTTTGCAGGGTTGTCTATTATTGAGTGTTTTTAGAATAGATCTGTTTTTATCTAACGTGTACTCCCAGTATGGGCAGACATCGCATTTCGTATTGTTCAAACCAAAATAAATCACAATGTGAATGCGCACATGAGTTATTAGAACAAAACAAAATTCAATATCGGGATTTTGTTCTGTTTATTACAATGTGTTATTTAGCTTCACACATGTCCTACTACCTTGCGTACAGTGATATCCCATTCGGAGTACTAGCATACAATTCATGGGGCTCAACAATTTGAACTTTAAGTATAGGTTATTATTAGCGGACTGTCTGACATGTCAATAGCATTTTTGATTGTCGATGCTTTTTGAGTACACACTGTGGTTATATGTTCTAATACTTTCTAACAAATGTAATGACAGTCGGCAGCAGAGATTATGCCTACTATCAAAATCGAAATATTTGTAGTTATAAAACGGCATGTTCAACGGGATAAAAAATTGATGAATAAGATAGAGTCGTTACGTGCCCAATTCTAATATTCAAAACAAAGAACAAAAAAGGAAAGAACTCGGCTACACTTCAGTTAAACATTATCAACGACCACGACACTACATCGCCTGCTTCAGCAGTTGAGCGGATGTTCTTAAAATACGGCAAATTTATTACAAAATAACTACTTAAGACAAAACCAATTAATCCTATTCAAATTGCACAGGTTGCTTTTTACGTGTCTAAATTATTATAAAACACGCAGTGCATCAGACCACAGTGATCAGACAGACCTTTTTATTCGCGACCATGTACAATAGAGTTATCCATTTAAACAAATATCAGTCACATTATAGCCTGGTGGATTTAAAGGTTATTCGTGCCATGGCGGCTGTGTTGGGAGTTTTGTTACTGTAATTTCAGTTTATTCACCGCTTCGCGCAGTGAGATAACGTGATTGGCTATATTTGAATCTATGAATCTGAATATAGAAAATAAAATATATTGTAATATTGATCGGAATCTGTAGCACACCCACTGAGTGTAACATGTTATATATCAATGCACATTTCAAACATGACATGTAATTTTATCTTTTAATATTTTGCCTATTTTGTAGCAGCTGTCCCTCAGTTTGGGAAAGGTTCCTGGAAAACTAAACTGGGTAGCAAATAGCCGGCATAATTCGTGAGCAGGTGTCGCATGACATCGTGTACCCGCGGCCTAGCCACCCATGGTGGGGAAACATATTATACTTTCATTACAATTCATTTTAATCAATCTCGTCAGCGTTTTGAGTCACCTTTCCCGTAGAAACACGCCTCGTGATTGTCCTTGTAAAATGACTTGTCTTGGACAGCAGACAAATACACAAGTATGTACTTGGTCGTGTTCGCAGCGATTGATCCCTGGCCGATGCACGTGAAGAAACTGTATTCCATTCATGCCAAATATATATATATGTAGTCTTCAGAATAAAGTTCTACAGTCTTGATCTAATTTACGATAAAATACTGGCCAGGCCTGAAACTATGTTACTTGGCGTCAATGAAATTGTATCCCTAAGTTTCAGTGATAGTTCAAGTCTTCCAGCTTGAGGGACTGCTTGGTCCATTTTTGTATATTTAATTTGGATTCATGTACAATCGGCCCGACATAGTTTAAATACATAATTATCAGGCATCGTTCCAGTGAATTATCTCAAAATTCAAAATTTATATACACCATGATCAAACATGGTTTCCCTAAATTCGATGGATTTAATGCCATATTTGTATCTCAAAATTCACCACTTCCAGACAAGTGTATCGTATTTTTGAGTGAGTGATATATCTATATATATATATATATATAATTTGTCCAAATTTGCACAATATTCGGGTAAACATCCTGTTAAGGATTCTGATATAACGGGTGTAAGCTTCCTATCGTAAACAGTGCGTGTTTATCTAACGTCCATTGTCAGCATTGTGTTGATCGACGCCCGTCCTAAACTCAGTATGAAGAAACCAACGATATTCCAAACAAATACTAATAAATATTAACAAATACACAAAGAGGTGTAATATTAGGGTTTATTTTAGGCTTAGAAAATATTTTCTTTCACTCAGAATGGAACTGCCATTTAGCTTCATGGTCTTTCAGCTTGTCTTCGCCTCGGAGGAAAACAACAATACTTATACAAAACACATTGCGAAGACTCAATAATCAGGAAAGAAAACCCAGACAACCATGTTGTACTTGTGTCGAAATACATTTTGTATTTCACGTCAGAATATTGTTTAAAATAAAATATTCAGTCCAAGCCAAATCTAGGTCAAAGGGTCAGGTTGCGTGCATATAATTATATATAGTTAAAACAAAAAGTATTTGAACTTGTGTCAGCTGTTCAACATATATAGAAAACAGAAAAACAATGATAAGGCAATGTGAACCTCGGAATTTTTTTTTTTAGTCCGAATGATATTTTGTGAATTGCGCGGTCGAAAATAAAGCGGAAATTGTTCGGTCGAATTCAGCAAGCGGTAGCAAAAGCGAGACAAAAAAGTGATTGGAAAACGGAAGCGGGCGGGAGGTTGTGCGAAAATACTGTAACATTGCGCAAGTTTCGTTTAAATAGTTTTATTTTCCAAGTCAATATTCTATTTTACTTATACCATTTTTTCTAACGCAATGGCGAGGAAAAAAAAGCGTTGACAGACGAGGCAAACAAAATCTGCCACTCAGCGTCACACTCTGACCATCATGCTCTGACACAGCAATTTTTTTTTCACCATGAAACCCGTTTTGTTAGATTTCTTATCAGAGACACTTGAAGGATTAGCTTGTTTGTAAACTGTCAGCGTGTACAGTGGGACAGTAATGTTTGTCAGAGGATTATCCCTCGTTGTTCGTTTGCATAACAATGGAAACCCGAACCACGGTTACTTTTTTAGTAACCGTGCCCGAACGTTCCTGAAGTACGGACTCAAATGCCAGCAATTTTCTTCATTTTTCACGCTTGAAATTATTCATTATCTGACACTCTTTATGAGTTCTATGATATCAGTGATTAATGTGTTGCCCATTTTAGTGCATGTTTATAATAACGCAGCAAATTTACAATGTTTTATTATCGAAAACTGTTTTTCGCATTTTTCTTGAGTTGAAGTTTTGATTGAGTACGACTTATTGGGACCACCGCCAAATCAAGTGCGTTCGGACTAGGACATTCAAACTCGCAGTTAGCATTCAAAAGATAATGGTGTGCGAAATATGTCTGGGTTTTTTAGGAAAATGCTTTGTCACAGAACAATAGTATGTTAAAGGTGCCAAGTATGGAGTAATTAGGGGACAAAAAACAAACCTGCATAGAAATCGGAAGAATAGGTCTTTTGACTATGGAAGACGCATTTCAATAGACTTGATTACAGACAATGCCTTGCACAAATTTCACCTGGAAATTCCCGCATTGTACTCTCGCAATCGCAGACTTGGTCATTTTTACAAAAAGTTTTGCCATTTTTGTGGTCACGTAGTAATTATGTAAACATTGACTCTCCAGATTGTGCCAACGTGTCCCTCTATACTTAGGCTTTTGAAATATATAAGCTAAATTACGGTTCTGAATGAGATAATAGACAGAGAATGCTTTAATCAGAAACGTCATCAAACCCTTCTCGCTACCTTTACACATTGTGTATCATGTTTTGGACAACAATGAGGCTTCTCATGTCCCCCGGGGTCCTCGGATCTCACTTAAAACTGGAATTGTGGTAATACCTTTGCTATATGCCATTAAAAGGTGGCGCACTAACCTGTGAGACGCGTTATAACTGTTGAATTGCGTGTATCTTTGAAATATGTGTATCTGTCAAATTGGGGGCGCCCGAGGCTGAAATGGGCCTCCAACGAAAATGTGTAAATTTTTCACACTTTACGCGTTCTTCGAGGACGTGTCTCAGAATGGTGTCACGTGGTTAATAGGTCATTTGAAGCCATTCTATAGCACTTTAATCCGAGGACCCTGAAAATGTCCTCGCTAGCATTGAGACGTCCTCGGAGGCAGGTCAAATAACCTATCAACGTCCTCGAAGCATATAGTAATGCGAGTACACACACACATACACATACAGACACACTAACTGCAAAGACTCCCTTTTTGTGCTTCGCACACGGGAGTCAAAAACCACCTATTTAATGTGACCAGTCTAATGTGGCACAAATAAACTGTCAAATGAACCTGTGTATAAAAGCCAAAACAATAGTAGATGATTGCATGTAATAGTGTTTCACACTACCGTAGTCTTCACACTGACATTTGCAAAAGTAAAGCATGTATTTATTGATTCTCCATCTTCAAATATTTATTCACAAATTACCCCTTAAACAGAGAGATTGTCATTATTTTGAAATTAATCACCCTGTCTATAAAAGACTAAGTATCTTGGGTGGCCATAATACACCGGTTTGACTGTATTAACACTACTAGATGTGTGACATCAGTGTGAATACATAATAATATACCCATGGAAAATGTTTTGTATGGTTTAAAGCAGAAAAGTGGTTACCGGTACTGCATTTATTCAGGGGAAATCAGTAGATAAGTTATTCAAAAAGAATAGACAAACTAATGTAACCATGGTGATATATATCATCAGATGATAATGTAGAATTCTGAATCGTAAGTGGAGGAAGGGGGGTTGTTACCATCATAGGATCATGTGGTGTTCTGAATTGTTAGTGGGGTTGGGGGGAGTTACCATCATAGGATCATGTGGTGTTCTGAATTGTTAGTGGGGTTGGGGGGAGTTACCATCATAGGATCATGTGGTGTTCTGAATTGTTAGTGGGGTTGGGGGGAGTTACCATCATAGGATCATGTGGTGTTCTGAATTGTTAGTGGGGTTGGGGGGAGTTACCATCATAGGATCATGTGGTGTTCTGAATTGTTAGTGGGGTTGGGGGGAGTTACCAGCATGGGGTCATACTGTGTTCTAAATAATTAGTGGAGGATATCTGGATGCTGTTCCCAATGCTAAGTCATGCTATTGCAGTATTTTTAATCATTGGGAGGGTGTGTGTTACTAGTGCTAGAGAAATGTTGGAATGTGTTCGGAATCATTTGGCTGGTGTTGTATAGGGCATAGGGTCAGCATAGGGTCACGGGGTGTTCTGAATTACTAGTTGGAGGGTGTTGTTATCATAATCTGATCATGAGGTGTTATAAATCATTAGTGGAGGAAGGGGGTTGTCAAGATTATAGAATAGGTTTAGAATAATGTAAATATTTGCCAGAGGAATGTTAATGATTCAATTTCAAAGATCATTGTGATTATTAACTACACACAGGGCTGTATCTTATAAATTCTCACATTTGATCTAATATGACATGTTTATAAAAATTCAATTAATCAGACACATTAAAACACTGGTGTATATATAGCACCAGTATCTTGTGTTAGTACATACAAAAATCATTGTTTTTAAGAATGGAATGTAAGGCAGCTTTTAAATTGGAGTGACATGCCAATTCTAAGCTGTGCATTTGACTCTCATATTAACATTCTTATCATTGTGAGTGCGAGTACTAACCATTTTGATTCAAATACATACCAAGACAAACATCACATCATATGAAAATTTGTGCTTACAACTCTTTCTAGGGGATTCGGATTATAACACGATCTAAATCCAACGTTAAACCTATAAACGTTCCATTGTTTTTAGTGTCAAACCCCTTTGTTAAGTACAACAACAAATATTTCTTTGGTTTTGTGAGCTCTTGTGTGATTGGTCAATGCATGGACAGCTCTTCCACTTCCGTGTTTTACTCCCTATCAATTTGGGCCCTGTATAGACAGTATAGTAGTATAGTAACACCAAAGTCAAATGCCGTATGCCCAACGCAAGCTGGGCTGGAATATTATAATGAGCAAGTAAACAATGACGTCATATTTACTTCGATGCGATGTCACTACTTTCGTATCGAACTACAAGTATCTTTCCCCAAACGAACACACAATAGTTATCAGATGTTCTCGTGAACGTGGTTCACTAGTAAATATTACTTTTAATATATATGTCCCTGTTTAATTGAATAAAATTAAGTTAGTTTCAGACGGCAGTAATGTTTCCGTACATGCTATATTCAGTTTGTACCCCGTTTTCGACAAAATATTTGAACATTTTTGTTTTCATGATGCATGAATCTTCTTATTATGTTATTGTTTACCGACTATCGTATGCTCGTTTTTTATTGTTCTCTGCCACCATTCTGTGCACGTTTTCGACATGGATTAAAAACCAGTTGTAAGCACAAATTTTCATATGATTTTGCAACTACGACATCCATCCTTCTATCAACCAGGCCTATTCAAACACAAGCAACTCCAAGATACTGCTAAATTTTCATTGCTAAGACTTTTATAAAGACAAAATTTCGCAAAAAATTATCACACTTTGTGTTGTGGGATGCAAGAACAATTTCTACTGCTTTTCACAAAATTCAGAAATTTGTTTCTGATTACAGTATCCCCGAAGTATGTGAAAAGAGAAAAATTAAAATTTGTATTAACCTATCATATTTATTAATTATAATTCCAAATATTACTGAAATGAAATTAGTTATATTAGAGTTTCATAATGTTTATCGAGATGGAAGAAGCAGAGTGTAAAACATACAAAAGGCAGCACATTGAATAAATATTCTAGTTTCTTATTAAGTCCAATATCAGTGTGGTGATGAGAACATACGTGGTTGGTAAGTAGATCCATTAGTGAAGTCACTGTAAACAGGCAGTTTATCATTGGCGACATTACTTGAAGGTACAAAAAAGAGTGGAACAAAGGACACACGACCACTCAACCAACACTGCAAAGAAACAACGTTAAGATTTAATACCAGTGTATGTTGGTTTAGCCAGAGGACTGTGGTGTAATAACTAGAGACAAGAAATTCACAAAGCAAAGAATATGAGAAATGCTGTAAGAAATAATTTCTAGTAGACAGCATTATGCACAGCTATCCATTTCTAGTGTACATAATATCTGAGATAAAATAAATTGTGATTTGTTCAGTACAATGGTACAAAGGGAAAACAAAATTGTATACATATAAAAACAAAATAACTACAAGTAACAACACATTTGTTTACAACATCTGTTCAATCAATAAAAGCATGCACTTTAGCCACCGTGAAAACTCCAAAATTTCGACCGTGTTTTTTTTTTTTTTTTTTTTAAATTAAGGTGCATTTTCGGATGGTCGAATTTTTCAGAATAGAAATAGCAATTAAAAAAAAATGGGAATGATAGACAGTGTGCTTCATTAGTCTTTAAAAAATGCAATGTCCGTCAATTGATGTAAACTTCCCCATGTTTCATGGTAAAAGCGAAGGTCGTGGCCGAGTTGTAGGCTAAACAACTCAAAATCAAAACAAAGTCTTTAATCAGTGAGTATTATGACAAGGAAAACAAAACATCAAGACACAGAGAAGAGGTCAGCACAAAACTAATAGTTCAAAAGACAAAGCTGTCTCGCACCACCTAGGAAAACTTGCGAAAGTTCGAAGTACAGGTACCCATTGGACAAAAGATACATGGAAGTTTATCAAACTATCTCCCCAACCCAGTGCAATGTATCTGGTTAGAATTAAAGCTCACGTGTCCCTTATTTGAGGGACCAGATTCTGCCGTAAATTCCTCCTTGGATTAAAAAATAAAATGTGATTTAAAAAAATAAAATGGGACTTTAAGGTGTATTTGGCGTCATTTTCGGACATTTCAATCATTCCTGACGGCTAAAATAGAGTCTAAGTTTTACCGTAGTCATTAACGTCTATTCAAGTGTATGATTTTTATCGTGACTAACGTGAACGGGTAAGATTCGTTTCGACAATGAGCTGTTATCACTGTAAACAATGTTAAATTATTCTTCAAATGCCCAGTTTATTTGTTAAAAACAACTAATTTTTTGATTTAGAAAAAAATCATGCTGTTTTCCCATCAAAATCCAAGCCAAAAGATCATACTACAACATCAATCTCTTCCGCATTGCATTCATTAACATTAACATATTTAAATGAGCTATGGTAATTTGAACACGTTGGCATCATCCAGCTTTTTGATTGGTTAATTAGCGATTTGACCTATTTGAACATGGCAGATATCCTACAGCATCGAACGTTTATACGAGACCGGAATCATTCGCTTACGATGAAACTAAGTTGACTTTTATTTGTATTTCATAACAATTCAACGAATTTATTTTGTGTACATTATTATAATCACTACTGAGTAATAATCAACAATTCAGAAACGCAGCATGACCAGATTTTGCAACCATGATCATTTGCTTCTATGTAGAAGATGTGTGTTGTGTTCGTTTTTATTTGAAACTTCGTTTAGAATATACTTTCGTTACCAATAAAATAAAAATCTCTCAGTCAATCAGAAACCCGGATTCATGCCTTCAAGGAAAGTCCCGTTTGGACGCTCACATCGTTGTTTTTTTTCGTTTGGGGGAAAACCCAAACTGGTCTCAATTTTCGAATAAGAATAAGTCGTCAATTTTTAGTGGAGTTGAAAATTTGGAGGTAAATAAAATATCGAAACCCGGTAAATAATCAGGCGAACAAATTTTTAAAGGGGTCAAAATTTTGGAGTTTTTACGGTAATTGTGATAATGAAGTCGAATTATCAGATTGCACAAGACAAATAATTTGTGGTATATTATACAGATAGTAAAGGTGATTTATCATACATGTGGTGGGTATGTAAAGTTAATATAATATATACTTACGATTGTAAGCAAGGCACCTTTGTTGAAATTTGGCTGAAAACTAACAAGCTGTGGCATATCGTCTTTATGACCTTTGACAAAACCGCTGCAATGTAACAAATAAATGCATTCCAAGAATCAAAAGCTGGGAATTGAATGAGATTTATATCTGACCCGATTTAAAATGGTAACCAAAACTATATTTGCAGGAATTGCTTACCAAGGCATTATTTCAAACACTGGTTTGATCCTTGTTCTGAACAGCGCCACCAAGTGGCCAGTATTGTTGCTTTCTTGTTTTCCAGAAAATAGAATAGCCAGTCTTTCTCCTGTGGGATCCCATGCCATATCCTGTATACTGCCTCCAATGCTGCCAAACAAAAAAAAAGATTCACTAATTGTACTTAATTATTATTTCTCCAGTAATTTTCCAAAAAAGGTAAACAAAGAGTAGTCCATATTAAAGGGGAGCAGAAGTGTAGCTTTTGACACTCTGTACATGAAATTTGAGATCTATGAATGAATTCTGTCGATAAAAATAACTTATATGTGCTGCAAAATGCCCTAAATATCGAGTATAAAACGGGCTGTGAAGCAGACGACAAACGTCCGCTTTTCCTAGCGTCATTTCGCCTCTAGAGGGCCAGTCAAATGACGTCATCAGTGAACACTGATAATTGAAGCCATTCATGCTAGTACGTCAATCCCATAGAAATGCTACTATGAAAGACCTTGTTAACTGACTACTTAAAATTTGAAATATGGCGAGGTGTTGTGTTATGAATGCCATAACGATTCATGTTATTTTTCTCGAAATCCCAAATAAAAAATCACGTTGTTGGTTGCGGAAGAACTAACCTGAAAGTGAAGACAGTACAGCGTTCTGGCTATAGTAAACAGTGAGTGAGTGAATAAATATTGTACGAGTTAAAACTAAATGAGAAATATGCTAATATCACTTGAACCACAGTACTCATTTTGCCTCACTTCTCCCTTTTTAAACGATCGCTTAATTTCCGACCGCACTGTATTTTCCGACCCGAAACGACCACATTTTTACCGTTTTTTTTTTCTCTCGCTCGCTTATTGAAAACACCGACCGCTCGCCCAAACACTGGTCACCGGCACAGGAGTAGTCAAAATGTTTGGGGATATACAAAGAAAATTCTGAACGGCTCTTCAAATCTATACCACTCTGTATCGTTCGCGAACAACTTCATCTGTGTCAAATACTAGAGCCGGTACAATATTGTAAACAAAAGCCATTATATATCTTTTTTTATTCTGGTTTCACAAACGTTGAATAGCCGTCAAACATTCAAGTATATTTAGTTTTTAACTATCTATAATTATATGCACGCAATTTGACCTTTTGACCTAGATTTGATTGGGATGGAATATTTTATTTTAAACAATATTCTGACGTTACTTACTGCCCCAAAAATGTTTCAACACAATTGCGGTATGACTGTCCGATTTACAAGTGCATCGGGTAATATATTAATAACCATTCTCACCAATCGCTTGCTTAGGAGAGAGTAGGAAATCAAACAGCCGCAGGTAGCCCGCCTTTTATGCATAGATTTCATGACGCCGTCTGACAGCGGTCGGGTACGAAAAGCTCGCACAGCAATTCACACTTATTGTCAAGACAATGAATGAACAGAAAAGACTGGGAAATTAAAAAGATTATATTTCCACAAAGTTAAATAAATCTGGCTACATCAAAAGCTTGGAAACTAGTTATAATACTTTGCAAAAGACTGAGTGATCAACAACATCATTTTGGGATGCAATTGAACTTGAACTTCTTTCCGTAACTTACTGCACGGCGATGCTGACATCAAGTGTGTGTTGACCAAAGTTTGACCCCAAGTCACGCACTGAACAGGCGCGTTACCTTAGCAATCTTTTTCTTTCATGCTCCGCGCGTCGATCTTGTAAAATTGTTATTAGTTCTGACGGTGCTGTACGCAAACTTGTATATTTTGAGGTCGTTTACTTAGTGCGCTGCTTTTCTAATTATGCAAATTTGTTTACAATGTCGTACCGGCTCTAAAAATTTCAACATTGTAATATATCGCTTTCATAATAATTATGCAAAGTCAGTTATTTTATATTGGACACAGGTGAAGTTTCGTCCGTGAACGATACAATGTGGTATAGATTTGAAGAGTAGTTCGGAATTTAAAAATAGTTAGTACCCGTTGTATCCCCAAACTGTATCACTCAAAACCACTATTTCGATCACTCCTGTGCCAGTGACCAGTGTTTGGGTGACCGGTCAGTGTTTTCAATGGGTCGGTGAGAGAAAAATTACGATAAAAATGCGGCTGTTTCCGGTCGGAAATTAAGCGATAAGCGGTCGATTAAAAGTGGGAAGTTGGGCGAAATGATTACTGTAGTTCAAGTGATATTAGCGTATTTCTAATTTAGTTTTTAACTCAAACAATATTTATTTACTCACTGTTTACTATAGCTAGAGCGCTGGACATGTCTTCATTTTCAAGTTAGTTTTTCTGCCGATTTCTCGCAACCAACAATGTGATTTTTTATTTGCGATTTCGAGAAACTTAACATGAATAGTTATGGCATTCATACACACAACACCTCGCCATGTTTCAACTTTTAAGTAGTCAGTTAACAAGGTATTTCATAGTAGCATTTCTATGGGATTGACATGGGTTCAATTATCAGTGTTCACTGATGACGTCATTTGACTGGCCCTCTAGAGGCGAAATGACGCCAGGAAAAGCGGACGTTTGTCGTCTGCTTCACAGCCAGTTTTATACCCGATATTTAGGGTATTTTGCAGCACATATAAGTTGTTTTTATTGACAGAATTCATTCATAGATCTCAAATTTCATGTACAGAGTGTCAAAAGCTACACCTCTGCTCCCCTTTAAAACACAAGCAGGAGAAATGTAGACAAAAGCACGTACATCCTACTATAGCAATGTATAGTTCATCTATTTTTGACTAAATTGCTCAAAATGTACCTTCATGTAATAAATGATAATAATTCAGCCTGTGCTGTCCCCGAAACAAGAAGCCAAAAGGCTGCTATGCCTGACCCGCTACGACGGGGGCCTAACCTGAAGAGACCCTGCTCAAAAGATTGGGTGTCTCTTAGGTAGTAGTTGATAAAGACGCTCTGCGTTCTCCAGAAGCCTGCCTTCAGAATGTGTTCGAGGGGGGCTCTGACGCTAGCACTAGTGAGTTAGCAATTGCACGGACCTCATGCACTCGTACTTGATGGCCCTGCAAGGTCTGTGTTGTGGAGGATAACGTATTATAGATCTCCAGTACAGTCGCAGTAATCCACCTGGCGATGGAAATCAGGGAAGGCCGGCTTATCCTGTTTGCCAGGGCCGTAACACAAAAACATATGTTTGGTTCCCCCTCTCGAAAACCTAGTATGGTTCTCGTAGCAACTCAACGCTCAAACCGAGCAGAGAAGCAATTCTTTTGATCCTTCGGACCGACAATATTTGACAGCAGAGGGATGACGATCGGCTGAGGATAGTGTCCTGGAATTTGGTTTTTGGCAAGAAATCCGATTTGTGTCTTTAGCACAACTTGATCGTCCATAAAGGCGGCGCATCCATTCGCAAAGGACAGTGCGCCTAGCTCTGACCGGCGCCTACCTGAGGAGAGGGCCAGCAGAAAGACTGTTTTCCACATCAAAAACTTGAGTGGTGCTGAAAGAAGGAGCTCAAAGGGTGGTCGGCTTAGGGCTGACAACACAACTGACAGATCCCAGTTGGGCGGTTCCCTTGTACGGGTTCTCGGTCTCTGATTATGGAAAGCAGTAAACAGTCTTCCAATAATGGGACAATCGGCTAGACTTGACCCCAAAGAGTTTTCTATGGCGGGGGACAAAGCTGACCTGTAGCCAACGATCGCTGCGTAGGACAAACCTACTTCGTCAAATAGATGGACAAAGAAGTCTGCTACCTGGCCGATAGAGGGATGGCATGGATCAATCTCCCTTCCACTACACCAATTAGTGTATGCTCGCCATTTTGAGTTGTAGGCAGCATTGGTGGAATCCCTGTTCGCCCTGGCCAGGACGTTGGCAGCCCACTTAGATAAACCTTTCGTCTGCGTGAGTCTACTGAGAGCCTCCATGCGTGTAAGTGGTACACTGCTGGGCTTGTTGGTAGTGCGCCGTCTGGTTGGGACAGCAAGGTATGTCTGGAAGCACTACTGGTGTTTCGACTATCATTTCCAGCAGGAGCGGAAACCAGGCCTTGGTCGGCCAATTGGGTGCCACCAGAGTTAATATGCAGGTGGGCAGTTAGCTCCACATTTTATTCCAGGCACGAAAGGAGAATTTGCTCAGCTAGGTCCGACAACGATGGGGAACGCCTCCTTGTTGATGTAGGAGACCAATGCTGTATTGTCTGTGCGGAGCAGGACTCTGTGGTCTTGAACTTCGGGTAGAAAGCGTAGTAATGCTAGGCGTACTGCTTTCAGCTCGAGCCAGTTGATATGGCGGTCCTGAACCCACTGCAGGGGCCATATTCCTTGGGCTTGTTTGTCCAATAGATAGGTTGCAGGGCTCGAAATTAACGGTAGTCCCGAGTCCACAGACTACCAGTTTCTTTCTTGGGGCTACCACTTTTCAAATTCGGTAGCCCAATTGGCTACCAAACATCCGGGATCGTTATGACGTACTTGTGATACGATAAAGCTAACACGCAAATTACAAGTTTGCGACCACATGCGACTAGGACAAGTTTGCAACAAGTTAAGATTCACAGGTACTTGGGGAAACAGCCAATCAAATTGTCCCATGGTTCTAGTTGCTTCTGTTATTTTTGAATAAAAGTCTGTTGTTTTCTTTTAATGGCGACTTGTCCGCATCATTTTTGTACACAAATTATACAAAGAATGTTTCAAATTAGTTTATTGACGCCAGTTGTCTTCCTAGCCGGCAAAATAATTTGTTGTTTGCCAGTTCAAGTCAGTCGACGTCAAGATGAGTCTCCTGATTTTTTTTCGGAAACAGTCACCACAATCACCCACACAGTCGCATGACCAACACAAAAACGTTGACGAGGGACCAAATAAAAAGGCAAGGATAGAGCGAGTGCGAAAATGTCAAGGTTCTTGGAAAACTGGTCGAGACTGGCTGAAGTATGATGCCGCAAAAAATGGAACATCGGCATTCGCAAGCAATGGCGGTTGTACGAATTTTCGCATCGAATCATTGCGAAAACATGAATCAAGTAGTATTCATCGTAGAGCAGTACAGAAAGTTGTCATTGGAAAAAGCTCAAATCCTCGTCCACTTGTGAGTTGCGTGATGAACATGGATCAAACGCAGTACCAACGACTTCAAATAATATTTCATACCGCATATTACCTTGCAAAAAACGAGAAACCGTTTTCCGATTTTGCTGATCTTCCGACGCTTCAAGAAATCAACGGTGTTATCGAAACGACAAGCAGGCTGCTTCTTTTATTGGTTTTATTGGCGAGTCCATACGCCGTCATGTTGCCGACAGCATAAATGAAAGTGGACTGTACTCAGTATTGATTGATTCGTCAACAGACCGTGCTGTTGTGGAGGAAGAAATCATTTACGTCCATGTGTTAGAAGACTGCCGTCCAGTAACTAAGTCTCTCAGCCTGCAAGCAATGCCTCGAGGTACTGCGGAGTCCATAATTATGGCGATCGACGCAGGTTTTCACGTTGAAATGGGGTTAGGAAGAAACAAATGGCGGGAGAGACTGGTAGCTATGGCTTCCGATGGTGCGGCCGTCATGGTGGGGAATCGATCCTGGGTTATGACACGTATTCGCCAAGATGTGCCCCACCTCGTCAGTGTCCACTGTACAGCACCGTCTTGAACTGTGCCAGAAGACAGCTCTAAGGCAGTGTCGTAATTGTTCCTACACTGAAGATTTTTTAGTTCAAATTTTTAAATTTTATAATAATTCGCCACGTAATCTTGCAGCTTTGAGAAAGGCAGGTAACACTCTGGAGGTCGCTGTGTTGAAACCAACAAATGTAGTTGGGAACGCGATGGGTAGACCATCACAAGCGTGCGCTGGAGGCAATCGATCAAGACTGGAAGCCGCTTGTTACCCACCTAGAGGATATCGTAGTTTGTTTATATACAGCTTGATATTTATCGTGTTCTAAGTCACATGTCACTCTTATTCCAGCGAAATGACACTTCAATTGAAAGTGTAGTGTACGGACTTAAAACTACACTTGACAACTTGCAACTGTTAATTAATGAACTCGGCCCATCTGAAAGCATGTTTATTGACGAAACACTTAATGGCACTCGTTACATGTTTCGCTGCTCTCCACTCCATGATCCACCGAGGCGAGAAAATGGAAATGCAGAGGACGAGAAAACATCGCTAATCAATGCATGCAGAGATGAAATCACCACCCGGTTCCTATCATCTACTGAGGAACCAGTGCTTGCGTCAGCGGCAGTGTTTGATCCAACTAACTGGCCTCAACATCCAGACGAACTTCGAAATTATGGTCGAAATGAAATAACAACCATCCTGCGCCACTCTGAAGACTCTGAAGGATCGCCCGAGGTACCTAATGTATTCGACGCGGACGAACTGCCTTCTCTCAACTTATGTGTGCGAGAGCGTGTTCGAGAGTGCGTTTCATGACAGAATCGGTTCCCTCTGGGAAAGCCTGCCGGTCGGCGAGAAGGGAGTTGAAACCCACGACAGAGCTCGGACTTGAGAGTAAATTATTGAGTCCAGTTGAAAGTGAGGGGGAGGTACAATGTGTGCCCTGACCTGAAAACCCTGCCCCGAGATCTGAGCCTTGGGTACCAGCATCCCCATTGGTGCCACTAGCCTGAGCCTCTTGCTTGACGTCTCTGTACGAGTACCGGTAGCTGAGCATGAGGACTTCTCACTCATGCCAATGCACAACTAACTCTTACCGGTTAAACTTTTCGCTAGCGAGCGGCGCAGTCAGTCTCGGCAATCTTTACGCAATCCTGGAAAGAATCCCAGGCCCCAGAACTCCAATGATCACAAAAAATGCCCTCTGGACAAACGCCTGAACCCCGTACGCAACTAATACATCAGTAGCATTTAGCATGTGGGTTCCAATCTTGTATGTTCTGTGTACAATTATTGCAAACCCGCCTCAAAAACAGAGGGGATAAAACTGGTGGCGAGCTTCTGACGCTGCCAGTGCATCTATCCATTTCTAAATACATTGTAAATAAAAGATGACATGCATGAGGGAAACAAAATACAGTTGTAAAAGGTGCCACCGTGAAACCAACAGTAACCCACGATAGAAACCCATAGAGGAAAAAGCAAACGAGCCAGGCAGAGCCGCTCAGAATCATTCCCGACGAGGCGGAGATGAAAAAAGAATGATTGTACAGCCGTTAATGGCGCTGCCATTTGGCCTCGGTCATGTGGTTCGTGACGCTAGGGAAAGAAAATCTTAGGGTCATGGGGCTTCCCCTGACCTAGATTCTATCTCTCCGTCACCGGCAGAATTGCTGATTAATGCCTACAGTTCAAAATAGTCATTTTTACTGACCGGAGTCTATGGTGGGTAATTGAACGTAGTGAATTAACCAATCTTGCAGTCAGTTAACCTTTAACCTCTTCACATCCACTGGCTCACTCCCCCAAACACAGATACACAAAAGTATGCATTACCATATTTCCTCATCCTCTGTTTCCATGGTAATTTCTGCAAGATTTACACAATTAACAGCAGTCTGATTAGATCCAAAAATCGTTGAGTTGGAGTCATGAAATGGCAAGGAATAAATGACTGGTTCCTCAGTTACTGTAAATAGTAAAATATCTCCCAGTGGACTCCAGCAAGCTGACTGACACCGACCTGACAGGTTAGACCATCTTTCACATGACCATGTCTGGCTTTCCCAAACTCTGCAAGCAATGTAAGAAAAAGAAATTTAACTTAAAGTGTGCAATAAAAAGTATCCATCATCCAATGTTGAAACCTGTTTTATACATTCAATAAAAACAGATTGATGCAAACCTCAACAAAGCTACAAAACTAACATACAGACTAATTTGTAACGATGAATTAACAACAACATTTCGATGAGTAATTATTTCTCACCTGAAAACTGATGATGGTGTGGCAGCAAATACTTTACTACCGTCAGGCGACCACCTTAATAGTGACACGCCACCCCCACCAAGACGACGTAAAGGAACACAAGTTTCCATGGCAACATTCCAGACCTGCACAAGCATACATGATACATGAATAAAAGACTTGGATAACATACTCCAAATCATTGAAACTTTGAACGCAATTATTACTTAGCTGGTAGCTACATTTCAACAAATATTTTACTGGAGATCAAAGAATATATTTTAATTAAAGGTATACTGTAAAAAAATCTAAATTTCACTTCTCTAAAAAGTTTTATCACTTAATTATTTGGTAGATTTGTGTGATTCATTAGCTTCTGAAATTTTGAGACCAATGGTTTAAATTAAATTCTTATATACAAACTGTAGCTTTCATAGAGTTTAATTGAGTTTAATCATGGAAGGTACTAACGGAAGGAGCCACAACGCTATTGTTTTTAATTTAGCTTAGTCCCATGATCGTTTGTCAATGTTTGTTCGCAAACATTGGTTCTCGTTAGCTCTTAACACCTTCGTACAATGGGTTACGCTAGTCTCGAGCATTCGGTAATAGTCGAAGCATGTTCGGAAGGGATAGACGAACCTCGCATATACAATGCTGAAAATGGCGTCTAGTTTGAATGCTGTTGTTTCCAGAGATCTTGGTGAACTTTAATGAAAAATTGGCAGATATACATGTAACATCGATTGAAAAAGAACTGATGAACTATCGTGAATTATTTTATATTTGTAACAGTGATGAGACTTAATCAATGATTGCCTGTGATAATAACGACTGCATTATTCAATGGAACCATTGTCATTGCGTGGGTTCGACACCCGAAACTAGTGAAATTTTCGACCACCAGGCATCAGCGAACATCACCAGAAAAGATAGTATCAAAAGAAGGGCATGCCTAGACACTTTCCCTGTGATAATATTTTTTAGAAGTCCTTAGGAATTTTTGTTGTAGACACTCGAAATCTTGTTCTTGTTACAGTTGCTAATAACTAAATCATGTGAAATCTGTGAAGTCAAACATTCATCTGTTAAATTTCCGGTTGTGAAATACGTATTTTGACCTTTCACACCTAAACAAACCGAGTGCGCATGTGTGATGACCGTAGTTTCATAATGTGCATATATTTTATGGTCACATTTAAAAATCGGCGGGGTTGTATCATATTCTGCTAACTCGTTACTTGTGTAAACAATCGCAAACTATCATCGACATCAAAGATGAGCTAGACAATGTCCTCATCAGGATTAACTTGAGTTGAAACAAAAGAAAATAAGCCTGTTAACAAGCTTAAGTGGCCACTTGAGAGGCGTCGTGGCTCCTTCCGTTAGTACCTTCCATGGTTTAATGAAATTACATTATGATTACAATTTAATTTACAACCACGAATCACAATTCACAGTTTAGTGGTTGCCTGTGATACTAGCTTCGCACATCTTCCAAATATTGGTGATTACGAAAAACAATTTGCAGATAAATGTCATTATGGAAATTGCAGTATAAATTTATTCCCATTGATTTTGCTGATAAAGATGCACTTTTTAAAACATTAAACAAGTATTGAAAAGGAAACAGCTTTCATCTTGATAAATGTTTTTTCAAATTTTCACCTATCACAAGTGATTGTGTTATGACAGAAATGTTGCTTTCTGACAACAAATGATGTACCTACCATATATGTCACTTGATGTTTTGATAATCACCGATTTTTTGTCATAATTTCATTAGAATTTTGTCTTCTATACTGTAATACATGTCCATTTTTTTCATTATTTATACTAATCTTAGAATAACTTACAGAAGTAGTGTTAAACAGGGATTTTTTTTAAACAAGGGAACAGGGCCCTCATGCCATGGCCATGCAACCCTTTACCCTGGGGAGAAGATCCTTTGGCAACCATAAAATTCTGATTGACCAAGGATCACATGTGACCACAGTCTTCAACTGCGACCTGTCTGATAGTCATTTTGGCCCCAAAGAAGCCATAGAATGCTGCATTTCAACTTAGAATTATTAAAAACTTCACACCCTGGTAGGGAGAACCCCATGTCCCCCCCACTTGGTGGCGCCGCTGAATTGCAGTGCTCCCTCTTGCAGTTTTTTTTTTTAGAAAAACTCCTGGTTAAATATACAAATGTCCTAAACCTGACTTACCATCATAGCTGTATCAGTTGGTGAAGCTGAGAGAAGCAAATCACCACTAGGATGCCAACATATCTGGGTTACTGGACTATGACTCGTCTGACTTAATATCTGAACACTGCTACTGGATGGCCTACAAATTTAAACAATTTAACATTGAACTATCTTTAATCTGGCTCAGCTTGCTTTTAAAAGTTCTACATAAATTGTGCAAGAGATGTTTAACATTATAGTACACAGGTAAATAATACAAAGATTGAAATACTAAAAGTAAAATCAAGCAGCCTCTCGGCTAAGATAGCTCCGCTGTTAGCAATGAACATTTCAATTAAAGAATTGAAGATATCATCACAAAATGAACAAATCTGAGAGAGGTCCACCTGAGGTATCTATATGTATAATATCAAGCAAATGGAATTGTGTTTTTTAACGAGAAGTCGAAAATATCACTTTTTCCTAAAATTACAAAAATACTCACCAAAATTAGAGAATTGAAGATATCATCATGAAATGAACAAATTTAAGGTAGAGATGCAGTTTATTTGTGAATTTCAATCAAAAATAGTTTTTTTCGTTTTTTATATAAATTTTTATCTAAAGAACATTCTGTGAAAATTTGACCAATGAATTCTTATTGGAACACCATTAAAATTGCTGTTTATTTTCTGGTTAAAAATAAAAAACACTCACACGTGGCAATGTTTATGTCCAATTGCCTAATTTGCATGAGTAAGCAAATAACAGGACCTTTGATTGACAATATGCATATCGAGATTGTACGGGTCATAGTTCATTCAATTCACGCGCATGTGCAATTATTCTCGAATCAGTTATCGCTCGCTAGCAAACCAAACATTATATTTCCTCAGCGTTTTTTCCTAATTTTTATCATTACATTATGCGTGGTGTGAAAAGAAAGAGAGGTAGAAAGAAGATTCAGATGATTTCTATGTCGGAAGAGGCAAAAGCTACACTGAAGGCATCAGCCCGCCGAACGAAAAACAAAATCGATGTGAGCGTCTAAACGTGACTTTCCCTGAAGGTGAATCCGAGTTTCTGATTGACTGAGAGATTTTATTTTTAAATAATTGTACTCATAAAATAAACTGAGCATGTGAAGAATAATTTAACATTGTTCACAGTGATAACAGCTCATTGTCGAAACGAAGCTTACCCATTCACGCTAGTCACAATAAACATCATACTCTTGAATAGGCGTCAATGACTACGGTAAAACTTGGACTCTATATTAGGCATCAGGAATGATTGAAATGTTCGAAAATGACGCCAAAATACACCTTAAAAGTTCTATTTTTTTTCTAAATCCCATCCCGAATTTACGGCAGAATCTGGTCCCTCAAATAAGGGACACATGAGCTTTGATTCTAACCGGATATATTGCACTGGGTCGGGGAGATACAAACTTTCGTGTATCTTTTGTCCAATGCTAGGTGCTAGGTGGTGCGAGACAGCTTTGTTTGCAACCGGACGAACTCCGCTTAATTCAATGAAACAAATAACTGACAATGCTAAAATAAATTGCAGAGGTACGCTAAAATTAATTGAAAACAACCAAATAATTTCAATGAAAAATAAATCACAGAGAGAGGTAACTTGATACATTAACAACTCTTTTGACGCGCTGACCGCTTCTCCGCGTCTGATGTTTTGTTTTCCTTGTCATAATACTTACTGATTGATGATTTTGTTTTGATTTTTGAGTTCTTTAGCCTGCAACTCAACCACGACCTTTGCTTTTTCGGTGAAAAATGGGGAAGTTTACGTCAATTTGACGGACATTCCATTTTTTTTTAAACTAACGAGCACACTGTTTAGCACTCCTATTTTTTCATTTGCTGATTTCTATTCAGAAAAATTCGACAGCTCGAAAATGCACCTTAATTTTGCACTCATGTCATGTCAGATTTCCAACACAAATTATTTAAAACCGGTCGAAATTTTAAAAATTTTACGTTAGGAGCTGGAGCTCTCTCCTTGCAGCGACCGTCGCCGGTAGTACAACAGCATGTTTTGTACTAGTACGTACATCCGTGCGCTGATTTGTCTTAGAAAATTTCTGAATAAGGCGTTACCAAAATCGGAAAAAATAAAAAAATTGCCTCCTTAAAAAACGAACAGAATTCAAATATTTCTTTTAACAAATATGTTGCAGTGGGAAAATGGGATTGGAAACGCTGAACAAAACTTCTGTGCCTCGCGTTTCGATTTGAGGATTACGCGATTATTCATTATTGTGCGTTCGCTTCCTGGAGTTGGTTCTAAATATTACATAAAAATCATCAAGGATAATTAATTTAATATCCCACTTTGTACTCTTCACGGTAAACCATAGGCTCTGAAATACTCGTAGATTTTTTTATTGAAAATACATCGAAGAGAAGCCATGCTGTTTTGATCGTGATAAAAAGTCACCTTCCTAGGACCGCCCCCTGTTTAATTATTCATGAGATGACGTCATGTTTACTGGGCATTGACACATGTTTTTACCGACCCCATCAAAACACTGGTATGAATGACGTGTTTCTGATTTATATATTCAAGAGCAGTTGTTCTGGTCCAACAATTTTACATAAAATGTCTATGTCTATACGTTAACTTTCAATTTCAATAGTCTAGAAAGTATGACAAAGTATGACAAAGCAGTAATTCCCGGTTTAACGCGCAAATATGCAAATTAGCCTTTTTCTCGTCTTCTATTTTTGGTGAATTCTTGGGTTTTAAATTAAAATAGCTGATAGACGCTTTGGCCATTTGCCTCGAAATTTTCACACATTATTGACAAGGTGTTCCTCCTTCAAAATGCGCCCGGACAGTTTATTACTGCGAGTGGAACAAAAATAACAAGTCCGCAATTAACATGGATATATAAATTATGCAAAAATAGAAAAGAGTGAACTTTGAGGTCATGCTGTGCGACTTTGAAAGCCGTTAGAGAGATGAGTGGACGCATTTGAATTAGTAGTATACCAAGGTATCCAGTGATGTAATTTTACCCACAAACGGACTTGAAGTTTTTGAGCTAATTTTTTTTAAACCACTTTTGTCCAAAAAAGCATATTTTTGACCCAAAATCAAAAACGCATTCTGGATATTTAAAATAAAGACAAGTTTTACAAAGTTTGTATAATAAGCTTTCAGAAAATATATAACATGCTGGATATATAATACCATCTTCATTGTCTAATTACTCAATTAAAAAGCAAGCCAAATAAACTGCATCTCTACCTTAAGAGAGGTCTACCCAAGGTACATATACACCAAGTATAAATGTAATTAGGCTTGTAGTTTTAAAGTTGAAAGAGAAAAAAAATGGTGCGAACGACGATGGCGGACAACCACTCATATGATAAGCTCCACTCGACAAAGTCGACAGCGGAGCTAGTTATTTATGACAATGATAATCGCTTTAAAGATTATTTGTTTTCATGAAAAGGAAAAGCCAGCATATAGCTAGCTTGGGAGTTAAGTTATGCCTGATCTGTTCTGTACATATACATATACATACATGTATAGCTAGCTTAGGAATTAAGTAATGCCTGATCTGTTCTGTACATATACATATAGCCAGCTTGGGAGTTAAGTAATGCCTGATCTGTTCTGTACATATACATACATGTATAGCTAGCTTAGGAGTTAAGTTATGCCTGATCTGTACTGTACATATACATATAGCCAGCTTAGGAGTTAAGTAATGCCTGATCAGTAATGCCTGATCTGTACTGTACAGATACATATAGCCAGCTTGGGAGTTAAGTTATGTCTGATCTGTTCTGTACATATACATATAGCCAGCTTGGGAGTTAAGTTATGTCTGATCTGTTCTGTACTATACATATAGCCAGCTTAGGAGTTAAGTAATGCCTGATCTGTTCTGTACATATACATATAGCTAGCTTAGGAGTTAAGTTATGCCTGATCTGTACTGTACATATACATATAGCCAGCTTAGGAGTTAAGTTATGCCTGATCTGTTCTGTACATATACATACATGTATAGCTAGCTTAGGAGTTAAGTTATGCCTGATCTGTACTGTACATATACATATAGCCAGCTTAGGAGTTAAGTAATGCCTGATCAGTAATGCCTGATCTGTACTGTACAGATACATATAGCCAGCTTGGGAGTTAAGTTATGTCTGATCTGTTCTGTACATATACATATAGCCAGCTTGGGAGTTAAGTTATGCCTGATCTGTACTGTACATATACATATAGCTAGCTTAAGAGTTAAGTTATGCCTGATCTGTTCTGTACATATACATATAGCTAGCTTAGGAGTTAAGTTATGCCTGATCTGTTCTGTACTATACATATAGCTAGCTTGGGAGTTAAGTTATGCCTGATCTGTTCTGTACATATACATATAGCTAGCTTAGGAGTTAAGTTATGCCTGATCTGTTCTGTACATATACATATACATACATGTATAGCTAGCTTAGGAATTAAGTAATGCCTGATCTGTTCTGTACATATACATATAGCCAGCTTGGGAGTTAAGTAATGCCTGATCTGTTCTGTACATATACATACATGTATAGCTAGCTTAGGAGTTAAGTTATGCCTGATCTGTACTGTACATATACATATAGCCAGCTTAGGAGTTAAGTAATGCCTGATCAGTAATGCCTGATCTGTACTGTACAGATACATATAGCCAGCTTGGGAGTTAAGTTATGTCTGATCTGTTCTGTACATATACATATAGCCAGCTTGGGAGTTAAGTTATGTCTGATCTGTTCTGTACTATACATATAGCCAGCTTAGGAGTTAAGTAATGCCTGATCTGTTCTGTACATATACATATAGCTAGCTTAGGAGTTAAGTTATGCCTGATCTGTACTGTACATATACATATAGCCAGCTTAGGAGTTAAGTAATGCCTGATCTGTTCTGTACATATACATATAGCTAGCTTAGGAGTTAAGTTATGCCTGATCTGTACTGTACATATACATATAGCCAGCTTGGGAGTTAAGTTATGTCTGATCTGTTCTGTACATATACATATAGCCAGCTTGGGAGTTAAGTTATGCCTGATCTGTACTGTACATATACATATAGCCAGCTTAGGAGTTAAGTTATGCCTGATCTGTTCTGTACTATACATTGTACATACATTATAGCCAGCTTGGGAGTTAAGTAATGCCTGATCTGTTCTGTACTATACATACATTATAGCCAGCTTGGGAGTTAAGTTATGCCTGATCTGTTCTGTACTATACATATAGCCAGCTTAGGAGTTAAGTAATGCCTGATCTGTTCTGTACTATACATACATTATAGCCAGCTTAGGAGTTAAGTTATGTCTGATCTGTACTCTCCTATACATATAGCTAGCTTGGGAGTTAAGTTATGCCTGATCTGTTCTGTACTATACATACATTATAGCCAACTTAGGAGTTAAGTAATGCCTGATCTGTACTGTACATATACATATAGCCAGCTTAGGAGTTAAGTTATGTCTGATCTGTTCTGTACATATACATATAGCTAGCTTGGGAGTTAAGTAATGCCTGATCTGTACTGTACATATACATATAGCTAGCTTAGGAGTTAAGTAATGCCTGATCAGTTATGCCTGATCTGTTCTGTACATATACATATAGCTAGCTTGGGAGTTAAGTAATGCCTGATCAGTTATGCCTGATCTGTACTGTACTATACATATAGCTAGCTTAGGAGTTAAGTTATGCCTGATCTGTTCTGTACTATACATATAGCTAGCTTGGGAGTTAAGTAATGCCTGATTTGTACTTAGCCGTGGTTTCGCGGCGTTTTGGGTCCGGGAAGGTATTTTGCTTCGTCTGTCAGTTATATATACATCGTCGGTATACAGTATACTACTTTTTTCATTGTTATTTAAATCCTTTCCTGGCTCTAAGCGCCGTATTCGTCTTCGTAACCAGAGAAACACGTGGATTTGTTGATATCTTGAAGTCACGTGATCGTTTTGCGAGACTTGGCTTTACTCTCGTAGTTTTCAAGATGGCGGCGTTGTCGCTAACTGAGGTTGCAGAAATCGTGAGAAATGGTTGAAAAATAAACTACAACGAAGAAATAACGAACCCAGATTTCTGTCGAGGGAACATTATGATTTAGTTTACCCATGGAGGTATTTTACTTGAGGGAAATCTGTATATTTTTGTTGTTTTCTGACCAGTTATATAGGTCGGTAGTGTCATTTGCCATTTTTACCATTTTGCTCCACAGTTGGACCCGCGGCGTTAGGGTCCGACTGTATATCGACGATGTATATATAACTGACAGACGAAGCAAAATATCTTCCCGGACCCAAAACGCCGCGAAACCACGGCTAATCTGTACTGTACATATACATATAGCTAGCTTAGGAGTTAAGTTATGTCTGATCTGTACTGTACTATACATATAGCTAGCTTAGGAGTTAAGTTATGTCTGATCTGTACTGTACATATACATACATGTATAGCCAGCTTGGGAGTTAAGTAATGCCTGATCTGTTCTGTACATATACATATAGCCAGCTTAGGAGTTAAGTTATGTCTGATCTGTACTGTACATATACATATAGCCAGCTTAGGAGTTAAGTAATGCCTGATCTGTACTGTACATATACATATAGCTAGCTTAAGAGTTAAGTTATGTCTGATCTGTACTGTACTATACATATAGCTAGCTTAGGAGTTAAGTTATGCCTGATCAGTAATGCCTGATCTGTACTGTACAGATACATATAGCCAGCTTGGGAGTTAAGTTATGTCTGATCTGTTCTGTACATATACATATAGCCAGCTTGGGAGTTAAGTTATGCCTGATCTGTACTGTACATATACATATAGCTAGCTTAAGAGTTAAGTTATGCCTGATCTGTTCTGTACATATACATATAGCTAGCTTAGGAGTTAAGTTATGCCTGATCTGTTCTGTACTATACATATAGCTAGCTTGGGAGTTAAGTTATGCCTGATCTGTTCTGTACATATACATATAGCTAGCTTAGGAGTTAAGTTATGCCTGATCTGTTCTGTACATATACATATACATACATGTATAGCTAGCTTAGGAATTAAGTAATGCCTGATCTGTTCTGTACATATACATATAGCCAGCTTGGGAGTTAAGTAATGCCTGATCTGTTCTGTACATATACATACATGTATAGCTAGCTTAGGAGTTAAGTTATGCCTGATCTGTACTGTACATATACATATAGCCAGCTTAGGAGTTAAGTAATGCCTGATCAGTAATGCCTGATCTGTACTGTACAGATACATATAGCCAGCTTGGGAGTTAAGTTATGTCTGATCTGTTCTGTACATATACATATAGCCAGCTTGGGAGTTAAGTTATGTCTGATCTGTTCTGTACTATACATATAGCCAGCTTAGGAGTTAAGTAATGCCTGATCTGTTCTGTACATATACATATAGCTAGCTTAGGAGTTAAGTTATGCCTGATCTGTACTGTACATATACATATAGCCAGCTTAGGAGTTAAGTAATGCCTGATCTGTTCTGTACATATACATATAGCTAGCTTAGGAGTTAAGTTATGCCTGATCTGTACTGTACATATACATATAGCCAGCTTGGGAGTTAAGTTATGTCTGATCTGTTCTGTACATATACATATAGCCAGCTTGGGAGTTAAGTTATGCCTGATCTGTACTGTACATATACATATAGCCAGCTTAGGAGTTAAGTTATGTCTGATCTGTACTGTACATATACATACATGTATAGCCAGCTTGGGAGTTAAGTAATGCCTGATCTGTTCTGTACATATACATATAGCTAGCTTAGGAGTTAAGTTATGCCTGATCTGTACTGTACATATACATATAGCCAGCTTAGGAGTTAAGTAATGCCTGATCTGTACTGTACATATACATACATGTATAGCCAGCTTGGGAGTTAAGTTATGTCTGATCTGTACTGTACATATACATACATGTATAGCCAGCTTGGGAGTTAAGTAATGCCTGATCTGTTCTGTACATATACATATAGCCAGCTTAGGAGTTAAGTTATGTCTGATCTGTACTGTACATATACATATAGCCAGCTTAGGAGTTAAGTTATGTCTGATCTGTACTGTACATATACATATAGCCAGCTTAGGAGTTAAGTTATGTCTGATCTGTACTGTACATATACATATAGCTAGCTTAGGAGTTAAGTTATGTCTGATCTGTACTGTACTATACATATAGCTAGCTTGGGAGTTAAGTAATGCCTGATCTGTTCTGTACATATACATATAGCCAGCTTAGGAGTTAAGTTATGTCTGATCTGTACTGTATATATACATATAGCTAGCTTAGGAGTTAAGTTATGCCTGATCTGTACTGTACATATACATATAGCTAGCTTAGGAGTTAAGTAATGCCTGATCTGTACTGTACATATACATATAGCTAGCTTAGGAGTTAAGTTATGCCTGATCTGTACTGTACTATACATATAGCTAGCTTGGGAGTTAAGTTATGTCTGATCTGTACTGTACTATACATATAGCTAGCTTGGGAGTTAAGTTATGCCTGATCTGTTCTGTACATATACATATAGCTAGCTTAGGAGTTAAGTAATGCCTGATCTGTTCTGTACTATACATATAGCTAGCTTGGGAGTTAAGTAATGCCTAATCTGTTCTGTACATATACATATAGCTAGCTTGGGAGTTAAGTTATGTCTGATCTGTACTGTACTATACATATAGCTAGCTTAGGAGTTAAGTTATGCCTGATCTGTTCTGTAATATACATATAGCTAGCTTGGGAGTTAAGTAATGCCTAATCTGTTCTGTACATATACATATAGCTAGCTTGGGAGTTAAGTTATGTCTGATCTGTACTGTACTATACATATAGCTAGCTTAGGAGTTAAGTTATGCCTGATCTGTTCTGTAATATACATATAGCTAGCTTGGGAGTTAAGTAATGCCTAATCTGTTCTGTACATATACATATAGCTAGCTTAGGAGTTAAGTTATGCCTGATCTGTACTGTACTATACATATAGCTAGCTTAGGAGTTAAGTTATGCCTGATCTGTACTGTACATATACATATAGCCAGCTTAGGAGTTAAGTAATGCCTGATCTGTTCTGTACATATACATATAGCTAGCTTAGGAGTTAAGTTATGCCTGATCTGTACTGTACTATACATATAGCTAGCTTGGGAGTTAAGTTATGTCTGATCTGTACTGTACTATACATATAGCTAGCTTGGGAGTTAAGTTATGCCTGATCTGTTCTGTACATATACATATAGCTAGCTTAGGAGTTAAGTAATGCCTGATCTGTTCTGTACTATACATATAGCTAGCTTGGGAGTTAAGTAATGCCTAATCTGTTCTGTACATATACATATAGCTAGCTTGGGAGTTAAGTTATGTCTGATCTGTACTGTACTATACATATAGCTAGCTTAGGAGTTAAGTTATGCCTGATCTGTTCTGTAATATACATATAGCTAGCTTGGGAGTTAAGTAATGCCTAATCTGTTCTGTACATATACATATAGCTAGCTTGGGAGTTAAGTTATGTCTGATCTGTACTGTACTATACATATAGCTAGCTTAGGAGTTAAGTTATGCCTGATCTGTTCTGTAATATACATATAGCTAGCTTGGGAGTTAAGTAATGCCTAATCTGTTCTGTACATATACATATAGCTAGCTTAGGAGTTAAGTTATGCCTGATCTGTACTGTACTATACATATAGCTAGCTTAGGAGTTAAGTTATGCCTGATCTGTACTGTACATATACATATAGCCAGCTTAGGAGTTAAGTAATGCCTGATCTGTTCTGTACATATACATATAGCTAGCTTAGGAGTTAAGTTATGCCTGATCTGTACTGTACATATACATATAGCCAGCTTGGGAGTTAAGTAATGCCTGATCTGTACTGTACATATACATATAGCCAGCTTAGGAGTTAAGTTATGCCTGATCTGTTCTGTACTATACATATAGCTAGCTTGGGAGTTAAGTAATGCCTGATCTGTTCTGTACATATACATATAGCCAGCTTAGGAGTTAAGTTATGCCTGATCTGTACTGTACATATACATATAGCTAGCTTAGGAGTTAAGTAATGCCTGATCTGTACTGTACATATACATATAGCCAGCTTAGGAGTTAAGTTATGCCTGATCTGTACTGTACATATACATATAGCTAGCTTAGGAGTTAAGTTATGTCTGATCTGTTCTGTACATATACATATAGCCAGCTTAGGAGTTAAGTAATGCCTGATCTGTACTGTACATATACATATAGCCAGCTTAGGAGTTAAGTTATGCCTGATCTGTACTGTACATATACATATAGCCAGCTTAGGAGTTAAGTTATGCCTGATCTGTACTGTACATATACATATAGCTAGCTTAGGAGTTAAGTAATGCCTGATCTGTTCTGTACATATACATATAGCCAGCTTAGGAGTTAAGTTATGCCTGATCTGTTCTGTACATATACATATAGCCAGCTTAGGAGTTAAGTTATGCCTGATCTGTACTGTACATATACATATAGCTAGCTTGGGAGTTAAGTTATGCCTGATCTGTTCTGTACATATACATACATGTATAGCTAGATTAGGAATTAAGTAATGCCTGATCTGTTCTGTACATATACATATAGCTAGCTTAGGAGTTAAGTTATGTCTGATCTGTACTGTACTATACATATAGCTAGCTTGGGAGTTAAGTAATGCCTGATCTGTTCTGTACATATACATATAGCCAGCTTAGGAGTTAAGTTATGCCTGATCTGTACTGTACATATACATATAGCTAGCTTAGGAGTTAAGTTATGCCTGATCTGTTCTGTACATATACATATAGCTAGCTTAGGAGTTAAGTTATGTCTGATCTGTTCTGTACATATACATATAGCCAGCTTAGGAGTTAAGTTATGCCTAATCTGTTCTGTACATATACATATAGCCAGCTTAGGAGTTAAGTTATGCCTGATCTGTACTGTACATATACATATAGCCAGCTTGGGAGTTAAGTTATGTCTGATCTGTTCTGTACATATACATATAGCTAGCTTAGGAGTTAAGTTATGCCTGATCTGTTCTGTACATATACATATAGCTAGCTTAGGAGTTAAGTTATGCCTGATCTGTTCTGTACTATACATATAGCTAGCTTGGGAGTTAAGTAATGCCTGATCTGTTCTGTACTATACATATAGCTAGCTTGGGAGTTAAGTAATGCCTGATCTGTTCTGTACATATACATATAGCCAGCTTAGGAGTTAAGTTATGCCTGATCTGTACTGTACATATACATATAGCTAGCTTAGGAGTTAAGTTATGCCTGATCTGTTCTGTACATATACATATAGCTAGCTTAGGAGTTAAGTAATGCCTGATCTGTTCTGTACTATACATATAGCCAGCTTAGGAGTTAAGTTATGCCTGATCTGTACTGTACATATACATATAGCCAGCTTAGGAGTTAAGTTATGTCTGATCTGTTCTGTACATATACATATAGCTAGCTTAGGAGTTAAGTTATGCCTGATCTGTTCTGTACATATACATATAGCTAGCTTAGGAGTTAAGTTATGCCTGATCTGTTCTGTACTATACATATAGCTAGCTTAGGAGTTAAGTTATGCCTGATCTGTACTGTACATATACATATAGCCAGCTTAGGAGTTAAGTTATGTCTGATCTGTTCTGTACATATACATATAGCTAGCTTAGGAGTTAAGTTATGCCTGATCTGTTCTGTACATATACATATAGCTAGCTTAGGAGTTAAGTTATGCCTGATCTGTTCTGTACTATACATATAGCTAGCGTGGGAGTTAAGTAATGCCTGATCTGTTCTGTACTATACATATAGCTAGCTTGGGAGTTAAGTAATGCCTGATCTGTTCTGTACATATACATATAGCTAGCTTAGGAGTTAAGTTATGCCTGATCTGTACTGTACATATACATATAGCTAGCTTAGGAGTTAAGTTATGCCTGATCTGTTCTGTACTATACATATAGCTAGCGTGGGAGTTAAGTAATGCCTGATCTGTTCTGTACATATACATATAGCTAGCTTAGGAGTTAAGTTATGCCTGATCTGTACTGTACATATACATATAGCCAGCTTAGGAGTTAAGTTATGCCTGATCTGTTCTGTACATATACATATAGCTAGCTTAGGAGTTAAGTTATGCCTGATCTGTTCTGTACATATACATATAGCTAGCTTAGGAGTTAAGTTATGCCTGATCTGTACTGTACATATACATATAGCTAGCTTAGGAGTTAAGTTATGCCTGATCTGTTCTGTACATATACATATAGCTAGCTTAGGAGTTAAGTTATGCCTGATCTGTACTGTACATATACATATAGCCAGCTTAGGAGTTAAGTTATGCCTGATCTGTTCTGTACATATACATATAGCTAGCTTAGGAGTTAAGTTATGCCTGATCTGTTCTGTACTATACATATAGCTAGCTTAGGAGTTAAGTTATGCCTGATCTGTACTGTACATATACATATAGCCAGCTTAGGAGTTAAGTTATGTCTGATCTGTTCTGTACATATACATATAGCTAGCTTAGGAGTTAAGTTATGCCTGATCTGTTCTGTACATATACATATAGCTAGCTTAGGAGTTAAGTTATGCCTGATCTGTTCTGTACTATACATATAGCTAGCGTGGGAGTTAAGTAATGCCTGATCTGTTCTGTACTATACATATAGCTAGCTTGGGAGTTAAGTAATGCCTGATCTGTTCTGTACATATACATATAGCCAGCTTAGGAGTTAAGTTATGCCTGATCTGTACTGTACATATACATATAGCTAGCTTGGGAGTTAAGTTATGCCTGATCTGTTCTGTACATATACATATAGCTAGCTTAGGAGTTAAGTTATGCCTGATCTGTTCTGTACTATACATATAGCTAGCTTGGGAGTTAAGTAATGCCTGATCTGTACTGTACTATACATATAGCTAGCTTGGGAGTTAAGTTATGCCTGATCTGTTCTGTACATATACATATAGCTAGCTTAGGAGTTAAGTTATGCCTGATCTGTACTGTACAGATACATATAGCTAGCTTAGGAGTTAAGTTATGCCTGATCTGTTCTGTACATATACATATAGCTAGCTTAGGAGTTAAGTTATGTCTGATCTGTTCTGTACATATACATATAGCCAGCTTAGGAGTTAAGTTATGCCTGATCTGTACTGTACATATACATATAGCCAGCTTAGGAGTTAAGTTATGCCTAATCTGTTCTGTACATATACATATAGCTAGCTTAGGAGTTAAGTTATGCCTGATCTGTACTGTACATATACATATAGCTAGCTTAGGAGTTAAGTTATGCCTGATCTGTTCTGTACATATACATATAGCTAGCTTAAGAGTTAAGTTATGCCTGATCTGTTCTGTACTATACATATAGCTAGCTTGGGAGTTAAGTTATGCCTGATCTGTTCTGTACATATACATATAGCTAGCTTAGGAGTTAAGTTATGCCTGATCTGTTCTGTACTATACATATAGCTAGCTTGGGAGTTAAGTAATGCCTGATCTGTACTGTACTATACATATAGCTAGCTTGGGAGTTAAGTTATGCCTGATCTGTTCTGTACATATACATATAGCTAGCTTAGGAGTTAAGTTATGCCTGATCTGTACTGTACAGATACAATGCACATGCAATAGCATAAAGTGGCCATTTTGAAGATACATGTAACTACTCAAAAGGTACATTACATGGGGTTTGCAACTAGCATGACATGTCCTAAGATCCTGTTTCAATCTCGATCTCGCATAATTGTTCCCAACTCAGAACAATGCGAATGTGCATGCCCACGATTACTAGGATACTGAGAGGTCCAGGTGGATCAAAATAGCTGCTCACGATATGACGGATTACGATAACTACATTTTCTGTAAATTTTCGATGTATTACATTTTTTCACTATGATAGTGGTCAGACATGTTTTATTGTTTTATTACAAACCTTGAACATTGATATATGTCATGTCAGAAGGTCGTAGCATCAGTCTCACTATCTACAAGATGAGACTTGAATGGGATCTTGACATGTCGCCATACAGTACTATGAGCGTTGCAAATAATGTACCTCTGCTATTAAGTTAAACATGCATAAAAATATTGTTGTTTAGGCCTGTATGTTGTATTATGATGTCATTGTTTTGGCAGTACATGAAATAGTATACATTTAGTAAAAAATTAAATACACTAAAATGCATGGTCCCCATCAAGTATACCCTATATTTCAATATGACATACCACTGTCAGAGGCATATATTTCAGGAACCTTGAAAAATCAAACACAATTTTACCATTGAACATTTCACTAGGTTCTTTTGAATACCATCACATTTTTATTAGGAATGCAAAATTTTAATTTCTCACCTTGTAGAAACTGAAGTGGGATCAATATGCCATACTAGAATGCAGCTATGGCAAGCCACAGCCAGAACAGATGCTGATAAGGGCTTCCAGACTAGCATAGCAATACCTTTCTGTAGTTTATGTTTGCACACTGGAACAATTTCACTAGAAAACACAGTGATCAAAATCAAAGAAAGCTTAGAAAGAACTCCCATGTGCTGAGAGTATTGGAGACACATTAAATATAATTCGAAATTACTTAGCTGAAAACTAATTATGCAAATCAGAAAATTAATATGACCAGATTTGAGTGTAAAACTAATGAGGTCTGCGCAATGTAACAGAAAATCTATGTCTCCAAGTTTAATTGAAATGTGATTAGAACCAAAAAATTATGAATTATTATGCTTATTAGGGAATTAATATGAACAGATTTTTACCCCAAACTAATTAGGTTTGTACATTGTCCTAGAGCATCTTTATACTAAGTTTCATTGAAATGGAATAATTAGTACCGTGAAAACTCCAAAATTTCGACCCCTCTAAAAATTCGGGCCGCCTATTTATTTGCCGGTTTCTGTGTTTTATTTACCTACAAATTTTCGACTCCACTAAAAATTGCCGACTCATTCTTATTCGAAAATTGCGACCAGTTTTAGTTTTCCCCCAAACGAAAAAAACACACGATGTGAGCGTTCAAACGGGACCTTCCTCGAAGGCATGAATCCGGGTTTCTGATTGACTGAGAGATTTTTATTTTATTGGTAACGAAAATATATTCTAAATAAACGAAGTTTGAAATAAAAACGAACACAAAAATCTCGGCATGCTGCGTTTCTGAATTGTTGATTATTACTGTACTCAGTAGTGATTATAATAATGTACACAAAATAAATTTGTTGAATGGTTATGAAATACAAATAAAAGTCAACTTAGTTTCATCGTAAGCGAATGATTCCGGTCTCGTATAAACGTTTGATGCTGTAGGATATCCGCCATGTTCTCTTAGGTCAAATAGGTCAAATCGCTAATTAACCAATCAAAAAGCTGGATGATGCCAACGTGTTCAAATTACCATAGCTTATTTAAATATGTTAATGTTATTGAACGCAATGCGGAAGAGATTGGTGTTGTAGTACGATATTTTGGCTTGGATTTTGATGCGAAAACGGCATGATTTTTTTTAAATAAAAAAATTAGTTGTTTTTAAAAAATAAACTGGTCATCTGAAGAATAATTTAACATTGTTCACAGTGATAACAGCTCATTCTCGAAAGGAAGCTTACCCGCTCACGCTAGTCACGATAAAAATCATACACGTGTACTCTTGAATAGACAAACGTCAATGACTACGGTAAAACTTAGACTATTTTAGCCGGCAGGATTGATTGAAATGTCCGAAAAATGACGCCAAAATACACCTTAAAAGTCCCATTTTATTTTCTTAAATCCCATTTTATTTTTTAATCCAAGGGCGAATTTACGGCAGAATTTGGTCCCTCAAATAAGGGACACGTGAGCTTTGATTCTAACCGGATACATTGCACTGGGTCGGGGAGATAGTTTGCTAAACTTCCATGCATCTTTTGTCCAATGGGTACCTGTACTTCGAACATTCGCAAGTTTTTCTAGGTAGTGCGAGACAGCTTTGTCTTTTGACCTATTTGTTTTGTGCTGACCTCTTCTCCGCGTCTTGATGTTTTGTTTTGCTTGTCATAATACTCACTGATTGATGACTTTGTTTAGATTTTGAGTTACAACTCGGCCACGACCTTTGCTTTTACCGTGAAACATGAGGAAGTTTACGTCAATTGACGGACATTGCATTTTTTTAAAAACTAATGAAGCACACTGTCTATCATCCCCATTTTTTCATTTGCTGATTTCTATTCTGAAAAATTCGACCGTCCGAAAATGCACCTTAATTTTGACTATAAAAACACGTCACATATCGAACACCAATTATTTAAAACCGGTCGAAATTTTGGAGTTTTTACGGTACTTTAGATATCAGTGTGAAAGCTTAAAATTGGTTAATTATGCAAATTAGGTAATTAATATGTACAGATTTTAACCCACAATTATTCAGGTCTGTCTATTGTCCTACAGCATCCATGTACATTCATTGATATGTGATGTATAGTACCTGAGATATCAGTGTGAAAGTTGGTTAATTATGCAAATTAGGTGATTAATATGCACAAATATTTACCGGAAACTAATTGGGTCTGCATAATTCTAGATTCATTGAAATGTGATGATTAGTACTTTAGATATCAGTAGAAAAGCTGAAAATTAATTATGCAAATTAGGTAATTAATATGCACAATTATTTACCCTAAAACTAATCAGGTCTCTGCATAGTCCTAAAGGATCTATGTACCAAGTTTCATTGAAATGCGATGATTAGTACTTGAGATACCTGTGGAAAAGCTGAAAATTAACTAATTATGCAAATTAGGTGATTAATATGCACAAATATTTATCGAAAACAATCAATCTCTGCATAGTCCTTGAGTATGTAAGTACCAAGTTTCATTGAAATGTAATGCTAACTACTTATATCAAATGCTGAAAATTAATTAATTATGCAAATTAGGTAATTAATATGTACTGATATTACCATAAAAACTATCAGGTCTGTGCAGTGTCGTATGACATCTATGTACCAAGTTTCATTGAAATGTGATGATTAGTACTTGAGATATCAGTGGAAAAACCGAAAATTGACTAATCATTATGCAAATTAGGTAATTAGTATCCACGGATTATTACCAAAAACTAATCAAAACCTAGCATTAGTTCAGAGCATCTATGTACCAAGTTTCATCAAAATCCAATGAGTGGTTGTTTAGATATCAGTGGAACAGTCATGGAACCACTAAAAAATAGCTAATTATCATGCAAATTAGGTAATTAATATGCACGGATTTTTACCAAAAATTAATCAAATCTGCGCATATGTTCAGAGCATCTATGTACCAAGTTTCATCAAAATCCAATGAGTGGTTCTTTAGATATCAGTGGAACAGTCATAGAACAGCTAAAAATTAGCTAATTATCATGCAAATTAGGTAATTAACGAGCATGGATTTTTACCAAAACCTAATCAAATCTGCGCATTGGCCCAGAGCATCTATGCACCAAGTTTCATCAAAAACCGATGTATGGTTCTTGAGATAGCAGTGGAACAGTCGGACACACATACACACACACACACATACACACATACACACATACACACACACATACAGACACACTAACTGCAAAGACTCCCATTTTGTGCTTCGCACATGGGAGTCAACAAATAATTTCAATCAAGATAATAATAACATGGTATTTTTTTGAAAAAATTATTACAACAAAGTAGATGTATGGTATTCACATTTTGTGAATGATGAATAAAGGGCATGGTAAAATATACACTCACCTTTTACCAGTATGTATTCTTATAGAATCATCTCTACAAGCTATTGCAAATTTCATAGTATATGGATGCCAAGCAAACGACCGCACAGGGGAATTATACCAATCTCTTGTTGATGAGAATACATTTACCATCTCTTCACTTGACATCTAGAAAACATGTGCCAAGAAACATGTTCAGTTCTTCTATCACAGTATCAACATATAAGTTTGTAATTTTGTGGTAAAACAAAATGTGCACCTGTAAATTAATAATTATTAATAACATACCAAATCATCTTACGGTACATGTAGACATCTCCAAGAAACTGAATCTGACAAGTTTGACTTTGAATTTCAAGTCATGCACCTGTAACCCAATGTACATGATCATTTGAAAAACAGTTGCCGACACATTTAATTATCAGTATTCAGCAAATTTGAGGACTAAAATGGCTGTCCTGATGCACATATTTTAAAAATAGCATAGATGCTACATTTATTACAAGTACACATTTTACTTGATATGTTAAACGCTTCAAACAAAATTACAAATTTAGATTGTATACTCGAGTTGACCTACCACAGAGTCCTTTGACCCGATAGCTTTATAATGCCATTAACCAATCAGAATATTGCATGGTACAAACAACAGTATCTTCAGACACTATTGGAATTTTGATGATTGCATTCCGAACAATTTTCTTATTATCAATGTTGTTTTATGACCTGTTGGCATTGAATTTGCAGTATGATGTTTTAAAGAGGCAATTATCACTTTTCTAATGGTAAAATCAAAGAAGTTTAGAAAGACCTCTCATGTGCTGAGAGTATTGGAAACACATTAAAAATAATACGAAATTACTTGTACTCGAGATATTGAAAACTGAAAATCAATTATGCAAATCAGAAAATTAATATGAACAGATTTGAGTGTAAAACTAATGAGGTCTGTTCAAAGTAACAGACCATCTATGTACCAAGTTTTATTGAAATGTGATTAGAACCAAGAAATTATGCTAATTAGGAATTAATATGAACAGATTTAAATCCCAAACTATACAGGTTTGTACATTGTCCGAGAGCATTTTTATACTAAGTTTCATTGAAATGGAATAATTAATACTTTAGATATCAGTGTGATAGCTTAGAATTGATTAATTATGCAAATTAGGTAATTAATATGTACAGATTTTAACCCACAATTAATCAATGTCTATTGTCCTATTATAGCATCTATGTACAAAGTTTCATTGAAATGTGATGATTAGTACTTGAGATATCAGTGTGAAAGTTGGAATTATGCAAATTAGGTAATTAATATGCACATTGATTTACCTGAAACTAACCAGGTCTCTGCATAGTCCTTGGGTATCTATGTACCAAGTTTTATTGAAATATAATACTTACATGTACTACTTGCAATATCAAAAGCTGAAAATTAATTAATTATGCAAATTAAATAATTAATATGTACTGATATTACCCTAAAAACTATCAAGTCTGTGCAGTGTCCTATGATATCTATGTATGAAATTTCATTGAAATCTGATGATTAGTACTTGAGGTATCAGTGGAGAAAACGAAAATTGACTAATTATTATGCAAATTAGGTAATTAATATGCACGGATTTTTACCAAAAACTAATCAAAATCTCCGAATAAGTTCAGAGCATCTATGTACCAAGTTTCATCAAAATCCAATGAGTGGTTGTTTAGATATTAGTGGAACAGTCATGGAAGAGCTAAAAATTAGCTAATTATCATGCAAATTATATAATTAATATGCATGAATTTTTACCAAAAACTAATCAAATCTGCGCATAAGTTCAGAGCATCTATGTACCAAGTTTCATCAAAATCCAATGTGTGTGGGAACTGTTTTTGTTTATTTTTCCTGTTGGGCAGACAGCATCACTCTGTATGTTTATACTTACTTTATACTCTAATTATGTTTGATCTTAATTATTGCAATCCTATTAATTGATATAATTAATCCCTGACACCTGGCCAGCACAATGTATTGTTTTGGCAGCACTTTTCATGTGTGCTATATATTGCGTGACCATTTCCAGAATAAATCAGAGTTCTTTCAACCATCAATCGAACGTCTCTATGTCTTTCACCTACCACAATGTGTGGTTTTTTAGATACTGTAAAGGGGGTAATTATTCACTGGGTTTTAATTTAGCTTATTTCGCTTACTAGAAAAATGCGCTAAATTAAAACACAGTGAATATGTACAATTTAGCATAGTACACATTATCTAAATGACGAAACCGTGAATTTAAAACCCACTGAATATGCCCGACATGGTAAATCAGTGAAATTTAAACCCAGTGAAAATTAGTCATTTTACAGTATCAGTGTAACAGTCATGGAACATCCAAAAATTATCATGCAAATTAGGTAATTAATATGCATGGATTTAAACTAAAACCTAATCAAATCTGCGCATTGGCCCAGAGCATCTATGCACCAAGTTTCATCAAAAACAGATGTATGGTTCTTGAGATAGCACGCACACACGCGTGTACGCGCACACGCACACATGCACACACACACACACATACTTGTATTGCTATATGTTCCGAGGACTTCATTGGATTAACTTTTAATATAGTTGAATTAACTTTTAATATAGTTGTGATATGAACTCGATTAATACCCGTTCCTATATAGGGTTGCGTTTTAATTGGAGTTTAATTAAACTCAATTACAATGCAATACAATGGAGAATTGCATTTTAACTAAGTTTAATTAAACAAGAGTTGAATATCCCGTGACTGAATATAGAAATGTTTGCGAAGCTTAGGTTTAGTATCGGGGGAAGGTATGGTACAATTATATTAATATTAATATAAACTGAACCATACCTTCCCCCGATACTAAACCTAAGCTACGCAAAACATATTAATAATCAAATTAACTATTAATATAAATTATGTTTTCCGAGAACTATGAAAAAGGTCCTCGGAAGGTGTGTATGTCCTCGGAAGTTGGTATATAATTGTATTTGTGTCCTCGCCACAACATATAGCAATCCAAGTACACGCACACACACATACACATTTGCACAAAAAGTCAGTGATTGTGTTTTTAACAAACTCCATTATTGTTTTTTAAACTGATTTTTACTCTACAAAAAATGGATCAGTACAAAAGTATTTGTATTCTAAAAACAAAGGGGTCAAAAGTTTTCATGGTAAATTTTATTTATTTATTTTATTTAAACATTTTATGATAACCAATTTACATCAAAGAAATATGAATAATCACATAAAACTAAAAAGTAATCTACCATGGGGTCACAGAAAATCACAAAATCAATTTACAATGTGAAACATTTTCTATTAGGATTAGTCTGAGATGTACCACCTACTTTTGAGATATTTCCTGTTGAACTTTTCATACTTTCGACGTTAGTTGTGTTAAGCGCAGCATGATGGGATTTAGTGTAGTGACAACAAACAGTAATCTTCCGGAATTTGATTTTTGGTCAAGTTACTCGAAATAGAAAGGACTTTACTCTAAACAATACAACTTTAAAACAAGTACCAATTATAAGTCTACAATATAAATGTACTTACCACTAAATGAGGAAAAAGTGATCCATGAAGAGAATTTGCCCATCTCACCAATGCTAGGCAACCACAGGATACTGAAGTTAACCATGGTGACACTAAAATAAAATATTCTAGTTATCCATCACGACATTCAACTAAATTAAAACAGGGGACCAATGACATATATTGAGATTATTATAAGGATACCACAAAGTACATGTATACACAAAGGCAGTACAATAATTTTTACAGTAGTGAAGATGTGCAGCAGAGGTTGATTCATTCCAGTAATAATAATTTTTTCTGTAATGATCCGGTATCATTATGTACATCTTTTCCATGCTTGTTGTAATAAATGACAATAAAGAATATTGCATGCTATGCAAATGTTTGCCGTATTTTATTACACTCACATGCTGACAAAGCTTCTGCGTCTTAAGTCCACAAAAGAAAGAATTTGATGCACAATTTCCAAATAAGGAAGACACTCAAACATGCTCTTATATAACATATGCTATTTAATGGATGGATAATCCTATTTTTTCAGTGCCTTCACCATTCATTAATTTTGTGCAAAGTAACATAACAAGTGACCTACCCTCTGATTTGCTGTTAGCAATTTCTTCTAGCAATCCTGTAACACCACGTTCATACCAAGCACTCATTGATCGCTTCCATACAGTCTCAGAATGCTCTAAAAATGCTGACTTAGCACAAAATTGAGATGACGAGGGTCGTAAGCTGTCAGATGTGATTTCAATCTTGGGATAATTAAGTTTCTGTAAAAAAAAACAGTGTACATGGTTAGAATGATCTACAACTAATCACAACAAGTTTTCAAAACATGCCAGTTAATCTGCATAGGTCAATTTTTTATATTATAAAAGTTATAGTGTATTTACCTAAATTAATATTCCTTATAAACTTCAATATTGTTGAAATTCAGTTCATTTTATTATTTTTAATATTATCATTGCAGCAACCACTCATGACAATGTGAGTAATATACCATACTTATTGCTCAGGGTACTCAGACCCACTTTTAACGAGTTGGGTGTTTAGTAAGCACTCCCTGAACTATTTTTTCATTTATGTGCAAAGTAGCATCGTCATTGATTTCCACAATAAATTTACAACGAACAAACACAACAAATATTCATCTTTTATTACAATATTATTTATATACTATCAGAATTTATGATGTAAACATTTCTTGGTCAGTGAAAAAACAGTCAGTATATTCTTGTTGGTTAATGTTTTTGAGCATACACATACTCTTAATGTGAAGCTATTTCCTACATGTTTTATTTTGCTGCATGATTTAACCAATCATTTGACAATTGAAAACATAATTTTTACTATTCAGATTTATTGTAAATTTTTAAAAATTCAATTTACTTACATTTATACATGTAATAATAATAATAATAATAAATAGTTTACATATAAATGTAAGAATGCATTATATTTTCAGGGCAGCTGGCAATCTCTGTATATTTTCTTTTCTCATAAGAAAGCATTTGTGAATGTATTTTGATATTTTGAGAATTACCAAGAGAACGTAGATTTGAGGGATACCTGGTATATTGTGAAAACATTCAAATTGTCTAGTACAGTAGTTGGCAAAGAAGCCATGTTTTGGCATCTTGAGATGGTCAGTCAGTGATGGGAGGGGAGAAAAGGTGATACATGTATTACATGTTTTATCACATAGATTTTGCATTATACATGTGTTAAGGCATTAAACTTAGATGTGTTCTCAATAATTTCTACACTACAGCAGATTTGATGTTTTAAATTCACTGGTTTGTGAAGGAAACACATTTTCTATTGTTAATATTATACATTCACTGGGTTTTAATTCAGTGCATTACCTATCAACCAAATTATCAACTGCAAAATAAAGCCCTATTCTCGGGGACGGGGCTATGTCACAGAAAATTCCATGTTGCTAAGACACACCCACTGTACTATGCATTTCTAAGGGCATTGCACAAGCTGCTGTGGAACCTCAGCCGAAGAGATGGTGAAAAACAACACAAACTCAACTACAGTTGTATTAGACAATCCTGAACAACCAGATTTATATATGTTGCACATGTAGGGGTATATCTTGCTACACTATGTAAGGGAGTCTCAATAACTAGCCCAAAGCACAGTTTTTTGAGAGTTTTCGACCATTGTTGTTTACCGGTTGTGGTTGCCAGGTGGGGAAAACGCTCGGATGTCTATCCCCTAGAATACAGTTACTTTATAGATTCTCATCTATACATGTATGTAACTTGCAATATTCATACATTTGTTTACACTAGTTATGAATCACAAGAGCATCTTACCCGACTACCTTGTAAATAAACAGCAATGTCGTCTTCTCCAGCCTCATTAAACATTAATTCACTGTTCAATTCACATACTGTCACAGAATCTGCCGGTGGTGGTGGAGAAAATGCCAGTAATAGTGACATGTTCTGTAACACAAACACACAAATAATAAATTGAAATAAATCAATAATTGAACATTAAGGAAACTGATTTACAACTGGTGCCAAAATAAACTATCACTATCACCTTATCAATTTTCATAGAAAACTGCAATATCCTGAAGATTTTTAGTTGCGTTTGTTATGGCCCGAGTAAGATACCAGTTTTCATCATCAGTTTATTTCGTCATGCTTGTAAAAAAAACAAAGAAAAAAACTGCCTTTCATGCTTGTCCCGAGGAAAATCACAGAATATAAATATTAGTAATATTTATTATTAAACATTAAAGACCAATGACATCTTGTAAATGTACATACATGTGCCCAACCCTGGGACTGATGTTACATCCTCTTACATTGATGAACATTTATTTGGGATTTGGCTTCTTGTTACAATGAACATGATATATATATATAAACAATTTTACAACAACACAAATCAGGGTCCAAACTAAATCAAACTGCAAAACACAGCAGTTTGAATTTCCAGTGCAAAATGAAATGGAGGCCCTGGAATTTCACTGTTTCAGATCAACCAAGAGGCAGCTTAAATTCTAAACTGCTGTAGTTGTAAATATATTTTGTTTTTGTTCATAAAAAACATATTTTTGAAAAAATACTAACATGCACATCACAGCAAATTTGTTGACTGCATGATGCTTGCTGAAAGCAAATAACTGCAGATTGTTGTGGATTAACTTGTGGTTTCTTAATTTTTTAGGGAAAAGTAACTCTCCCTTATATCATTAGCCATCACATTGCACGTGGGATTCTCTGGTCGACAATCAAAGGCCACACGCAAAGCAAATATCCAACAGTGATGTATGGAGGAATTATTGGGGAAAGAGTTCCTTAAGAGAAGGAGAAGGAATCCCACGTGAGGGCATCCTTCTTTCAACGGAGTGTATTTTGGATCATTACCGTTACGTTGTGTTGGGAGTAACTTCTGGTCCACGGCTAGTACATTGGTTGAACATGTACATCTGTCCGACATCCGATATGTGCAGCTCTACTGACATTTTCTACAGATATTATTTAAATCATCAAGCACTTTTAAATTTATCTGAACTTTCTTTAACTTTTATTTTTGTTAATGTTTGTAAAATTTATTACATAACAGCTTAAAATGATTTGTTAACTTTCATTATGGTGTAATAAATGATATACTTATGTGATAAATGTAATAAATAATTATTATTATTATTATATTTAAATGAGGACATAACGCAACCAATGAGTCATGGAACCGTCTGCTTTACGCGTACATGTTTGGAAAGTACACACGCTCGGGTCTCTGCTTCAAAATATCCGCGTAGATGGATTTGTCTTTTTTGCTCTGGTGTTTTGATTTTCACAGGATTTAACCCGTTTTAGTTCGAATAAAGGTAATATAAGTCGATCGATAGTTTCTACCGATATCATGCTTGAGTTGTGTGAAGCGAGACGAAATACAATTTTGAAAATCATGTTATTTTCGGACAATTTCGATGTCATGGTGTCAACGCTTTCCTACCTTGTGTTATTATATGAGTGGTAGGTGAATGTGCCGGCGACTGACTAACTATGCCGATCCGACTTTAAGATAGATAGATAGATAGATAGATAGATATTTTATTTGACACAAAATTTAGCATGAATGAAAAAAAAAACATACAATAAATCAATGGTCAAGAAAAACACAAACAAAACAATAGACTAAACTAAAGCTTAGAAATAAAATCAATAAATTTTCCCAAGCAATTGACAATGAAGCTATCCTTAGTGCCTAGCAAGCACTTGAATTTCTTATGAGTTGATAACTTGCAAATGTTGTCATCATAAATTGCTAATTCAGCTTCAAATTTAGTACGAGCTTGTACAATCTGACTATTGTTACATGTGAGTAATACATGAAATTCATCCCCAATAGCCTGTTCATTACATAGAGACAAAACCTTTGCTCTGGAGGTGTTTTATTATATCCAAGTTTTTCAATTAGCAAAGAGGGAGAAGAAATGAGAAACTTAGTGAAGCTGACTGTGTTGCACATTTTTGATTTGTTCTAAATATGGTTCAAATTCAAATTTTTTTTTAAACTTGTTAAAAGTACGTAGCTTATTCTTGGCAGGACTCCAGAAGACGTACCTACACTTTATGCAATTTTTTTTAAATTATGCTAATTTATTCATGACGTAGCAGTTTCTGTGCTCATGAATATTCACTAATTTGTGGGTCAATACATTTTAAAATATATTATATATTATTTTGGGGGGAAGAGTTAGAAAGGGGGATCAGTAATCATTAGGGGGTCAATACAAAAGAAGGGACCCATTTGGAGAGCAGCCATGCTCCTCGTGTCTGTTGTTGCACTACAGCTGTCAACTGTGTTCATTCTTCGTCGACTTCGACTGGCTTCCATGTGAGGTAGTATTCTTGTGTTCTGTTTTTCTGACTTGAGTTTTTGAATCAGCTGTTCATGTTTTTAACGTCTTTCATGTCTTTTGTAGGAGTGTCCAATCGGTGATTCGAACTTGCGATCTTTGAGTTCCCAGCGCACTGTCTTGTCCACTGTACCACGAGTGTCTTCACACAAGAGATAGGATTTAAGTCCTATTCATAGGAGCACTGTCTTCACTAGCATTCAAAAATCTAACTAAACATATTGGATTCGAACCAGCGATCGCTCACAAAAAAGATGGGCAGGAAGGGAATTGAACCCGGGTCCTCCTGATCACTATGTAGAGAACTGACCCACAAGACCACGATGGAATGACTGGATGTGTTTGCATTTGATACGAGTATATAGTGTGTATATATATATATATATATATATATACATGTATATATAGAATTACAACATATTTTTAGAATTGAGTTACAATTGTCCCAAAAATCGGCAATTTTGTGTTTTTACTTGTGTAAACTATATACATGGCATAACCCGTTCGTGTACATTTTGCCAAGTGGGTGTTTGCCATCTGCGTTGCCCATATCTGACCCGACCCTAACCCTAATGCCAAGACACGTTACTGTTAATAATTCCGTTGCCCATACCTGACTCGACCCTAACCCTAATGCCAAGACACGTTCCTGTTTATAATTGCTCAATAATGATACTCTGTTGTGCACTGTCTGCGGGTAAGTTGCATTGATGTCAACTGATTAAACAAGTCGCGTTTAAGTAATTTCCACTATTAACAAGTGGTTAAATTGTCACAATAAATGTGTGGACAAATATTTGAGATTAATTTTGGTGTAGACAACTCTCGTTTAATTAATTCCCACAATTACAAGTTGTTAAATTGAGAGAATAAATGTGCGGACAAATATTTTTGACTTATTTTGGTGTAGACAGCTCTCATTTAATTATTTTACACCATTAGAAGTTGTTAAATTGAGAGAATAAATGTGCAGACAAATATTTTAGACTTATTTTGGTGTAGACAGCCATCGTTCAATTATTTTACACCATTACAAGTTGTTAAATTGAGAGAATAAATGTGCAGACAAATATTTTAAACTTATTTTGGTGTAGACAGCTCGCGTTTGATTAATTCCCACAATTACAAGTTGTTAAATTGAGAGAATAAATGTGTGGACAAATATTTTAGACTTATTTTGGTGTAGACAGCTCTCATTTAATTATTTTACACCATTAGAAGTTGTTAAATTGAGAGAATAAATGTGCAGACAAATATTTTAGACTTATTTTGGTGTAGACAGCTCGCGTTTGATTAATTCCCACAATTACAAGTTGTTAAATTGAGAGAATAAATGTGTGGACAAATATTTTAGACTTATTTTGGTGAAGACAGCTCTCATTTAATTATTTTACACCATTAGAAGTTGTTAAATTGAGAGAATAAATGTGCAGACAAATATTTTAGACTTATTTTGGTGTAGACAGCTCGCGTTTGATTAATTCCCACAATTACAAGTTGTTAAATTGAGAGAATAAATGTGTGGACAAATATTTTAGACTTATTTTGGTGAAGACAGCTCTCATTTAATTATTTTACACCATTAGAAGTTGTTAAATTGAGAGAATAAATGTGCAGACAAATATTTTAGACTTATTTTGGTGTAGACAGCTCGCGTTTGATTAATTCCCGCAATTACAAGTTGTTAAATTGAGAGAATAAATGTGTGGACAAATATTTTAGACTTATTTTGGTGAAGACAGCTCTCATTTAATTATTTTACACCATTAGAAGTTGTTAAATTGAGAGAATAAATGTGCAGACAAATATTTTAGACTTATTTTGGTGTAGACAGCTCGCGTTTGATTAATTCCCACAATTACAAGTTGTTAAATTGAGAGAATAAATGTGTGGACAAATATTTTAGACTTATTTTGGTGTAGACAGCTCTCATTTAATTATTTTACACCATTACAAGTTGTTAAATTGAGAGAATAAATGTGTGGACAAATATTTTAGACTTATTTTGGTGTAGAAAGTTCTCGTTTAATTATTTTACACCATTAGAAGTTGTTAAATTGAGAGAATAAATGTGCAGACAAATATTTTAGACTTATTTTGGTGTAGACAGCCATCGTTCAATTATTTTACACCATTACAAGTTGTTAAATTGAGAGAATAAATGTGCGAACAAATATTTTAGACTTATTTTGATGTAGACAGCTCACGTTCGATTAATTCCCACAATTACAAGTTGTTAAATTGAGAGAATAACTGTATGGACTAATATTTGAGACTTATTTTGGTGTAAACAACTCGCGTTTGATTAATTCTCGCAATTACAAGTTGTTAAATTGAGAGACTAAATGTGTGGACAAATATTTTAGACTTATTTAGGTTTAGAAAAGTCGCATTTAATTTACTTCCACAAATTACAAATTGTTAAATTGAGAGAATAAATGTGTCGACAAATATTTGATACTTATTTAGGTGTAAGAACTCGTGTTTGACCAACTTCTACTATTGAAAGTTGTTAAAATAATGAAATAAATATACTGGTAGATATTTGATTAAATTGTGAAACTTTCTAACAAAATGTTAACTGCTGGCTTCGAACCCTCAATCAACAATTCCGCAGACACAGTATAAATTCCACAACACCACAGAAGATATTCGTCTGTTGCCTGAATTGTTTTCGTAATATAGTGAACGCGGCCATCGACACTTTAACAAAACTTACCTTGACTTGGGTCTTGTTTATCTCTTGTCACAATCTGGAAACTGTTGAACAAATTGCGCGTCGTCCAGTTTAAGACACAAGTTATTTTATTATTTATTCTTTCAGTTTTGTATGGTGGAGTTTTGTTAGGTTTATTATTTTTTCGCGACGTTCTTTGCTTACTTGTTTATGGTTTGAGAGATTTCAGTTCATTTACGTTTTTACGGTAGCTCTGAGCGGGACTCGAACCCACTGTCTTTTCAAGCTAATTTTGTTTTATTTTGATGGCACGCTTGTGTACCACGCCACGACGTTTGTCGTTGAGTGGTATTCATTTTTCTAACTACTCCAGAGTTGAACGGAAAAGCCAAAACGATTGCTGGTTTCTGATTGCTTCGGTTCTGGTGAGTGTGTATCTAGTGTGATTCGAACCCATGTCGTTTGTATTGGGCGTTTTTTTATTTCCCATGTTGGCTACGCCGTAATATGCAACCACCTCCCAGTTTTATTGTGATTTTGAGTGTTTAATGATGTCTTCCTCACCCGTCACGCCATGACCCAGTTTCAACAAGACGGCCATTTTGGAACAGAATGCGTGGCCCTCGGCGTGACCCGACTGACTATATGAGCCTTCTGTTCAACTGTTAAGCTAGGATTTATTACCGTTATTATCATTATATTGTCACATGATTTGTTTTACCTTATGTGTAATGTCTTAAGTATCTTTATTGTAATTTGTATATACCAATTCGTATATACCGAGGAAACGACCCCGATTGAAGGTCATGTATTTTGTGACGTCACCAATTCGTGTGTAGGTACGGCTTCTAGATCCGTGCCTTATTCTTTTCTGGTTTAAATACCGTTGGCAACCAGACTTTATTATAGTAAACTTGTTTGAATTTGGTTTTGAATTCTATAGTGTTAGATTCATCGCCAATTTTAGTTAATGTGAATAATCTTTTAACAAATGCTGTCCATGAATTACCGTTCATTTTATTGTCAGTATTAAAAGCACAGTCCAGAAGATGATTATGTTTAATTGATTTTAGCCTTTCATAATACTTCAATGTTTGTGAACTAATGTCAATAATGAGAGGATAGCTACCAAGTTCAGCTCTAGTTGCTGCATTGCTGGCCTTATTATTAACACCTAAAATCTGTTTGCAAAGTTTAATGTGGAATTGTTCAGAGTATTTTTTGTCATTAAACAGACTTTGTATAAAATTGTCTTCAGTTATTTCGTTATTTTTTGTTTTAACAAGTTTCATTTTTTTATTATCCAAGAAACGTTCTGAGCGCCTGTGTTCCTGCAGTCCCAGCCAGCAGTGGAGAAAAAAAATAGTGGCTACTGTTTCATATTAAACGATATAAAAGTCGATATTAAGAATATTTAAATTTTCATGAACGAATAATAAAAAATGTAAACATACCAAGACTGAATATTGGCAACTTTATTCATATATTCAGCAGTCACTGTCAACATTCGCCCATTAGAAAATCAGATGAACACATTTCAATAGGGCGGGCTTGATACTGCGCATGCCTGACCCTGGCAAATTTCATACAGAGCTGGTATATTATTAATCATCCGCCAAAGAATTTACCTCAAATTTTTCTGAAAATGTCGTCTTCTGCTTTGACATTTTTATATTAAAAAATTCCATGCGAGAGTTATTACGTTGATAAATACGGCGTGTCGCTCATATTTTCCAACTTGTGGGTGTTACATTTTTGTCAGTGGCGGAGGGTTAAATATGTACTTCAAGGTGTTGCAAGATACCCGGAAGTACTTCTGTGTCGATGTAATCGTGCATCGGTTTGATGTTCTCCGAAATTTTAACTACTAGTATTGAATGTACTCGGGACATTTAAACATGCTCGACTTTGCCATATTTGCTGTGACTTTCGCCGTTGTGCTCATTGTTGCTGTCGTTTATCTGTATCCTGTATGTCTAGCCTTAAATTTGTAAACACATTGTCTGCAAAATATGTTAAATTAACATGATTTTAATAATTATGACTTTTTTAAGTTAACATAAGTAGTTTTTTTTTTTCTTGAGATCTAATAACCTGGTATCATTTATATTTTTTTTTCAGGGGTCAACTCGGTCAACCACAATTCCAGGGCTCACTCCAGCTGATGCGAAGTAAGTAAGCTAGAATATTGATGGAATAATATGTCAATCCTTCAGGATAACATCATGCCATTATCTGAATATTGCAAATTTCTTATATGATATCATCTGTATTCTTTTCATTGATACCTTATAAGGATATATTTAATTTTTTATTTATCATTATACATATATTATATTATACCAACAATTATATGAATAAGATATTGTGATTGGTCGACAGCAGGTTTTTAATTATGCAAGTCATGGTACATACAGAATATACCACAATTTTTGTGCTTAGTAGTATGCCTCAAACATGAATAATACACAGTAGGGTTAAATCCTTCTGTCAACTAAATCAACAAAATATTATTTTCCTCTATGGATATTATGAAGCATTGCGACTCTCACAAAAAATAATTTTTGAGAATTACACAAACAATATCAGAAAAATGATTGCAGTGGCTCGCTTTTGTGAACCCAGAAATGTTATTGATCCTCAACATGCTATCAGGCGCACAATGCTAATTGGTTTCTGTATTTTTCTCAACATTGCCCTTACCAATAATTAAAGTACATGAATAAACATCAAACATCACAGCTCATAATTAATCAAATTAGCAGTATCACTGCTGGGCTAAAAATTTTAAAAGCTGGTATTATTTGGTAGTCCTTCAGGTTTAGTAGATAATCTGAGCCATGCAGGAAGTGTGAATACAAATAAATAAATTTGTGCAGGACACCTATAGTTATGAAGACAAGCTGGTTTGTGTAAAAAACAAAGTACATGTATAGTCCACTTGGCTACTAAATGGAAATTTACGGTAGGATTGTCACCAAAATAATGGAAAAGCCACTGTCTATTCAAATTTACACGTGTTTTTAATGCTTAAGAGCTGGACCATTACAAATTCAAGATGGGAGAGAAACAGAAAAACTGTACAATTTAATTTTTCCAATTTTGCAAAAATGTGGATTGACCACCTGATAATATTGAGGCCTTGGTTGTCATCATGAAACATTTTAATTGTGTAACCAAAAATGAGGGATATACAACATCTGATTCATGTGTTGATCGTCATTCATCACAGACATGCCATCCGTAAAACACTTTATATTCATGAAGTACAATACAGAGCCGTCTTCTGATGCTCATAGTATTGTTTTTTTCTTATTGTTTTTATAGGGAAGGTAATTTACCAGACATTAGTGCAGCTGGAAGTTTCCATCAGTTTCTTACAACTCTGCACCAAGAATTTGGAAATATAGCATCGTTTTACTATGGTACACAGTTATGTGTGAGCTTGGCATCACCAGCTTTATGGAAACAGCATCTTAAAGTATTTGACAAGCCACGTAAGTATGCAGCACTAGTCTAAATGCAAGATTTTAACTAAGATAGTATTGTATGCTATATGATTTTTTTATAACACATATAAAGGGGGATTATATTCAAACAAACTTGTGGTTTGTAGACATTGAGCAAATCACAATCATAAATTTTTATTTGAAAGATAAACGGCAGCAATCACATAATTCAGAAAGTTATATTTGTAAAACATGCATGTTTATACTTAAATTAAAAAATGGGAGCTTGATTCACCTTGCACAATTTGTTCGCTGTTTTCCCTCATTTCTGGCGATCTGATAAGCTATCATACGTTTATACATATTCGGCTGATCAACCCTCCTCTATGCAGACAAAATTGGAATGTTTTTATTCAACCCTCCTCTATGCAGACAAAATTGGAATGTTTTTATGCCAGATCACGAAAGTTTCTAAGGTAATGGTGGAACTCGAAACATGTCTATTCTGGATAAATAAAATACTTCATCTGCTTTGTTATTACAGCTGATCTCTTCTTATTTTACCAACCAATGGTTGGCGAGGGTAGTCTTCTATATGCAAATAAGGCAGATGGAAGAAGTCGTAGAAATCTACATAGCAAGTGTTTTAATGATGATACTATGAAGAAGTATTGCCAAGCATTCAATACAGTAAATTATTTTATTTATTTTTTGTATTCACAGATTGAAATTTGCATTTATTGTGTACTTATGAAAATATGATTTACTGTAAATGCATTAATTGAAAATTTTGAATAACCCTACATGTATTTGCACTATTGGAAATGTATTCACATACATGTATGAATGGCTGGTTTTCATGTAACAGATAAATTTTAGTTGCATTGGTTTGGTGGACTTGCATCAACATATATTTAGTCCCCGTTCGGACGCAGTTCAAAAACGGGGACTTATGTTTTGACCTCAGTGTGTTCGTGCATGTGTGCGTGTGTCTGTGCATGTGACCAATCACAATCAAACTTCACACATACATCATACATGATATTATACATATGCACATCAATTTGTTTCACGATCTGATTCAAGATCATCAAAATCAAGCATTTCTCGGCTGTTTACAGATGGATATTGTTCAAACTTGGTATATACATTAGACATTATACGCCCTTGATGCACGTCATTTTGTTTTATGATCTGATTCAAGATGGCCGAATGTCGGCCATTTTTGTGCTAAAAAATCCTAAAAATCAACCATTTCTCGGCTGTTTACAGATGAATTTTGTTCAAACTTGGTATATACATTAGACATTATAGGACCTTGATGCAAATAATTTTGTTTTTCAGATAAGATTCAAAATGGCCGACAGGCGGCCATTTTGTAATAATGAATGTGGTTCTCGTGCCATATCTCTGACTTGCTTTTACTGATTATGTTCAAATTTTAAATATTCATTATACATCATGTCATAGATAGACAGATTTATTGGTTTGACGATCCTATTCAAAATGGCCAAATGGTGGCCTTTTTTGTGCTAAACAATCATCAAATATCAAGCATTTCTGGCATTTATGGATGGATTTCGTTCAAACTTGGTACATACATGTATAGTAGACATTACAGGTTCCTGATGCACATCATTTATTTTCCAGATCGGATTCAAAATGGCTGTCTGGCGGCTATTTTGTTTTAATGAATGGGCTTCTAGACCCATATCTCTGACTTGTTTTGACTGATAATATTTTTAAATTTTAAATATTCATTATACATCATGTCATAGATAAACAGATATATCCTATTCAAAATGGCCGACTGGTGGTCATTTTTGTGCTAAAAAATCATCAAATATCAAGCATTTATGGGTGGATTTCGTTCAAACTTGGTACATACATTAGACATTACAGATTCCTGATGCTCGTCATTTTATTTTTCAGATTGGATTCAAAATGGCTGACTGGCGACCATTTTGTTTTAATGATTGGGCTTCTAGAGCCATATCTCTTAAATGCTTTGACTTATTATATTTAAATTTTATATATTCATTATACATCACGTTACAATGTATATATATATATACATGTTTTCAAAATGGCTGATTTTGAATGCTGTTCCAGAGCAATATCTCTCAATATGGACAAGTACTTGTTTGACGATCAGATACATGTACAAATGTCAATCATTTTAATGTTAAAAAATCATATTCCTGACATGGTTATATTCCAGCTATATTACTATAAACAAAACTATATATCTTAAATTTGATAACTAACTGGGACTGTGCCATGCATGGCTTGTTTATATAGTTCTCGTTCTGACAATGTTCGAAAGGAAGGACTATTAATTTGAGTTGACCAGGTTTTCAAACTTAGTATAAAGACAATACCTGATGTCATGTCTATTTTATCTATCTACCGGCTTGTCTATCTATCTATCACACCTATTTTATGCATCTCTAATACCATATTAGCTCTAGTAGAAGAAGCTTAGCTCAAATAAAAACAAAAATTATTGTAAACTGAATCTTTAAATTTTGACCATTGACACACCTGTCATTTACATATTTATTATAAGCATATGTGCTATTGATAGAGCAAATATGGTATATCCTAATCATTTATGTTGCTTGTTTGTTACTAGGCATCTGAAGAGATAAAAGACAAGTTCTCCTCCATGTCCAAAGAGGAACACATCCCAATATGTCAGTACATGACTGCACTGGCTCTCAAGACAATCATCAAAACTTTATTTGGCAAGTATTTTGAGGATGACAGGAAAGTGCTTGAACTTAAGAAGAATTTTGATATTGTAAGTACCAGGGTTCCAAATTTACAGTTACTTCAATCACACTCACTGTATTGCTTTGATGTCCTTCAAAAATTCACAGTGGCAGTGGAGAGATTGCTTAATGCTCAACCTGAATCAGACCATGAAGTTATATAACATACATGTAGTTTCAGATAGCATGTCTGTCAGCTTTAGGGTGGTTATGATTTTGATTGCGATCATCTGCTACCAATACAACAGCGGGATTAGAAAAATGGTGTCAGGTCAGCGGTTTATTTTGTATGCTGTTCCTGTAGTCAAAAGATTCTAGTATCTTAAGTGCAATGAGTAGCTTGTTACAACAAGATGATTGGAACTTGTCCTCAAGAGAGGGATATTTGAAAGATAACTCCATGGATTAACAGGCTTCACTATAATATATAGTAAACAATATGATGATGTCATTTTTAGTGCTGGCATGAAATAGAGTTGAGACTGAATGAAGAACCAACTGAAGGAAGTGCAAGACAAAAGAGATTTGAGAAAGGTGTGTAGCATACTGGCATGCTACTTTCATTCATGCATCAGTTATGCAACATGCACTTAAATTTAATATCAAACTGTGTATTTTTCATGCATTGTATATATCACATGGAACCCATAACAACCATAACCTGAACCATGGAATGTGACGCTTCAAAAAATACTGTCTCTAGTTTCTATGTTTAAAAGACGAAAAATGTAACACTGAAATGTTTTTGTTGTTCTTTGACTAATACATGTATTAATTCATTAACTGGTTTTCTGTGTTGATAATCTGACTTTTGACCTGGAAATACAATGATATAATGATAGTAAAATGGACCATATAATTTTTACTTTTCAAACTTTGCTCTATTATCTAATTGGAACTGAATGTTAAGTTTTTCATAAAGATCTAAAAACATTAACATAATGAATGCCATACCCACACTTGAGTCTATGTCTTACAGCTCTGGAAAACATTCAGACTTTATTTTGTGATGTTAGAAGGCAATGCATAGATAAGCCATCAAGTGAAAAGGACCGACTGTTTATTGATACTTTGGTGGCTTCAGATTGTTCTGAAGATGAGATTGTGAGTGACTGTATCACATACCTTGTTGGTGGTTTTCATACCACAGCATACTGTAAGTAATCAAAACACTTTGCATGCTACACATTTAAATCAACAGTTGTGTTTTGTAATGAATGTTAAAATTCAGTGTAAGCGATGTATTTAACATGCTTTTCATACTACATGTATAAAGTGCTCTAATTTCCCAGAGAGATAAATTTTTAATGAAAATTGTGGTCTTCATGAATGCCGTCACGAAAATTGCAAGCAGCAACAATTGAGTTATTTACAGCATGTTGCAATGGATCTAAACTCTGCAAACACAAAGGATTAAAAATGTCGGCATGTGCCGAGATTCCATAACATGAATGTAGCAAATAACTTAGCTTTCAGATGAAAATGTCTGAATCTTAGAATTATCAATCGTTAACTCATTTTCTTTGTTGCTACCTTAAATAAGATATTGTTATTATCAGGTTCACTATAACTGACCTCAAATGAAATATCAGATCACTATTCAATATGTGAATATGCCCTGAATGAATCCATTGAATATATTAGAGATTAAACATATGTTGAGTGCAAGACATACAATGTAGATGTTATTTAAATAAAGTTTTAATTCTGTCATATCTGTTTTCTTGTAGTGTTGTCATGGGGATTGTATTTCTTGGCAACTGACAAAGATGCTCAGGAGAAGGTCAGTGAAGAAGTGGATGAGTTGTTACAACAAGATGGAAAGATTGACAATGGAAATGTAAATAAACTAATGTAAGTTTAATTTATAATTACCTTTGCATGGTGGAATTCATTTAATAATAATAATGATTCCAAAATCAGGAGAATTAATTTGGGTTCTGTCCATGTGTTCGTCTGTCCGTGTGTACATCTGAAGTCATTTCTCAGAAATGTTTTGGATATTCACTTTCAAACATATCACATGTTCCATGTATGATAACTTGCGTATACACATCGATTTTTATTACCATTTGATCAAATATGGCTGACAAGTTACCATTTTGTGTAAAATCCCAGAATAGTAGTTTGTAACTGTGTCCGAGACCATTCTTGAAGATGAGCAGGCCGATTTGATCCAAACTTTGTATTATGTTCCTGTATATTGGGTTACAAGGTTCACAGCACAGACTTGTCATTTTGTTTCATTTATGTTCATGTCAATTCCTCACTAATGTATTGCTTGATGCAGTTGATGACAGTTTGCACACAGGTAGTGTAGGTGTTGGTTTGATCAAATTTGTTGAATTGATGGTTGTTAATGTGTCAAGAATCATTTCTCGCAAATGAACAGGGCTTTGTATCTGGATCATACATACAGGGGTTACATGTGCATGTCATTTTTTTTTTTTTTATATTTTATATCTGCCATTTGGTTTGGTATTTAGCTCCCCTGTCGACTTTGTCGAGCGGAGCTTATCATATGAGTGATTGTCTGTCGTCGTCCATGTCAATGTTTTACTTTTTTCAACTTCTTCTTGAAAACTACTAGCCTGAATGCTTTGATACTTGGTGTATATGTACCTTGGGTAGACCTCTCTTAGGTTTGTCCATTTCATGTTGATATCTTCAATTCTCTAATTTTGGTGAATATTTTTGGTAAAAAAGTGATATTTTCGACTTCTTGTTAAAAACCGCAAGTCCCATTGTTTTGACATTACATATATAGGTTCTATATGTGGACCTCTCTCAGATTTGTTTATTTTGTAATGATATCTTTAATTCTCTAATTTTGGTGAATATTTTTGTCATTTTTGGAAAAAAGTGTTATTTTCGACTTCTTGTTGTTAAAAACCGCAAGTCCAATTGCTTTGATATTACATATATAGGTACTACATGTGGACCTCTTTCAAATTTGTTAATTTTGTGGTGATATTTTCAATTATCTAATTTTGATGAGTATTTTGTCATTGTTAGTAAAAAGTGATATTTTCGACTCCTTGTTGAAAACAGCAAGTCTCATTGCTTTGATACTATACATATTGTTCATTTTCTAATGATATCTTCTGTTCTTTAATTGAAATGTGCGTTGCTAACAGCGGAGCTATCTCAGCCGACCGTCTGCTTGTTTATGGTTTCCATGGCAGTTTCTCTGTGAGAGTGATTATAATCATGACATTTTGACTGTGCTCTTCCAGTCATACTGCATTTAAATTAACATACAAATGCTGCCTTTGGTGCACATATATATCTACATGTGATTTGCAATGGACAAGATCAACAATCTGGGAAATCAATGCTTGTTTAAACAGGTATTTTTTAATTTAGTATGCCAGGCACGACAATGTTTTGTTTAGATGCACCAAAAAACATTTCATTATTGTTATAGTAGCAAAATGTTACAGAAAATATACCATGCTTTGCTAAAATGTATCTATGATTATAACTGAGAAATCGTGGCTGTATTTGTGTTTCTGTCAACCTGTAGTTATCTGAATCAAGTAGTGAAGGAAACACTTAGGTGTTCAATTCTGTCACCATGGACGGCAAGATACCAAGATATTGATGTGGAAATTGGCGGTCATATTATATCAAAAAATGTAAGTATTTTGCATGGACCTACCAGTAATAGATTTCATCACATTCAGATTCAATCCTTTATGCATTCCTTAATTTTGGATTTTCCAGGAATTTAATTATAACTCTTCACTGTATATTGCTTCATTTCTTCTTGTTATTATATTCCTGTAGACGCCAGTGATGCATGCATTGGGTGTTGTTTTGCAGGATGAAGCTGTGTGGCCAGAACCTAAAAAGTTAGTATTTTACTCTTCTCAGGAGTCTCAAATAAGTTTTCGACTCCCGTGTGCAAAGCACAGAATGGGAGCCTTTGCAGTTACCCTGTATGTGTGTGTGCGGATGGGATCACAGGACCTACTTTGTGACGACCCTCATTATTTTCATAATTTATATTAGTATTTAATCAAATTTCAAGTCAAGTTTGAGAAGTTTAGGTTTAGTTAAGGGAGAAGGTATGGTTCAATTTATATTAATATTAATGTAATTGTACCATACCTTCCACCTTTACTAAGTCTAATTTTCGCAAACATTTCTATGTTCAGTCAGGGGATATTATTTGATCAAACTTATTAATTATAACGCAATTCTATGTTGTATTGCATTGTAATTGAGTTTAATTAAACAAGTTTAATTAATTGGGACAACCACAAAATTTAAAATAAATCTAATATTATATTATATTACGGAGTGTTGAAACCGTGTTGCTTTCCATATTTAGAAAATCTTGTATTGACTTTGATATTCAAATGTGAATCACATTAATCCTGGTTTCATTAATGCATCTCAGCTCTTGTCATCTCTTAATATCTGTACACTGAGAAATCTAAAGATTTATCTTCAAGGCATTTAAATTAAGAGAGGAACATGTACTAGTACTATTGTAATGATTTTAATAAACTTGAACTGTAGCACTCGCATTAGTATTTTTGACTCCCGTGTGCGAAGCACACAATGGGAGTTATTGCAGTTACCCTGTCTGTATGTATGTGTGTGTGTCCGTTCGTCTGTTCCACTGATATCTCAAGAACCATACATCGTTTTTTGGTGCAACTTGGTGCATAGATGCTCTGGGCCAATGCGCAGATTTGATTAGATTTTGGTAGAAATTCATACATATTAATTACCTAATTTGCATGATAATTAGCTCATTTTTAGCTGTTACATGATTGTTCCACTAATTTCTAAAGAACCACTCATTGGATTTTGATGAAACTTGGTTCATAGATGCTCTGAACTAATGCTAGGTTTTGATTAGTTTTGGGTGAAAATCTGTGCATATTAATTACCTAATAATGATTAGTTAATTTTCGGCTTTTCCACTGATTTATGTATCTCAACTACTAATCATCGCATTTCAATGAAACTTGGTACCTAGATGTCATAGGACACTGCACAGACCTAGTAGTTTTTAGGGTAATATCAGTACATATTAATTACCCAATTTGCATAATAATTTTCAGCTTTTGATATTTCAAGTAGTAAGCATTACATTTCAATGAAACGTGGTACATAGATACTCAAGGACTATGCAGAGATCGATTGTTTTGGGATAAATATTTGTGCATATTAATCACCTAATTTTGCATAATTAGTTAATTTCCGTATTTTCACGTATATCTCAATGTACAAATATGATCAGTTTTTGGTCAAAATCTGGTCATATTTATTCCCTAATTAGCATAATAATTCATAATTGTTTGGTTCTCTGATCACATTTCAATAAAACTTGGTACATAGATGGTCTGTTACATTGCGCAGATCTTATTAGTCTTACACTCTGTTCATTTTAATTTTCTGATATTCATAATTAGTTTTCAGCTTTTCCATCAATATCTCAAGTACAAGTAATTTTGAATTAATTTTTACTGTGTCTCTAATACTCTCAGCACACAGGAGTTCTTTCTAAGCTTTCTTTGATTTCATGATGTTTTCTCCATGTTTCAGCTGTAGTACTGAATAAACATGCACTTTATAGATATAGTCATGTACATACATGTATGTAGTATTATCACATTACATTTTTTAGCAGTTATTCACAATGATATCTACTGCTGAATACCTCAACAAATAGACAAAATGAATAGGAAAAAACTGTGTCAGCGAGCTATGTATTAAGTTTATTTTGTGAAAGTTCAAAAGGTTTCACTCAAAATCAAAAGTAGTCTTTCAGAGTGGTAGTCCATGAATTGGACTCGCTACTGACAATGCAATATGTAAAAGTTAATATTAAAATTATAACTTCTTTCACTTTACATCACAGATTTGATCCTGAACGTTTCTCTGCTGACAATTCCAAGGACTTTGATGATGTTGCTTTCTCTCCTTTTGGATTCGCTGGTCGACGTACTTGCCCAGGATCGAAATACGCTACGATAGAAGCGGTCATATTCTTAGCTGAGCTGTGTCATAAGTTCAAGTGGCACATGGTAGAGGGACAGGTGGTGGAATCCAAATACGGATTGGTGACACATCCAAAAGAAGAGATCTGGGTGACCATTTCAAAGAGATAATATATATTATTTTAAACGCATATTATTTCAATGAATTCTGTAAATGCAAATAGTAGTCTGGGTTATGAGTACAAGTCTGACAGAAATGTTGTTTTTGTTTACACAAACAATGGATGATATATGTTGCATGCTCCATGCCTAAGCATGCTTGCAATGTACAAGTTACCAATACTATTGTTATTAACTGCCATGTTTCATTTCGGTGCTTTCTAATATTGCATGCTTCGCAAGAAATTTTTTGCAATGAATCAACGACACAAAAAACAATGAGCACACTTGGTTTGTGCACGACAAGCATTCTTAGTTTACTCATACGAGAAGCGGTCTTGATATTCTGTTGTACAATGTACATTTTAAGGGAAAGTGACAAGAACTTTTCCAACTACATTTGTGCTATATTTTTAAAAAAATCCAGTAGCTTTTCTTTATTAGTTTATTTTCAAAACCAGGGCAATTATACATTATTTTATGAATATGGACCAATGACTAGTCATAATGTTCATTTTCAAGAATGTTTTCTGCCACATTGCTTAATATACAAATGTTGTTGCAATTACAAACACAATTCCCAATTAAACCTATTGACTACCAGGTAATGTTTTAAAACTTTAAATTTTTTCAGATGATTATTCATGCGAGCACAATTTATAGAATGCAATTCATATGTGTGTAGGATGGGAGGCTAACAAAAGACGGTTTTCAAAGCTGCATATCAGATAAAGTTGTATTGCTGGCAATGTTTTTTTTGAAAGCCCTTAACATATTTAAATCAAGAATCACAAAGTAATGGCATGCATGAGCTCTGATCCAAGCCTGGCATATTTTGTCATATATCTATATTATTAATGTCTTCACTACAATCAATTCTGTCATGCATTGTTGTGAATTCTGCTTTGGTGTGCATTAAACTCAACTTACCGAGGAAGTACATATTGTTCAATGTTTTCTTAAATGCACTGGCAACATTCTGTAAAGGGGGTATACTCAGTTTCCTGAAAACCTATAAGAGTGGCAATTAAAATATTTGAACAAATTTTATAAATAATCAGGCTTGAAAATTGTAGTTCTGTCGCTGTAAAATATAATGTGCATCTATGCTAAGTCATTTGTACATAGGTTTATTATTTGGTAATAAAGACATTTTGTGCAAGTGAAATCTTATGTCAAGTTGTTGAATATAAATGCCATTATTACTGTATAGCTGGTCCACTCTGTGAACGCATCATTGCTAGGTGTATTTCACCTGAATGAAAGGTCATGCCATGACAAGGACAAATTTCAATAAACAAGCTTCTCTCTGCTTGGTCTGACATTTAGATGATAGGTTTGGGTGGCCAATCAGACACCATCTTGTGCACAATTTTGTATTAAGTCGGAAATTGGCACACATTACAGGCTCCATATGCATCACTTCATTAGCATGTTTGAATGGATTTAGGCCAGGTTTTTCCTCAAATAGTTCTTTATTTAACCTGATTCCATGTCATCCCCATCAACTGATATTCATGAAGTTTTTTTGAAAACGATTCAGTTATGTCTGATAAACAGTGGGTGACACATTCAAATATTAGTTCTGTTAAATTTTTAGCTCCACTGTCAATTTTGTCGAGCAGAGCTTATCATATGAGTGATTGTTCATTGTTGTCTCTATCAACTTTTAACTTTTTTTCGACTTCTTGAAAAGTCTGATTGCCTTTATACTGTATGTATATGTACCTTGGGGTAGACCTCACCTAGAATTGTTCATTTTGTGATGATATCTTCAATTCTCTAGTTTTGGTGAATATTATTGTTGTTTTTTGTAAAAAGTGACATTTTTGATTTCTTGTTGAAAACAGTAAGTCTGATTGCTTTTATATTTCATGATATCTTCAATTCTCTAATTTAGATGAATATTTTTATCATTTTTGGTAAAAAGTGATGTTTTCGACTCCTTTTTGAAAGCGGCAAGTCTGATTGCTTTGATATTACACATATAGGTACCTCAGAAATCCTGCTCTCGTATTTATTCATTTTGTGATACATGTATCTTCAATTTTCTAATTTTGATGAATATTTTTGAGTTCTTTTTGAAGACCATAAGTCTGATTAATTTGATATTATACATATAGGTAATACAGGTAGACCTCTCTCAGATTTTGTAGTAACTTCTATTCTCTAAAAGAGGAACTATCTCAGCCGAGAGATTGCTTGTTTAGAATCAAATCTGCCAACTTGTTATTCATACCCATGCCATAAACAAAATGTGTACAAAATAAAGACACCAAAATATTGTAAAAAATACATTAGCAATACAGACTTTGGTGTGAATGAAAGCCTAGTCAATGGCCACAGAACAAAACGAAAATTGATTAGATTGAAAATCAATTTATAAATAGCGCCACCATTTTGTTGGTGCCACACGTGGCATACTTTCGTTTTTAAACGCAAATATTCTGTAAGCCTTCGTTGGTGGCGGCAAACAAGTTAATGGTAAAGTGGGAATAACATACCCAACACGATGTTTGAAGACAAATCGCATTTGGAAAATGCAAATTCATGAACACAAAATAGATTCAGCCAAAATGCATAGTTATTACATTACAAAATATGGTCAAATCTGTGAAAGAATGCTACGCATAAAACCCGAGGTATGCAACCAAAAACTTGTGTGTTTTGAAAAGAATGGACACCACTGCTATATAAGGCAATTGCTTTGAAGAATTTAGTCCACATTGTGGAATCAAGGATGGTTGAAATATATAGAGGATTACACACGATTGAATTATTACACGCACTAGGTTCATCCCTGTCACAGTGGATCAGACACTGAATACAAGAGGTCAAGTAATTATACACAGGTTAATGAGTTGTGTACTTAGTTGCATATTCTGACTGATATGTCTTCATACCTTTAAAAACGTGCTTAATAACTCAAAATGACAGTTGACTAATCGCCAAACAATTAGATGTAATGTTCGCTTCGCATAGAAATGCCAATACAATATGGTACCGCATTAACGAATTAAACTTCTTATGTGAATTTGAATCTACAATAATACAACCCAACCATTATTTGTAATATCATGGGGGATAACTCAATACAAACACCGAGCGAAATGTATTTTGAAGCTAAAAAAACGCAGATAACCTCAGATAACCTCAGATATTTATTACACCATCAGTTAAGAAGTTTAAATTGCATTTAAATTTGTAATGGTCGCGACTGTGTTTTCCATAAAACATGCGCTCGACATTTGTTTTATAAATGTTCAGCAACTGTCGACAGCAATACTGGGAGTTCTACCAGTCACAAAGTTCGATTTGATTTCAATGAATAGGCATTGGTCACATGCTGAAATTGCATACACATGTGCACATATACGCGATCATAGTGGGCGTGGTGTTGGTTTTGGATTGATGGGGCAGTTTATTAAGTATCATATAATTAAATCTTACAATTGTTTTAATTATACCTTTGTGAAAGTAAATATATTTATATTTTAGCTTGACAATTCCACACTGGTCACTTAATCCTGGTCATGACTATTTTCTTCACGTTATCCCTTCAGAAACGAGTTGTGTGTGACGTAGTTTAGACAATTCCTTCAAATAAGCCCATCCAACTCGTTTCTCTATCGCACCCAGCAAAGCGACGCGACGCGTCAATATACTCGTATCAAATACAGCAACAATATTGTATGCCAAAAATATAGGAACGTTCCATGATTTTGATGAAATTAATTCCTTGTTATCTTAGTAAATAACACGTAAAAGTTGTAAAGAAACTCGAATACTTCTGTAGTAGACAACACTATTGCATTAATAGCGGACATTACTATTAAAAGTATTTTCCAACATTTAACAGATATAACCTATTATTTCACCCACAGTTTGGATTGCATTATTCTTGCTCGCAGTTATTGTGCGTCATCGACACAGGCAGGCAGTTATTGGACATTGAGATTGTTATTGCTAGAACTCTGATTTATAACATTACGTATGTGTATTAGAGTCGGTATGGTACAGGTATGTATATACAGGCATGCATTTTTTTTTCTTCATTTTCTTTGTTTTCAATCCGTCACACTTTAGAACAACATTTTACTGATGTGGGTTACTCGGTAAAAACAAAATAGATCAATCAAAGCGTGAAAATCATCACCCTCATTCGCTATTTCTAAAGGTATTACTATAGTACTTATAAGCGATGAATTCTAATTAACATCTCAATAAACTCCTTATACACCTACTCCTACTACACCCCTGCTGCGTATGTGTCAATTAGCGAACTTCACACACGTTATATATATATATAAATGATGGATTTATGGTTTGGTGAAAAATAATTGTCGTTTGTCCTCATGGTACATTATATACGTGACATTGACATTCTATATATCAATTACGTCATGTATATAATTGAAGTGAAGATCAAAGTGCTGATCTATCTTAATGGTTTTGGTCATTTCAAAGAATCGTTATTATTAACATATATGCGTTTATGTATGCAATAAAGACTACAATAAAGGGGATGTCTGCTGCTGATGTGTTATCACGATTAGACGGCAAAATAAACCTATAAATTACACATAGGGTCAATAGTCTCCCCTCTCGTGCTTATAACGAAATTTAGACTAATGATGCAAGCTGGAATCAAATTGCAGTAAAATGCATTTGTTTTCTGAGATGGTTGTAAACAAAAATGTTCACTATCCGTTGCTTTCTGATATAATCATTTACTACGCATGCGCATGACTAAAGTGAGATATAGAAAAAGTATCTTTAAATGTGTAACCTAACTAAACTAACAGCAGACTTTTAATACTACAGATAATAACGAGCAAAAATTGACACAGCATTGTCGCACGTGGGAGATTATAAATTTAATTTATTTTAATTTCATTAATAGTTTATTAACACTTGGGTACGCATTTACACAATGACTCAACGTAGACAGGAAGTGAATTGTTTAAACTGTCTACAGTGATACAAAACTATTTATATTCTCGATACCACATTTTGTTTATCGTGCAGCGACACAGCCTACCCCTACCCATAATTCTCGGCTTTACACTATAGGTATCAGCTATCGTTTCAATTGCATTGTCCAACATAGATTTGTCTAAAGATAAAAATCTAACATTTGTGCACATTTGAAATACTCGATTATAAAGTGTATTACCATAGCAATACAGTAAAACGTTTCTCGTATCAAATGTGACATGTGGCAGTGGAGTGCATTTGTAACTGCATTATGCAGTGGTGACATCCATTATATATATATATATGTATATATATATATATACTATTATTAAGATTCAAATGTCATCGTTTCTATCTCGTCACAATATAGATGCATATTTGTAAGCTAATTGTGCATTTTATGTCGTTCACCTGCAATAAATTAATATGTAAATTTTTGTGAACGAAGCCCGAACGTGATTGGTGTGTAAGAACTCCAGGTACGACTGACAGGTGTGGTTGGCAGGGACGGGTTCAGAATGTTATTTTACTTGTTTGTCTCCACGTAAAAATAAAAAAAATAAACGAGAAAAGAGGACAATGTACTCGAGGTTGTGCAATTGTTCAGATATCGAACTTCACCCACGGCAGGTTTCGGGCCCTCGAGTTGTTCAACATCTGAACATTTGTACTCCTACTCGTACATTATTCTGTATATTTCGCATATCGTTTTATGTTACGTCGTGCATTCGTATTACTAAACTATTATTCGTCGCACAACACGTGTAAATTGAAAAAGCTTCAACGCAAGATACCGATAGTTAGTCTAAGTCTTAATAGATAAATATCTAAGAGTTGAAGTCTTGTTCTTCTATTCATCAGTTGTATTCACTACTACGTTTTTATCAAATACTATTCTACACACATTTGTAAAATCACGGAACATCTCTATAATATCGAGAGAGCTTGTTGTATTGTCAAGATCCTGAACAAAAATCAATCGCGCGTACACATGCTAGATGACCTTTGAACTGTTTTCTCTTCTTTACTGCAGGATGTCAATTTCATTGCCATGGCAATATGTACGTACTAGTATCTACGACAAAGTTAACTATTTTGCGTATCAGGTGCCTGAAAATACCACCCAAGATATATGGACCAATAGATTATATTAAAGATAAGGAATGAGACGGGGAACACAATTCTGGAAACAACGTCGATTATTTGAACTTTGTTCGGCTGTGCGACGGTTTTCGTCGTTGGTCTCTTTTTCCTTTCCGTGACTAATGAGGCCACCATTGGTCGCATGGCGTCGCTGTTTTCCTTGACGTAGAAGGGCACGTGCTTCGTATCTAAGCTGTTTTCTCCATTTAGTTGAGATGAAGACGCCTGAGAAGAAATGAACCGATAATATTTAGAAAGAATCAAGTATTTTATAGTTCAACGTGTATATCGGCGAAGTCAAAGTTGTTCAGAAAACATCATAACATAGTGTACTAACAAGTCCAATCTATCTCTTCAGATAACTCTAGAGCGGATGGGGTTGAAAGGAAAGTGGGATGTAGTCAATGGTTACCCGAAAATATAAAGAAGATACCAAATATTCATATATATATATATACGCGTGCAGGTTATATATATATATATATATAATAATTTATTATGTTTTCAATTTCCCGATAAGAACAACAATAATGTTTAAAAATGTACCACGGGACTAACAACATACACTCATTGACTTATCCAATTTACTCTGACTTGTCTGTGATTACTTACTCGACTTTTGTTGTTGTTTTTTGTTGTTTTCTTCTCCACAGTACTTGCCCTGTACATATAATTGGCCGCGGCAAATTCAACCAGTGCGGCGAAAACAAACAACAAACACACCGACATCCAAATATCGATTGCTTTGATATAAGATACTTTTGGTAGGGTTTCGTTGGCGCCAGAACTCTGCGTGGTCATCGTGAGAACAGTCGTGATGCCAAGGGCCACGCGTGCAGGTGACGACTCAGCGCTGATCCAAAATGATACCCAGGATAAGATTACGATGAGCATGCTGGGAATGTAAGTCTGTATTAAATAGTATCCCATTTGTCTGAGAAAGAAGAACTGGACTTCGACACACGTGTAATTACCTGCAATGCAATATATGTATTAGTATGCGCAGTATTTAGAAAAATGGCGTGGAAACACATATTTGTGTACGATGCCCACAGGCGACACAAGTACATGTAAGATCACCGATACTACTGGCAGTTGGTGTCCAATCACACAAGCTGGTCGCGTATGTGACACAGCACATATACCAACAGTTTAAAGAATTAAATTGACTTAATCACCTCACCCTCAAATAATTGAATCTGATCTGCATTCCACCCATCCCATAAAACACTCTCTGTGGAAAAACTTTTGTTTAATATATCAGATCTCAATTAGTGAACTTGTTCTATTTTATATATGAAGGCGTTTTGACGTTCGAATTGAATTACATGTACTACTCGGATCAATTCAATCAATTTACCGAACTGACTTGACCAAGGTAGAACCGTTAAATATTTATAGTGTTACCTGTGTTATACTGTTTAGTGCATGGTAGCGTTCGGTAACCAAGTATATTAAACTGGGGTAACTCGAGGTTCCCGGCGATCTGTACAGGTCCCACATCCTTCCATTCAAATAAAAGATCCTTTGTGGTGAAACCGTCTGAAAACAGTAACATATCATAATTTATTAACGTCTGTATGCTCCTCATGGAAATAAACAATGATTGTACACATATCAACGAGATCAACTCACCCTGGTATGCATATGAGAGCTAGTAAAATACTATTAATTACAACTATCATTCCAAAATCGATCACGACCCTCAGATTTACAACTTAAAAGGCGGCAGTCGTCGTGCCGCGTCCTGTTCGATATGGGACTCATAGCGACGTATACAACGCGTGTAAAATACATTGTTTATTTACATGAAATTCGAACACGCGCTGCGCGACGAACACCGTGCTTTAATTGAATATCGGGTACTGTGAACCCGCCCCCCCCCCACTCCCTATATTTAGGGGGGCCTATGCTTGTTCCCTCATTTTTTTTGACCCCCCCCCCCTATCTAGGGAAAAGAAGAAAATTTAACCCCCCCCTTTCACGAGCTTTTCCGATGAATTTCACCCCCTATCTAGGGAACTTTTCAGTCTAGAACTCCTTTTAAACCCCCCTTTTTTGTATATCTCGGGAAGTGTTTTGAAATACACCCCCTATTTTGAGAATCTCGGGAAAACAAGCAAAAAATACCCCCTTTTCTACGATTTTCTCGGGAAAATGTTCCCGAGACAGCTCGTCAAAAAGTACCCCCTTTCCCGAGAAAATGGGAACGCGCATGCGGCCCCCTATGGATCCTGAGTGGGGGGGGGGGGCCGGGACTGTGAACCGTTTCATTGTCAGTGTCAGTACAACATTCGTGCAGCCAACATTTCGAAAAAGTCGCTGTGGGATCCTATACAAATTATCGCTGCTACTCGTTTTTGTGATTTTCACTTACTCACCAAAATTCATCTGAAACGTTTTACAATAAACTGTGATAACAACCTTCCATAAATGTTTGCAATTGCTTGCCTATATACTAGTACTTGGTTTAAACTAGTTTATTGCATGACTCACAGTCATTGCATCGATCGCTGCATTTACTAGTATTTAGGTTCTCGTTCGACGGTAATAACAAACTGTGCAAAATGCGCATTCTCGTGATAACAGTATCAGAAAGCGTTATACGATAAATCATGATCCAATGTTTATGTGCCAGCATGCAAAAAATATAGGATACTCAATTAGTAACAAGTGGTGTGTAAAGAATTAGAACAGTTGTTCAATCTCTGAATTGCAGGTTTAATTGTTTAAATAGTTCCATGTGGATTACTCGAGTAATCAAAAGATGGGAAAGATATAATCTCCGTAAAAGGACAAAAACACCCTCGACAGTAAAAAGAAAATGAATTTACCTGTAATGTAACGAGATTATAAGCGACATGCATCACTTGGAATGCATTAGTGTTCACTAAAGGACGCCGAACATTTAAGACGGAGAAAGCAGCAGAAAGACAATTACGACCGTGGAAAGGAGATTTTAGAGATAGTGGCCACAATGAAAATGGTTATACCGTTGACAGTCTTGCATTTCTATTTTGAACTTAGACAAAAAGATTTTATAGAAGCATGTACAATTTCATCACCTACTGCTCTCAAAAGTATTTTTTATAGCGGGAGATATGAATCTAATTGCTATGGAGACAATTTTTAAATAAAACTCTATCATTGTCTAATAGGGTCGTTGTCTGATTTCTTGAGTGAACACACCTGTTCAAGACTCAATCTGGTCAAAAAATAAAAAGCTTATGTGAGTATGATGAATGTATACAACAGTGTAGAGGTATTAAATATGTTATCTGCATCTATAGCAAGAGTTTGCGCTCTCGGAGTGCATTCTAATTTTAATATGTTTTATGCAAGAAACTAAATAATCTCTATTCCTTTTCTCTTCCCCTCTTTTTCTTACAGTTTATGTTACTACATATTACGTAGGGGTTATTTAGAATGAGACATTTCAGCCTACCCTCACAACGTCGCCATCATTGATACTTACAGCTTTCAAGTTGAACACCACACACTTGTTGATCCATTGGAAAGCGTTGTAATTTCATGTTACATGATAACGTTAGACTCAATCTGCAAAAATAGAAAACGAAAGTGCGATTGTACATCGAATTGAGAGATTTCAGCCCCCCTCTAAACCACCACCAAGAACATATATCGCTGTAAATATTATTTGGTGTTTAAAACCGTACAGTCACATTATCTCGTATATTACTGTGCCGTCTGCTAATTGGCCGAGGGAAATAAAAAGTAATACCATCGCCGTAGAGGGTTGTAGTATTCCGAATAACAAAAGTAAGGTCGTTCGTAGATCATAATCGGCCTCTGCAGACGAATAGAGGCCGCATCATTAGACATAGTCGTCATCTGATTATTGCAATGAGCTTTGGTCGAACAAGATTAGTATTTATTATTACTTATACATAACAATGTTGTTTGCTGTGTACATGTTCGATAAATATTAATCTTCCGGGACGCTGATGAAAACATGTGACATTACTATGTCTGACACTGCGGAAAGTTCGTCGACTCAAGCTGCGATCTATATTGTCTTATATCCTAGAAAAGCCCACAAATTCGGATGCGCCAGTTATAGCCGGGAATTTGAGCCAGTGCAGGATGGGAAGGATTTTATGTCGTCCAAGTTCATACCAACTGTGATACCCAACCATGATAGGTTGTTACTCTCTATCACAGGGCGATTGCAGTATGTTACTCCCTATCACAGTGAGATTTCAGTATGTTACTCCCTATCACAGTGAGATTTCAGTATGTTACTCCCTATCACAGTGAGATTTCAGTATGTTACTCCATGTCACAGTAGGATTTCAGTATGTTACTCCCTATCACAGTGAGATTTCAGTATGTTACTCCCTATCACAGTGAGATTTCAGTATGTTACTTCCTATCACAGTGAGATTTCAGTATGTTACTTCCTATCACAGTGAGATTTCAGTATCTTACTTCCTATCACAGTGAGATTTCAGTATCTTACTTCCTATCACAGTGAGATTTCAGTATGTTACTTCCTATCATAGTGAGATTTCAGTATGTTACTCCCTATCACAGTGAGATTTCAGTATGTTACTTCCTATCACAGTGAGATTTCAGTATGTTACTCCCTATCACAGTGAGGTTTCAGTATGTTACTTCCTATCACAGTGAGATTTCAGTATGTTACTTCCTATCACAGTAAGATTTCAGTATGTTACTCCCTATCGCAGTGAGATTTCAGTATGTTACTTCCTATCACAGTGAGATTTCTGTATGTTACTCCCTATCACAGTGAGATTTCAGTATGTTACTTCCTATCACAGTGAGATTTCAGTATGTTACTCCCTATCACAGTTAGATTTCAGTATGTTACTCCCTATCACAGTAAGATTTCAGTATGTTACGTCCTATCACAGTGAGATTGCAGTGTTACTTCATATCACAGTGAGATTTCAGTGTGTTACTCCCTATCACAGTGAGATTTCAGTATGTTACTCCCTATCACAGTGAGATTTCAGTATGTTACTCCCTGTCACAGTAAGATTGCAGTATGTTACTTCCTATCACAGTGAGATTTCAGTATGTTACTCCCTATCACACTGAGATTTCAGTATGTTACTCCCTATCACAGTGAGATTTCAGTATGTTACTTCCTATCACAGTGAGATTTCAGTATGTTACTCCCTATCACAGTGAGATTTCAGTATGTTACTTCCTATCACAGTGAGATTTCAGTATGTTATTCCCTATCACAGTGAGATTTCAGTATGTTACTCACTATCACAGTGAGATTTCAGTATGTTATTCCCTATCACAGTGAGATTTCAGTATGTTACTCCCTATCACAGTGAGATTTCAGTATGTTACTCCCTATCACAGTGAGATTTCAGTATGTTACTCCGTATCACAGTGAGATTTCAGTATGTTACTCCCTATCACAGTGGTATTGCAGTATGTTACTCCCTATCACAGGGAAATTTCAGTATGTTATTCCCTATCACAGTGAGATTTCAGTATGTTTTTCCCTATCACAGTGAGATTTCAGTATGTTACTCCCTATCACAGTAAGATTGCAGTATGTTACGTCCTATCACAGTGAGATTTCAGTATGTTATTCCCTATCACAGTGAGATTTCAGTATGTTACTTCCTATCACAGTGAGATTTCAGTATGTTACTCCCTATCACAGTAAGATTGCAGTATGTTACGTCCTATCACAGTGAGATTTCAGTATGTTATTCCCTATCACAGTGAGATTTCAGTATGTTACTTCCTATCACAGTGAGATTTCAGTATGTTACTCCCTATCACAGTGAGATTTCAGTATGTTACTCCCTGTCACAGTAAGATTGCAGTATGTTACGTCCTATCACAGTGAGATTTCAGTATGTTACGTCCTATCACAGTGAGATTGCAGTATGTTACTTCCTATCACAGTGAGATTTCAGTATGTTATTCCCTATCACAGTGAGATTTCAGTATGTTATTCCCTATCACAGTGAGATTTCAGTATGTTACTCCCTATCACAGTGAGATTTCAGTATGTTACTTCCTATCACAGTAAGATTGCAGTATGTTACGTCCTATCACAGTGAGATTTCAGTATGTTACTCCCTATCATAGTAAGATTTCAGTATGTTACTCCCTATCACAGTGAGATTTCAGTATGTTACTCCCTATCACAGTAAGATTGCAGTATGTTACGTCCTATCACAGTGAGATTTCAGTGTGTTACTCCCTATCACAGTGAGATTTCAGTATGTTATTCCCTATCACAGTGAGATTTCAGTATGTTACTCCCTATCACAGTGAGATTTCAGTATGTTACTTCCTATCACAGTGAGATTTCAGTATGTTACTTCCTATCACAGTAAGATTTCAGTATGTTACTTCCTATCACAGTGAGATTTCAGTATGTTACTTCCTATCACAGTGAGATTTCAGTATGTTACTCCCTATCACAGTGAGATTTCAGTATGTTATTCCCTATCACAGTGGTATTGCAGTATGTTACTCCCTATCACAGTGAGATTTCAGTATGTTACTTCCTATCACAGAGAGATTTCAGTATGTTACTCCCTATCACAGCGAGATTTCAGTATGTTACTCCCTATCACAGGGCAATTGCAGTATGGTACTCCCTATCATAGTGAGATTGCAGTGTTACTTCATACAAACATTTATTGGAGTTCGGCTATGGTCGAAATCAAGAATAACCGACCCTAAACGTAAAAAATCAAGTGCTGAAAATGGATCGATCGTCCAATGTATACTTAACATAGTTTGAAACAACCCGACCTTGGCCCAATTTACTGCTACAGCACTTCAATAGCTTTAATGCGTAGAATTTATATAAAGAAGCCATATCCTTACATAAAACCATTCATTTTGTCAAGTAATCAGTAGTATAGCAGCGAAAAATTCATTTGTACCTGCCGCCAAACGTCCACCACTTTTAACTGCTTCCCCGAGGTCATAACCGCAATTGAATTTCGTCATTATCGAAGTCCGTAATTTATTTGATTCGCCAGAAGCTATGTTTTTATTGGTCTCCATCGATCCTGAGAGTATTACCATACCAGACGATGTTCATTGACATTTCATCGATACCGCGATATATTTGTTGTAGTCGGAAAAACAATTATGTATGTGTAACATTCGTGAAACCACGACGATAGACTCAATACAGCGAACCACCTCATGTACGACGAGCAGCATACGTTTTCTGAGATAATTTTCTGCAGCGGAATAAAAAAGCAAAGTGATTTTTATTTTAAAAACTTTCATTTTATTTTGACGCTTTGTTTTCTAAGTCAAGTTGATCCTTCCTACGCCTTGTTGTAAAACCTTCTATACGGTTCGAACTAGAACCTTACGTTGTTTTGGCATTCAAAGCTATGGCGAGAACACTCACATATTAATATGCACTTTTAACATTTAAAACCGTTTGCATTTATGATTCATAAAACGTTACTTAATTAATATTTAATAAAACGTTGTCGATTTGCGGGTCGTTCTAGCACGACATGGTCATTTTATCAATGAGCGCGAAATGTATGGTTGCCCTGACGAGATGTTTGAATCCAGGAAAATCTATGTAATTTAGTGGCAGCAATTCAGCAGAGAATTGTTTACTTTGCATTATAAATAACGATCTGCACGCAGGTGATATGAGTCACCGGTACACACCATGTGTACATAGTTATTAGTGTACCCACTCGAACTATCACTCACACCATATTGCTTAATACTTAAATACACTCGACATATAAATCACATCATGTTGCTTACTTAAATATACTCGACATATACCTAACATCATGTTGCTTACTTACTTATACTCGACATATACCTCACATCATATTGCTTACTTAATTATACTCGACATATACCTCACATCATGTTGCTTACTTACTTATACACGACATATACCTCACATCATGTTGCTTACTTAATTATACTCGACATATACCTCACATCATGTTGCTTACTTACTTATACTCGACATATACCTCACATCATGTTGCTTACTTAATTATACTCGACATATACCTCACATCATGTTGCTTACTTAAATATACTCGACATATACCTCACATCATGTTGCTTACTTACTTATACTCGACATATACTTCACATCATGCTGCTTACTTACTTATACTCGACATATACCTCACATCATGTTGCTTACTTAAATATACACGACATATACCTCACATCATGTTGCTTACTTAAATATACTCGACATATACCTCACATCATGTTGCTTACTTAAATATACTCGACATATACCTCACATCATATTGCTTACTTAAATATACGCGACATATACCTCACATCATGTTGCTTACTTAAATATACTCGAAATACACCTCACATCATGTTACGTACTTAAATATACTCGACATACACCTCACATCATGTTGCTTCATTAAATATACTCGACAAATACCTCACATCATGTTGTTTACTTAAATATACTCGACATATACCTCACATCATGTTGCTTACTTACATATACTCGACATATACCTCACATCATGTTGCTTACTTAAATATACACGACATACACCTCACATCATATTGCTTACTTAAATATACTCGACATACACCTCACATCATGTTGGTTACTTAAATATACTGGACATAATCCTCACATCATGTTACTTACTTAAATATACTCGACATATACCTCACATCATGTTGCTTACTTAAACATACTCGACATAACCTCACATCATGTTACTTACTTAAATATACTCGACATACACTTCACATCATGTTGCTTACGTAAATATACTCGACATATACTTCACATCATGTTGCTTACGTAAATATACTCGACATATACGTCACATCATGTTGCTTACGTAAATATACTCGACGTATACCTCACATCATGTTGCTTACGTAAATATACTCGACATATACCTCACATCATGTTGCTTACTTAAATATACTCGAAATACACCTCACATCATGTTACGTACTTAAATATACTCGACATACACCTCACATCATGTTGCTTCATTAAATATACTCGACAAATACCTCACATCATGTTGTTTACTTAAATATACTCGACATATACCTCACATCATGTTGCTTACTTACATATACTCGACATATACCTCACATCATGCTGCTTACTTACTTATACTCGACATATACCTCACATCATGTTGCTTACTTAAATATACACGACATATACCTCACATCATGTTGCTTACTTAAATATACTCGACATATACCTCACATCATGTTGCTTACTTAAATATACTCGACAAATACCTCACATCATGTTGTTTACTTAAATATACTCGACATATACCTCACATCATGTTGCTTACTTACATATACTCGACATATACCTCACATCATGTTGCTTACTTAAATATACACGACATACACCTCACATCATATTGCTTACTTAAATATACTCGACATACACCTCACATCATGTTGGTTACTTAAATATACTGGACATAATCCTCACATCATGTTACTTACTTAAATATACTCGACATATACCTCACATCATGTTGCTTACTTAAACATACTCGACATAACCTCACATCATGTTACTTACTTAAATATACTCGACATACACTTCACATCATGTTGCTTACGTAAATATACTCGACATATACTTCACATCATGTTGCTTACGTAAATATACTCGACATATACGTCACATCATGTTGCTTACGTAAATATACTCAACATATACGTCACATCATGTTGCTTACGTAAATATACTCGACATATACGTCACATCATATTGCTTACTTAAATATACTCGACATGTACGTCACATCGTGTTGCTTACTTAATTATACTCGAAATATACGTCACATCATATTGCTTACTTAAATATACTCGACGTATACCTCACATCATGTTGCTTACGTAAATATACTCGACATATACGTCACATCATATTGCTTACTTAAATATACTCGACATATACGTCACATCATGTTGCTTACGTAAATATAGTCGACATATACCTCACATCATATTGCTTACTTAAATATACGCTACATATACCTCACATCATGTTGCTTACTTAAATATACTCGAACTATCACTCACACCATATTGCTTACATAAATATACTCGACATATACGTCACATCATGTTCCTTACTTAAATATACTAGACATACACCTCACATCATGCTGCTTACTTAAATATACTCGACATATACGTCACATCATGTTGCTTACTTAAATATACTAGAAATATACCTCACATCAGGTTGCTTACTTAAATATACTCGACATACACCTCACATCATGTTCCTTACTTAAGTATACTCGACATATACCTCACATCATGTTGCTTACTTAAATACATTGGACATACACCTCACATCATGCTGCTTACTTAAATATACTCGACATATACCTCACATTATGTTGCTTAATTAAATATACTCGACATATACGTCACATCATGTTGCTTACTTAAATATACTAGACATACACCTCACATCATGTTACTTACTTAAATATACTCGACATAACCTCACATCATGTTCCTTACTTAAATATACTCGAAATACACCTCACATCATGTTACGTACTTAAATATACTCGACATACACCTCACATCATGTTGCTTCATTAAATATACTCGACAAATACCTCACATCATGTTGTTTACTTAAATCTACTCGACATATACCTCACATCATGTTGCTTACTTAAATATACTCGACATATACCTCACATCATGTTGCTTACTTAAATATACACGACATACACCTCACATCATATTGCTTACTTAAATATACTCGACATACACCTCACATCATGTTGGTTACTTAAATATACTCGACATAATCCTCACATCATGTTACTTACATAAATATACTCGACATATACCTCACATCATGTTGCTTACTTAAACATACTCGACATAACCTCACATCATGTTACTTACTTAAATATACTCGACATACAACTCACATCATGTTGGTTACTTAAATATACTCGACATAATCCTCACATCATGTTACTTACTTAAATATACTCGACATATACCTCACATCATGATGCTTACTTAAATATACTCGAACTATCACTCACACCATATTGCTTACTTAAATATACTCGACATATACCTCACATCATGTTGCTTCATTAAATATACTCGACAAATACATCACATCATGTTGCTTACTTAAATATACTCGACATATACCTCATATCATGTTGCTTACTTAAATATACACGACATACACCTCACATCATATTGCTTACTTAAATATACTCGACATACACCTCACATCATGTTGGTTACTTAAATATACTGGACATAATCCTCACATCATGTTACTTACTTAAATATACTCGACATATACCTCACATCATGTTGCTTACTTAAACATACTCGACATAACCTCACATCATGTTACTTACTTAAATATACTCGACATACACTTCACATCATGTTGCTTACGTAAATATACTCGACATATACTTCACATCATGTTGCTTACGTAAATATACTCGACATATACCTCACATCATGTTGCTTACTTAAATATACTCGACATATACCTCACATCATGTTGCTTACTTAAATATACTCGACATATACGTCACATCATGTTGCTTACTTAAATATACTCGACATATACCTCACATCATGTTACTTACTTAAATATACTCGAAATACACCTCACATCATGTTACTTACTTAAATATACTCAACATATACGTCACATCATGTTGCTTACGTAAATATACTCGACATATACGTCACATCATATTGCTTACTTAAATATACTCGACATGTACGTCACATCGTGTTGCTTACTTAAATATACTCGACATACACCTCACATCATGTTGCTTCATTAAATATACTCGACAAATACCTCACATCATGTTGTTTACTTAAATCTACTCGACATATACCTCACATCATGTTGCTTACTTAAATATACTCGACATATACCTCACATCATGTTGCTTACTTAAACATACTCGACATAACCTCACATCATGTTACTTACTTAAATATACTCGACATACACCTCACATCATGTTGGTTACTTAAATATACTGGACATAATCCTCACATCATGTTACTTACTTAAATATACTCGACATATACCTCACATCATGTTGCTTACTTAAACATACTCGACATAACCTCACATCATGTTACTTACTTAAATATACTCGACATACACTTCACATCATGTTGCTTACGTAAATATACTCGACATATACTTCACATCATGTTGCTTACGTAAATATACTCGACATATACCTCACATCATGTTGCTTACTTAAATATACTCGACATATACCTCACATCATGTTGCTTACTTAAATATACTCGACATATACGTCACATCATGTTGCTTACTTAAATATACTCGACATATACCTCACATCATGTTACTTACTTAAATATACTCGAAATACACCTCACATCATGTTACTTACTTAAATATACTCGACATATACGTCACATCATGTTACTTATTTAAATATACTCGACATACACCTCACATCATGTTCCTTACTTAAATATACTCGAAATACACCTCACATCATGTTACGTACTTAAATATACTCGACATACACCTCACATCATGTTGCTTCATTAAATATACTCGACAAATACCTCACATCATGTTGTTTACTTAAATATACTCGACATATACCTCACATTATGTTGCTTACTTTAATATACTCGACATATACCTCACATCATGTTGCTTACTTAAATATACACGACATACACCTCACATCATGTTGCTTACTTAAATATACTCGACATACACCTCACATCATGTTGGTTACTTAAATATACTCGACATAATCCTCATATCATGTTACTTACTTAAATATACTCGACATATACCTCACATCATGTTGCTTACTTAAACATACTCGACATAATCCTCACATCATGTTACTTAGCTAAATATACTCGACATACACTTCACATCATGTTGCTTACGTAAATATACTCGACATATACTTCACATCATGTTGCTTACGTAAATATACTCGACATATTCGTCACATCATGTTGCTTACGTAAATATACTCAATATATACGTCACATCATGTTGCTTACGTAAATATACTCGACATATACGTCACATCATATTGCTTACTTAAATATATTCGACATATACGTCACATCATGTTGCTTACGTAAATATACTCGACATATACGTCACATCATATTGCTTACTTAAATATACTCGACATATACGTCACATCGTGTTGCTTACTTAATTATACTCGACATATACGTCACATCATATTGCTTACTTAAATATACTCGACATATACCTCACATCATGTTGCTTACGTAAATATACTCGACATATACGTCACATCATATTGCTTACTTAAATATACTCGACATATACGTCACATAATGTTGCTTACGTAAATATAGTCAACATATACGTCACATCATGTTGCTTACGTAAATATACTCGACATATACGTCACATCATATTGCTTATTTAAATATACTCGACATATACGTCACATCATGTTGCTTACTTAATTATACTCGACATATACGTCACATCATATTGCTTAGTTAAATATACTCGACATACACCTCACATCATGTTGCTTACTTAAATATACTCGACATATACGTCACATCATACTGCTTACTGAAATATACTCGACATATACCTAACATCATGTTGCTTACTTAAATATTCTCTATATATACCTCACATCATGTTACTTACTTAAATATACTCGACATATACCTGACATCATGTTACTTACTTAAATATACTAGACATACACCTCACATCATGTTGCTTACTTAAATATACTCGACATATACCTCACATCATGATGCTTACTTAAATATACTCGACATATACCTCACATCATGTTGCTTACTTAAATATACTAGAAATATACCTCACATCAGGTTGCTTACTTAAATATACTCGACATACACCTCACATCATGTTCCTTACTTAAGTATACTCGACATATACTCACATCATGTTGCTTACTTAAATACATTGGACATACACCTCACATCATGCTGCTTACTTAAATATACTCGACATATACCTCACATCATGCTGCTTACTTAAATATACTCGACATATACGTCACATCATGTTGCTTACTTAAATATACTAGACATACACCTCACATCATGTTGCTTACTTAAATATACTCGACATACACCTCACATCATGTTGGTTACTTAAATATACTGGACATAATCCTCACATCATGTTACTTACTTAAATATACTCGACATATACCTCACATCATGTTTCTTACTTAAATATACTAGACATACACCTCACATCATGTTGCTTACTAAAATATACTAGACATATACCTCACATCATGATGCTTACTTAAATATACACAACATATACCTCACATCATGTTGCTTACTTAAATATACTAGAAATATACCTCACATCAGGTTGCTTACTTAAATATACTCGACATACACCTCACATCATGTTCCTTACTTAAGTATACTCGACATATACCTCACATCATGTTGCTTACTTAAATACATTGGACATACACCTCACATCATGTTGCTTACTTAAATATACTCGACATATACCTCACATCATGTTGCTTACTTAAATATACTCGACATATACCTCACATCATATTGCTTACTTAAATATACGCGACATATACCTCACATCATGTTGCTTACTTAAATATACTCGAAATACACCTCACATCATGTTACATACTTAAATATACTCGACATATACCTCACATCATGTTGCTTCATTAAATATACTCGACATATACCTCACATCATGTTGCTTACTTAAACATACTCGACATAACCTCACATCATGTTACTTACTTAAATATACTCGACATACACTTCACATCATGTTGCTTACGTAAATATACTCGACATATACTTCACATCATGTTGCTTACGTAAATATACTCGACATATACGTCACATCATGTTGCTTACGTAAATATACTCAACATATACGTCACATCATGTTGCTTACGTAAATATACTCGACATAGACGTCACATCATATTGCTTACTTAAATATACTCGACATATACGTCACATCGTGTTGCTTACTTAATTATACTCGACATATACGTCACATCATATTGCTTACTTAAATATACTCGACATATACCTCACATCATGTTGCTTACGTAAATATACTCGACATATACGTCACATCATATTGCTTACTTAAATATACTCGTCATATACGTCACATCATGTTGCTTACGTAAATATAGTCGACATATACGTCACATCATGTTGCGTACGTAAATATACTCGACATATACGTCACATCATATTGCTTACTTAAATATACTCGACATATACGTCACATCATGTTGCTTACTTAATTATACTCGACATATACGTCACATCATATTGCTTACTTAAATATACTCCACATACACCTCACATCATGTTGCTTACTTAAATATACTCGACATATACGTCACATCATACTGCTTACTGAAATATACTCGACATATACCTCACATCATGTTGCTTACTTAAATATACTCGACATATTCCTCACATCATATTGCTTACTTAAATATACGCTACATATACCTCACATCATGTTGCTTACTTAAATATACTCGAACTATCACTCACACCATATTGCTTACATAAATATACTCGACATATACCTCACATCATGTTGCTTACTTAAATATACTCGACATATACCTCACATCATGTTGCTTACTTAAATATACTCGACATATACCTCACATGTTGCTTACTTAAATATACTAGACATATACGTCACATCATGTTGCTTACTTAAATATACTAGACATACACCTCACATCATGCTGCTTACTTAAATATACTCGACATATACGTCACATCATGTTGCTTACTTAAATATACTAGAAATATACCTCACATCAGGTTGCTTACTTAAATATACTCGACATACACCTCACATCATGTTCCTTACTTAAGTATACTCGACATATACCTCACATCATGTTGCTTACTTAAATACATTGGACATACACCTCACATCATGCTGCTTATTTAAATATACTCGACATATACCTCACATTATGTTGCTTAATTAAATATACTCGACATATACGTCACATCATGTTGCTTACTTAAATATACAAGACATACACCTCACATCATGCTGCTTACTTAAATATACTCGACATATACGTCACATCATGTTGCTTACTTAAATATACTCGACATAACCTCACATCATGTTCCTTACTTAAATATACTCGAAATACACCTCACATCATGTTACGTACTTAAATATACTCGACATACACCTCACATCATGTTGCTTCATTAAATATACTCGACAAATACCTCACATCATGTTGTTTACTTAAATCTACTCGACATATACCTCACATCATGTTGCTTACTTAAATATACTCGACATATACCTCACATCATGTTGCTTACTTAAATATACACGACATACACCTCACATCATATTGCTTACTTAAATATAATCGACATACACCTCACATCATGTTGGTTACTTAAATATACTCGACATAATCCTCACATCATGTTACCTACTTAAATATACTCGACATATACCTCACATCATGTTGCTTACGTAAATATACTCGACATATACGTCACATCATACTGCTTACTGAAATATACTCGACATATACCTAACATCATGTTGCTTACTTACATATTCTCTATATATACCTCACATCATGTTACTTACTTAAATATACTCGACATATACCTCACATCATGTTTCTTACTTAAATATACTAGACATACACCTCACATCATGTTGCTTACTAAAATATACTAGACATATACCTCACATCATGATGCTTACTTAAATATACACGACATATACCTCACATCATGTTGCTTACTTAAATATACTAGAAATATACCTCACATCAGGTTGCTTACTTAAATATACTCGACATACACCTCACATCATGTTCCTTACTTAAGTATACTCGACATATACCTCACATCATGTTGCTTACTTAAATACATTGGACATACACCTCACATCATGTTGCTTACTTAAATATACTCGACATATACCTCACATCATGTTGCTTACTTAAATATACTCGACATATACCTCACATCATATTGCTTACTTAAATATACGCGACATATACCTCACATCATGTTGCTTACTTAAATATACTCGAAATACACCTCACATCATGTTACGTACTTAAATATACTCGACATACACCTCACATCATGTTGTTTCATTAAATATACTCGACAAATACCTCACATCATGTTGTTTACTTATATATACTCGACATATACCTCACATCATGTTGCTTACTTAAATATACTCGACATATACCTCACATCATGGTGCTTACTTAAACATACTCGACATAACCTCACATCATGTTACTTACTTAAATATACTCGACATACACTTCACATCATGTTGTTTACGTAAATATACTCGACATATACTTCACATCATGTTGCTTACGTAAATATACTCGACATATACGTCACATCATGTTGCTTACGTAAATATACTCAACATATACGTCACATCATGTTGCTTACGTAAATATACTCGACATAGACGTCACATCATATTGCTTACTTAAATATACTCGACATATACGTCACATCGTGTTGCTTACTTAATTATACTCGACATATACGTAACATCATATTGCTTACTTAAATATACTCGACATATACCTCACATCATGTTGCTTACGTAAATATACTCGACATATACGTCACATCATATTGCTTACTTAAATATACTCGACATATACGTCACATCATGTTGCTTACGTAAATATAGTCGACATATACGTCACATCATGTTGCGTACGTAAATATACTCGACATATACGTCACATCATATTGCTTACTTAAATATACTCGACATATACGTCACATCATGTTGCTTACTTAATTATACTCGACATATACGTCACATCATATTGCTTACTTAAATATACTCGACATACACCTCACATCATGTTGCTTACTTAAATATACTCGACATATACGTCACATCATACTGCTTACTGAAATATACTCGACATATACCTCACATCATGTTGCTTACTTAAATATACTCGACATATACCTCACATCATATTGCTTACTTAAATATACTCGACATATACCTCACATCATGTTGCTTACTTAAATATACTAGAAATATACCTCACATCAGGTTGCTTACTTAAATATACTCGACATACACCTCACATCATGTTCCTTACTTAAGTATACTCGACATATACCTCACATCATGTTGCTTACTTAAATACATTGGACATACACCTCACATCATGCTGCTTATTTAAATATACTCGACATATACCTCACATTATGTTGCTTAATTAAATATACTCGACATATACGTCACATCATGTTGCTTACTTAAATATACAAGACATACACCTCACATCATGCTGCTTACTTAAATATACTCGACATATACGTCACATCATGTTCCTTACTTAAATATACTCGAAATACACCTCACATCATGTTACGTACTTAAATATACTCGACATACACCTCACATCATGTTGCTTCATTAAATATACTCGACAAATACCTCACATCATGTTGTTTACTTAAATCTACTCGACATACACCTCACATCATGTTGCTTCATTAAATATACTCGACAAATACCTCACATCATGTTGTTTACTTAAATCTACTCGACATATACCTCACATCATGTTGCTTACTTAAATATACTCGACATATACCTCACATCATGTTGCTTACTTAAATATACACGACATACACCTCACATCATATTGCTTACTTAAATATACTCGACATACACCTCACATCATGTTGGTTACTTAAATATACTCAACATAATCCTCACATCATGTTACCTCCTTAAATATACTCGACATATACCTCACATCATGTTGCTTACTTAAACATACTCGACATAACCTCACATCATGTTACTTACTTAAATATACTCGACATACACCTCACATCATGTTGGTTACTTAAATATACTCGACATAATCCTCACATCATGTTACTTAATTAAATATACTCGACATATACCTCACATCATGTTGCTTACTTAAATATACTCGAACTATCACTCACACCATATTGCTTACTTAAATATACTCGACATATACCTCACATCATGTTGCTTCATTAAATATACTCGACAAATACCTCACATCATGTTGGTTACTTAAATATACTGGACATAATCCTCACATCATGTTACCTACTTAAATATACTCGACATATACCTCACATCATGTTGCTTACTTAAACATACTCGACATAACCTCACATCATGTTACTTACTTAAATATACTCGACATACACTTCACATCATGTTGCTTACGTAAATATACTCGACATATACTTCACATCATGTTGCTTACGTAAATATACTCGACATATACCTCACATCATGTTGCTTACTTAAATATACTCGACATATACCTCACATCATGTTGCTTACTTAAATATACTCGACATATACGTCACATCGTGTTGCTTACTTAATTATACTCGACATATACGTCACATCATATTGCTTACTTAAATATACTCGACATATACCTCACATCATGTTGCTTACGTAAATATACTCGACATATACGTCACATCATATTGCTTACTTAAATATACTCGACATATACGTCACATCATGTTGCTTACGTAAATATAGTCGACATATACGTCACATCATGTTGCTTACGTAAATATACTCGACATATACGTCACATCATATTGCTTATTTAAATATACTCGACATATACGTCACATCATGTTGCTTACTTAATTATACTCGACATATACGTCACATCATATTGCTTACTTAAATATACTCGACATACACCTCACATCATGTTGCTTACTTAAATATACTCGACATATACGTCACATCATACTGCTTACTGAAATATACTCGACATATACCTAACATCATGTTGCTTACTTAAATATTCTCTATATATACCTCACATCATGTTACTTACTTAAATATACTCGACATATACCTGACATCATGTTACTTACTTAAATATACTAGACATACACCTCACAGCATGTTGCTTACTTAAATATACTCGACATATACCTCACATCATGATGCTTACTTAAATATACTCGACATATACCTCACATCATGTTGCTTACTTAAATATACTAGAAATATACCTCACATCAGGTTGCTTACTTAAATATACTCGACATACACCTCACATCATGTTCCTTACTTAAGTATACTCGACATATACTCACATCATGTTGCTTACTTAAACACATTGGACATACACCTCACATCATGCTGCTTACTTAAATATACTCGACATATACCTCACATCATGCTGCTTACTTAAATATACTCGACATATACGTCACATCATGTTGCTTACTTAAATATACTAGACATACACCTCACATCATGTTGCTTACTTAAATATACTCGACATACACCTCACATCATGTTGGTTACTTAAATATACTGGACATAATCCTCACATCATGTTACTTACTTAAATATACTCGACATATACCTCACATCATGTTGCTTACTTAAACATACTCGACATAACCTCACATCATGTTACTTACTTAAATATACTCGACATACACTTCACATCATGTTGCTTACGTAAATATACTCGACATATACTTCACATCATGTTGCTTACGTAAATATACTCGACATATACGTCACATCATGTTGCTTACGTAAATATACTCGACATAAACCTCACATGTTGCTTACTTAAATATACTCGACATATACCTCACATCATGTTGCTATAACTTAAATATACTAGACATACACCTCACATCATGCTGCTTACTTAAATATACTCGACATATACGTCACATCATGTTGCTTACTTAAATATACTAGAAATATACCTCACATCAGGTTGCTTACTCAAAATATACTCGACATACACCTCACTTCATGTTCCTTACTTAAGTATACTCGACATATACCTCACATCATGTTGCTTACTTAAATACATTGGACATACACCTCACATCATGCTGCTTACTTAAATATACTCGACATATACCTCACATTATGTTGCTTAATTAAATATACTCGACATACACTTCACATCATGTTGCTTACGTAAATATACTCGACATATACTTCACATCATGTTGCTTACGTAAATATACTCGTCATATACGTCACATCATGTTGCGTACGTAAATATACTCAACATATACGTCACATCATACTGCTTACTGAAATATACTCGACATATACCTAACATCATGTTGCTTACTTAAATATTCTCTATATATACCTCACATCATGTTACTTACTTAAATATACTCGACATATACCTCACATCATGTTGCTTACGTAAATATACTCGACATATACGTCACATCATATTGCTTACTTAAATATACTCGACATATACGTCACATCATGTTGCTTACGTAAATATAGTCGACATATACGTCACATCATGTTGCTTACGTAAATATACTCGACATATACGTCACATCATATTGCTTATTTAAATATACTCGACATATACGTCACATCATGTTGCTTACTTAATTATACTCGACATATACGTCACATCATATTGCTTACTTAAATATACTCGACATACACCTCACATCATGTTGCTTACTTAAATATACTCGACATATACGTCACATCATACTGCTTACTGAAATATACTCGACATACACCTCACATCATGTTGCTTACTTAAATATACTAGACATACAGCTCACATCATGTTGCCTACTTAAATATACTCGACATACACCTCACATCATGTTGGTTACTTAAATATACTGGACATAATCCTCACATCATGTTACTTACTTAAATATACTCGACATATACCTCACATCATGTTGCTTACTTAAACATACTCGACATAACCTCACATCATGTTACTTACTTAAATATACTCGACATACACTTCACATCATGTTGCTTACTTAATTATACTCGACATATACGTCACATCATATTGCTTACTTAAATATACTCGACATACACCTCACATCATGTTGCTTACTTAAATATACTCGACATATACGTCACATCATACTGCTTACTGAAATATACTCGACATATACCTAACATCATGTTGCTTACTTAAATATTCTCTATATATACCTCACATCATGTTACTTACTTAAATATACTCGACATATACCTGACATCATGTTACTTACTTAAATATACTAGACATACACCTCACATCATGTTGCTTACTTAAATATACTCGACATATACCTCACATCATGATGCTTACTTAAATATACTCGACATATACCTCACATCATGTTGCATACTTAAATATACTAGAAATATACCTCACATCAGGTTGCTTACTTAAATATACTCGACATACACCTCACATCATGTTCCTTACTTAAGTATACTCGACATATACTCACATCATGTTGCTTACTTAAATACATTGGACATACACCTCACATCATGCTGCTTACTTAAATATACTCGACATATACCTCACATCATGCTGCTTACTTAAATATACTCGACATATACGTCACATCATGTTGCTTACTTAAATATACTAGACATACAGCTCACATCATGTTGCCTACTTAAATATACTCGACATACACCTCACATCATGTTGGTTACTTAAATATACTGGACATAATCCTCACATCATGTTACTTACTTAAATATACTCGACATATACCTCACATCATGTTGCTTACTTAAACATACTCGACATAACCTCACATCATGTTACTTACTTAAATATACTCGACATACACTTCACATCATGTTGCTTACGTAAATATACTCGACATATACTTCACATCATGTTGCTTACGTAAATATACTCGACATATACGTCACATCATGTTGCTTACGTAAATATACTCGACGTATACCTCACATGTTGCTTACTTAAATATACTCGACATATACCTCACATCATGTTGCTATAACTTAAATATACTCGACATACACCTCACTTCATGTTCCTTACTTAAGTATACTCGACATATACCTCACATCATGTTGCTTACTTAAATACATTGGACATATACCTCACATCATGCTGCTTACTTAAATATACTCGACATACACTTCACATCATGTTGCTTACGTAAATATACTCGACATATACTTCACATGATGTTGCTTACGTAAATATACTCGACATATACGTCACATCATGTTGCGTACGTAAATATACTCAACATATACGTCACATCATACTGCTTACTGAAATATACTCGACATATACCTAACATCATGTTGCTTACTTAAATATTCTCTATATATACCTCACATCATGTTACTTACTTAAATATACTCGACATATACCTCACATCATGTTACTTACTTAAATATACTAGACATACACCTCACATCATGTTGCTTACTAAAATATACTAGACATATACCTCACATCATGATGCTTACTTAAATATACCCGACATATACCTCACATCATGTTGCTTACTTAAATATACTAGAAATATACCTGACATCAGGTTGCTTACTTAAATATACTCGACATAACCTCACATCATGTTCCTTACTTAAATATACTCGAAATATACCTCACATCAGGTTGCTTACTTAAATATACTCGACATAACCTCACATCATGTTACGTACTTAAATATACTCGACATACACCTCACATCATGTTGCTTCATTAAATATACTCGACAAATACCTCACATCATGTTGTTTACTTAAATCTACTCGACATATACCTCACATCATGTTGCTTACTTAAATATACTCGACATATACCTCACATCATGTTGCTTACTTAAATATACACGACATACACCTCACATCATATTGCTTACTTAAATATACTCGACAAACACCTCACATCATGTTGGTTACTTAAATATACTCGACATAATCCTCACATCATGTTACTTACTTAAATATACTCGACATATACCTCACATCATGTTGCTTACTTAAACATACTCGACATAACCTCACATCATGTTACTTACTTAAATATACTCGACATACACCTCACATCATGTTGGTTACTTAAATATACTCGACATAATCCTCACATCATGTTACTTACTTAAATATACTCGACATATACCTCACATCATGTTGCTTATTTAAATATACTCGAACTATCACTCACACCATATTGCTTACTTAAATATACTCGACATATACCTCACATCATGTTGCTTCATTAAATATACTCGACAAATACCTCACATCATGTTGCCTACTTAAATATACTCGACATATACCTCACATCATGTTGCTTACTTAAATATACACGACATACACCTCACATCCTATTGCTTACTTAAATATACTCGACATACACCTCACATCATGTTGGTTACTTAAATATACTGGACATAATCCTCACATCATGTTACTTACTTAAATATACTCGACATATACCTCACATCATGTTGCTTACTTAAACATACTCGACATAACCTCACATCATGTTACTTACTTAAATATACTCGACATACACTTCACATCATGTTGCTTACGTAAATATACTCGACATATACTTCACATCATGTTGCTTACGTAAATATACTCGACATATACCTCACATCATGTTGCTTACTTAAATATACTCGACATATACCTCACATCATGTTGCTTACTTAAATATACTCGACATATACGTCACATCATGTTGCTTACTTAAATATACTCGACATATACCTCACATCATGTTACTTACTTAAATATACTCGAGATACACCTCACATCATGTTACTTACTTAAATATACTCGACATATACGTCACATCATGTTACTTATTTAAATATACTTGACATACACCTCACATCATGTTCCTTACTTAAATATACTCGAAATACACCTCACATCATGTTACGTACTTAAATATACTCGACATACACCTCACATCATGTTGCTTCATTAAATATACTCGACAAATACCTCACATCATGTTGCCTACTTAAATATACTCGACATATACCTCACATCATGTTGCTTACTTAAATATACACGACATACACCTCACATCATATTGCTTACTTAAATATACTCGACATACATCTCACATCATGTTGGTTACTTAAATATACTGGACATAATCCTCACATCATGTTACTTACTTAAATATACTCGACATATACCTCACATCATGTTGCTTACTTAAACATACTCGACATAACCTCACATCATGTTACTTACTTAAATATACTCGACATACACTTCACATCATGTTGCTTACGTAAATATACTCGACATATACTTCACATCATGTTGCTTACGTAAATATACTCGACATATACCTCACATCATGTTGCTTACTTAAATATACTCGACATACTCTTCACATCATGTTGCTTACGTAAATATACTCGACATATACTTCACATCATGTTGCTTACGTAAATATACTCGACATATACGTCACATCATGTTGCTTACGTAAATATACTCGACGTATACCTCACATGTTGCTTACTTAAATATACTCGACATATACCTCACATCATGTTGCTATAACTTAAATATACTCGACATACACCTCACTTCATGTTCCTTACTTAAGTATACTCGACATATACCTCACATCATGTTGCTTACTTAAATACATTGGACATACACCTCACATCATGCTGCTTACTTAAATATACTCGACATATACCTCACATTATGTTGCTTAATTAAATATACTCGACATACACTTCACATCATGTTGCTTACGTAAATATACTCGACATATACTTCACATGATGTTGCTTACGTAAATATACTCGACATATACGTCACATCATGTTGCGTACGTAAATATACTCAACATATACGTCACATCATACTGCTTACTGAAATATACTCGACATATACCTAACATCATGTTGCTTACTTAAATATTCTCTATATATACCTCACATCATGTTACTTACTTAAATATACTCGACATATACCTGACATCATGTTACTTACTTAAATATACTAGACATACACCTCACATCATGTTGCTTACTAAAATATACTAGACATATACCTCACATCATGATGCTTACTTAAATATACCCGACATATACCTCACATCATGTTGCTTACTTAAATATACTAGAAATATACCTGACATCAGGTTGCTTACTTAAATATACTCGACATAACCTCACATCATGTTCCTTACTTAAATATACTCGAAATATACCTCACATCAGGTTGCTTACTTAAATATACTCGACATAACCTCACATCATGTTACGTACTTAAATATACTCGACATACACCTCACATCATGTTGCTTCATTAAATATACTCGACAAATACCTCACATCATGTTGTTTACTTAAATCTACTCGACATATACCTCACATCATGTTGCTTACTTAAATATACTCGACATATACCTCACATCATGTTGCTTACTTAAATATACACGACATACACCTCACATCATATTGCTTACTTAAATATACTCGACATACACCTCACATCATGTTGGTTACTTAAATATACTCGACATAATCCTCACATCATGTTACTTACTTAAATATACTCGACATATACCTCACATCATGTTGCTTACTTAAACATACTCGACATAACCTCACATCATGTTACTTACTTAAATATACTCGACATACACCTCACATCATGTTGGTTACTTAAATATACTCGACATAATCCTCACATCATGTTACTTACTTAAATATACTCGACATATACCTCACATCATGTTGCTTACTTAAATATACTCGAACTATCACTCACACCATATTGCTTACTTAAATATACTCGACATATACCTCACATCATGTTGCTTCATTAAATATACTCGACAAATACCTCACATCATGTTGCCTACTTAAATATACTCGACATATACCTCACATCATGTTGCTTACTTAAATATACACGACATACACCTCACATCATATTGCTTACTTAAATATACTCGACCTACACCTCACATCATGTTGGTTACTTAAATATACTGGACATAATCCTCACATCATGTTACTTACTTAAATATACTCGACATATACCTCACATCATGTTGCTTACTTAAACATACTCGACATAACCTCACATCATGTTACTTACTTAAATATACTCGACATACACTTCACATCATGTTGCTTACGTAAATATACTCGACATATACTTCACATCATGTTGCTTACGTAAATATACTCGACATATACCTCACATCATGTTGCTTACTTAAATATACTCGACATATACCTCACATCATGTTGCTTACTTAAATATACTCGACATATACGTCACATCATGTTGCTTACTTAAATATACTCGACATATACCTCACATCATGTTACTTACTTAAATATACTCGAGATACACCTCACATTATGTTACTTACTTAAATATACTCGACATATACGTCACATCATGTTACTTATTTAAATATACTTGACATACACCTCACATCATGTTCCTTACTTAAATATACTCGAAATACACCTCACATCATGTTACGTACTTAAATATACTCGACATACACCTCACATCATGTTGCTTCATTAAATATACTCGACAAATACCTCACATCATGTTGCCTACTTAAATATACTCGACATATACCTCACATCATGTTGCTTACTTAAATATACACGACATACACCTCACATCATATTGCTTACTTAAATATACTCGACATACACCTCACATCATGTTGGTTACTTAAATATACTGGACATAATCCTCACATCATGTTACTTACTTAAATATACTCGACATATACCTCACATCATGTTGCTTACTTAAACATACTCGACATAACCTCACATCATGTTACTTACTTAAATATACTCGACATACACTTCACATCATGTTGCTTACGTAAATATACTCGACATATACTTCACATCATGTTGCTTACGTAAATATACTCGACATATACCTCACATCATGTTGCTTACTGAAATATACTCGACATATACCTCACATCATGTTGCTTACTTAAATATACTCGACATATACGTCACATCATGTTGCTTACTTAAATATACTCGACATATACCTCACATCATGTTACTTACTTAAATATACTCGAGATACACCTCACATCATGTTACTTACTTAAATATACTCGACATATACGTCACATCATGTTACTTATTTAAATATACTTGACATACACCTCACATCATGTTCCTTACTTAAATATACTCGAAATACACCTCACATCATGTTACGTACTTAAATATACTCGACATACACCTTACATCATGTTGCTTCATTAAATATACTCGACAAATACCTCACATCATGTTGTTTACTTAAATATACTCGACATATACCTCACATCATGTTGCTCACTTTAATATACTCGACATATACCTCACATCATGTTGCTTACTGAAATATACACGACATACACCTCACATCATTTTGCTTACTTAAATATACTCGACATACACCTCACATCATGTTGGTTACTTAAATATACTCGACATAATCCTCAGATCATGTTACTTACTTAAATATACTCGACATATACCTCACATCATGGTGCTTACTTAAACATACTCGACATAATCCTCACATCATGTTACTTACCTAAATATACTCGACATACACTTCACATCATGTTGCTTACGTAAATATACTCGACATATACTTCACATCATGTTGCTTACGTAAATATACTCGACATATACGTCACATCATGTTGCTTACGTAAATATACTCAATATATACGTCACATAATGTTGCTTACGTAAATATACTCGACATATACGTCACATCATATTGCTTACTTAAATATATTCGACATATACGTCACATCATATTGCTTACTTAAATATACTCGACATATACCTCACATCATGTTGCTTACGTAAATATACTCGACATATACGTCACATCATATTGCTTACTTAAATATACTCGACATATACGTCACATCATGTTGCTTACGGAAATATAGTCGACATATACGTCACATCATGTTGCTTACGTAAATATACTCGACATATACGTCACATCATATTGTTTATTTAAATATACTCGACATATACGTCACATCATGTTGCTTACTTAATTATACTCGACATATACGTCACATCATATTGCTTACTTAAATATACTCGACATACACCTCACATCATGTTGCTTACTTAAATATACTCGACATATACGTCACATCATACTGCTTACTGAAATATACTCGACATATACCTAACATCATGTTGCTTACTTAAATATTCTCTATATATACCTCACATCATGTTACTTACTTAAATATACTCGACATATACCTGACATCATGTTACTTACTTAAATATACTAGACATACACCTCACATCATGTTGCTTACTTAAATATACTCGACATATACCTCACATCATGTTGTTTACTTAAATCTACTCGACATATACCTCACATCATGTTGCTTACTTAAATATACTCGACATATACCTCACATCATGTTGCTTACTTAAATATACACGACATACACCTCACATCATATTGCTTACTTAAATATACTCGACATACACCTCACATCATGTTGGTTACTTAAATATACTCGACATAATCCTCACATCATGTTACTTACTTAAATATACTCGACATATACCTCACATCATGTTGCTTACTTAAACATACTCGACATAACCTCACATCATGTTACTTACTTAAATATACTCGACATACACCTCACATCATGTTGGTTACTTAAATATACTCGACATAATCCTCACATCATGTTACTTACTTAAATATACTCGACATATACCTCACATCATGTTGCTTACTTAAATATACTCGAACTATCACTCACACCATATTGCTTACTTAAATATACTCGACATATACCCCACATCATGTTGCTTCATTAAATATACTCGACAAATACCTCACATCATGTTGCCTACTTAAATATACTCGACATATACCTCACATCATGTTGCTTACTTAAATATACACGACATACACCTCACATCATATTGGTTACTTAAATATACTCGACATACACCTCACATCATGTTGGTTACTTAAATATACTGGACATAATCCTCACATCATGTTACTTACTTAAATATACTCGACATATACCTCACATCATGTTGCTTACTTAAACATACTCGACATAACCTCACATCATGTTACTTACTTAAATATACTCGACATACACTTCACATCATGTTGCTTACGTAAATATACTCGACATATACTTCACATCATGTTGCTTACGTAAATATACTCGACATATACCTCACATCATGTTGCTTACTTAAATATACTCGACATATACCTCACATCATGTTGCTTACTTAAATATACTCGACATATACGTCACATCATGTTGCTTACTTAAATATACTCGACATATACCTCACATCATGTTACTTACTTAAATATACTCGAGATACACCTCACATCATGTTACTTACTTAAATATACTCGACATATACGTCACATCATGTTACTTATTTAAATATACTTGACATACACCTCACATCATGTTCCTTACTTAAATATACTCGAAATACACCTCACATCATGTTACGTACTTAAATATACTCGACATACACCTCACATCATGTTGCTTCATTAAATATACTCGACAAATACCTCACATCATGTTGCCTACTTAAATATACTCGACATATACCTCACATCATGTTGCTTACTTAAATATACACGACATACACCTCACATCATATTGCTTACTTAAATATACTCGACATACACCTCACATCATGTTGGTTACTTAAATATACTGGACATAATCCTCACATCATGTTACTTACTTAAATATACTCGACATATACCTCACATCATGTTGCTTACTTAAACATACTCGACATAACCTCACATCATGTTACTTACTTAAATATACTCGACATACACTTCACATCATGTTGCTTACGTAAATATACTCGACATATACTTCACATCATGTTGCTTACGTAAATATACTCGACATATACCTCACATCATGTTGCTTACTTAAATATACTCGACATATACCTCACATCATGTTGCTTACTTAAATATACTCGACATATACGTCACATCATGTTGCTTACTTAAATATACTCGACATATACCTCACATCATGTTACTTACTTAAATATACTCGAGATACACCTCACATCATGTTACTTACTTAAATATACTCGACATATACGTCACATCATGTTACTTATTTAAATATACTTGACTTACACCTCACATCATGTTCCTTACTTAAATATACTCGAAATACACCTCACATCATGTTACGTACTTAAATATACTCGACATACACCTCACATCATGTTGCTTCATTAAATATACTCGACAAATACCTCACATCATGTTGTTTACTTAAATATACTCGACATATACCTCACATCGTGTTGCTCACTTTAATATACTCGACATATACCTCACATCATGTTGCTTACTTAAATATACACGACATACACCTCACATCATTTTGCTTACTTAAATATACTCGACATACACCTCACATCATGTTGGTTACTTAAATATACTCGACATAATCCTCAGATCATGTTACTTACTTAAATATACTCGACATATACCTCACATCATGTTGCTTACTTAAACATACTCGACATAATCCTCACATCATGTTACTTACCTAAATATACTCGACATACACTTCACATCATGTTGCTTACGTAAATATACTCGACATATACTTCACATCATGTTGCTTACGTAAATATACTCGACATATACGTCACATCATGTTGCTTACGTAAATATACTCAATATATACGTCACATAATGTTGCTTACGTAAATATACTCGACATATACGTCACATCATATTGCTTACTTAAATATATTCGACATATACGTCACATCATATTGCTTACTTAAATATACTCGACATATACCTCACATCATGTTGCTTACGTAAATATACTCGACATATACGTCACATCATATTGCTTACTTAAATATACTCGACATATACGTCACATCATGTTGCTTACGGAAATATAGTCGACATATACGTCACATCATGTTGCTTACGTAAATATACTCGACATATACGTCACATCATATTGCTTATTTAAATATACTCGACATATACGTCACATCATGTTACTTACTTAAATATACTTGACATACACCTCACATCATGTTGCTTACTTAAATATACTCGACATATACGTCACATCATACTGCTTACTGAAATATACTCGACATATACCTCACATCATGTTGCTTACTTAAATATTCTCTATATATACCTCACATCATGTTACTTACTTAAATATACTCGACATATACCTGACATCATGTTACATACTTAAATATACTAGACATACACCTCACATCATGTTGCTTACTTAAATATACTCGACATATACCTCACATCATGATGCTTACTTAAATATACTCGACATATACCTCACATCATGTTGCTTACTTAAATATACTAGAAATATACCTCACATCAGGTTGCTTACGTAAATATACTCGACATACACCTCACATCATGTTCCTTACTTAAGTATACTCGACATATACTCACATCATGTTGCTTACTTAAATACATTGGACATACACCTCACATCATGTTGCTTACTTAAACATACTCGACATAACCTCACATCATGTTACTTACTTAAATATACTCGACATACACTTCACATCATGTTGCTTACGTAAATATACTCGACATATACTTCACATCATGTTGCTTACGTAAATATACTCGACATATACCTCACATCATGTTGCTTACTTTAATATACTCGACATATACCTCACATCATGTTGCTTACTTAAATATACACGACATACACCTCACATCATGTTGCTTACTTAAATATACTCGACATATACCTCACATCATGTTGCTTACTTAAATATACTCGACATATACGTCACATCATGTTGCTTACTTAAATATACTCGACATATACCTCACATCATGTTACTTACTTAAATATACTCGAGATACACCTCACATCATGTTACTTACTTAAATATACTCGACATATACGTCACATCATGTTACTTATTTAAATATACTTGACATACACCTCACATCATGTTCCTTACTTAAATATACTCGAAATACACCTCACATCATGTTACGTACTTAAATATACTCGACATACACCTCACATCATGTTGCTTCATTAAATATACTCGACAAATACCTCACATCATGTTGCCTACTTAAATATACTCGACATATACCTCACATCATGTTGCTTACTTAAATATACACGACATACACCTCACATCATATTGCTTACTTAAATATACTCGACATACACCTCACATCATGTTGGTTACTTAAATATACTGGACATAATCCTCACATCATGTTACTTACTTAAATATACTCGACATATACCTCACATCATGTTGCTTACTTAAACATACTCGACATAACCTCACATCATGTTACTTACTTAAATATACTCGACATACACTTCACATCATGTTGCTTACGTAAATATACTCGACATATACTTCACATCATGTTGCTTACGTAAATATACTCGACATATACCTCACATCATGTTGCTTACTTAAATATACTCGACATATACCTCACATCATGTTGCTTACTTAAATATACTCGACATATACGTCACATCATGTTGCTTACTTAAATATACTCGACATATACCTCACATCATGTTACTTACTTAAATATACTCGAGATACACCTCACATCATGTTACTTACTTAAATATACTCGACATATACGTCACATCATGTTACTTATTTAAATATACTTGACATACACCTCACATCATGTTCCTTACTTAAATATACTCGAAATACACCTCACATCATGTTACGTACTTAAATATACTCGACATACACCTCACATCATGTTGCTTCATTAAATATACTCGACAAATACCTCACATCATGTTGTTTACTTAAATATACTCGACATATACCTCACATCGTGTTGCTCACTTTAATATACTCGACATATACCTCACATCATGTTGCTTACTTAAATATACACGACATACACCTCACATCATTTTGCTTACTTAAATATACTCGACATACACCTCACATCATGTTGGTTACTTAAATATACTCGACATAATCCTCAGATCATGTTACTTACTTAAATATACTCGACATATACCTCACATCATGTTGCTTACTTAAACATACTCGACATAATCCTCACATCATGTTACTTACCTAAATATACTCGACATACACTTCACATCATGTTGCTTACGTAAATATACTCGACATATACTTCACATCATGTTGCTTACGTAAATATACTCGACATATACGTCACATCATGTTGCTTACGTAAATATACTCAATATATACGTCACATAATGTTGCTTACGTAAATATACTCGACATATACGTCACATCATATTGCTTACTTAAATATATTCGACATATACGTCACATCATATTGCTTACTTAAATATACTCGACATATACGTCACATCATGTTGCTTACGTAAATATACTCGACATATACGTCACATCATATTGCTTACTTAAATATACTCGACATATACGTCACATCATGTTGCTTACGGAAATATAGTCGACATATACGTCACATCATGTTGCTTACGTAAATATACTCGACATATACGTCACATCATATTGCTTATTTAAATATACTCGACATATACGTCACATCATGTTACTTACTTAAATATACTCGACATATACCTGACATCATGTTACTTACTTAAATATACTTGACATACACCTCACATCATGTTGCTTACTTAAATATACTCGACATATACGTCACATCATACTGCTTACTGAAATATACTCGACATATACCTCACATCATGTTGCTTACTTAAATATTCTCTATATATACCTCACATCATGTTACTTACTTAAATATACTCGACATATACCTGACATCATGTTACTTACTTAAATATACTAGACATACACCTCACATCATGTTGCTTACTTAAATATACTCGACATATACCTCACATCATGATGCTTACTTAAATATACTCGACATATACCTCACATCATGTTGCTTACTTAAATATACTAGAAATATACCTCACATCAGGTTGCTTACGTAAATATACTCGACATACACCTCACATCATGTTCCTTACTTAAGTATACTCGACATATACTCACATCATGTTGCTTACTTAAATACATTGGACATACACCTCACATCATGCTGCTTACTTAAATATACTCGACATATACCTCACATCATGCTGCTTACTTAAATATACTCGACATATACGTCACATCATGTTGCTTACTTAAATATACTAGACATACACCTCACATCATGTTGCTTACTTAAATATACTCGACATACACCTCACATCATGTTACGTACTTAAATATACTCGACATACACCTCACATCATGTTGCTTCATTAAATATACTCGACAAATACCTCACATCATGTTGTTTACTTAAATATACTCGACATATACCTCACATCATGTTGCTTACTTTAATATACTCGACATATACCTCACATCATGTTGCTTACTTAAATATACACGACATACACCTCACATCATGTTGCTTACTTAAATATACTCGACATACACCTCACATCATGTTGGTTACTTAAATATACTCGACATAATCCTCACATCATGTTACTTACTTAAATATACTCGACATATACCTCACATCATGTTGCTTACTTAAACATACTCGACATAATCCTCACATCATGTTACTTACCTAAATATACTCGACATACACTTCACATCATGTTGCTTACGTAAATATACTCGACATATACTTCACATCATGTTGCTTACGTAAATATACTCGACATATACGTCACATCATGTTGCTTACGTAAATATACTCAATATATACGTCACATCATGTTGCTTACGTAAATATACTCGACATATACATCACATCATATTGCTTACTTAAATATATTCGACATATACGTCACATCATGTTGCTTACGTAAATATACTCGACATATACGTCACATCATATTGCTTACTTAAATATACTCGACATATACGTCACATCGTGTTGCTTACTTAATTATACTCGACATATACGTCACATCATATTGCTTACTTAAATATACTCGACATATACCTCACATCATGTTGCTTACGTCAATATACTCGACATATACGTCACATCATATTGCTTACTTAAATATACTCGACATATACGTCACATCATGTTGCTTACGTAAATATAGTCGACATATACGTCACATCATGTTGCTTACGTAAATATACTCGACATATACGTCACATCATATTGCTTATTTAAATATACTCGACATATACGTCATATCATGTTGCTTACTTAATTATACTCGACATATACGTCACATCATATTGCTTACTTAAATATACTCGACATACACCTCACATCATGTTGCTTACTTAAATATACTCGACATATACGTCACATCATACTGCTTACTGAAATATACTCGACATATACCTAACATCATGTTGCTTACTTAAATATTCTCTATATATACCTCACATCATGTTACTTACTTAAATATACTCGACATATACCTGACATCATGTTACTTACTTAAATATACTTGACATACACCTCACATCATGTTGCTTACTTAAATATACTCGACATATACCTCACATCATGATGCTTACTTAAATATACTCGACATATACCTCACATCATGTTGCTTACTTAAATATACTCGATATATACCTCACATCATGTTGCTTACTTAAATATACTAGACATACACCTCACATCATGTTACTTACTTAAATATACTCGACATATACCTCACATCATGTTGCTTACTTAAATATACTCGACATATACCTCACATCATGTTGCTTACTTAAATATACTCGACATATACCTCACATCATGTTGCTTCATTAAATATACTCGACAAATAAATCACATCATGTTGGTTACTTAAATACACTCGACATATACCTCACATCATGTTACTTACTTAAATATACTCTTCATATACGTCACATCATGTTACATACTGAAATATACTCGACATACACCTCACATCATGTTCCTTACTTAAATATACTCGAAATACACCTCACATCATGTTACGTACTTAAATATACTCGACATACACCTCACATCATGTTGCTTCATTAAATATACTCGACAAATACCTCACATCATGTTGTTTACTTAAATATACTCGACATATACCTCACATCATGTTGCTTACTTAAATATACTCGACATATACCTCACATCATGTTGCTTACTTAAATATACACGACATACACCTCACATCATATTGCTTACTTAAATATACTCGACATACACCTCACATCATGTTGGTTACTTAAATATACTGGACATAATCCTCACATCATGTTACTTACTTAAATATATTCGACATATACCTCACATCATGTTGCTTACTTAAACATACTCGACATAACCTCACATCATGTTACTTACTTAAATATACTCGACATACACTTCACATCATGTTGCTTACGTAAATATACTCGACATATACTTCACATCATGTTGCTTACGTAAATATACTCGACATATACGTCACATCTTGTTGCTTACGTAAATATACTCAACATATACGTCACATCATATTGCTTACTTAAATATACTCGATATATACGTCACATCGTGTTGCTTACTTAATTATACTCGACATATACGTCACATAATATTGCTTACTTAAATATACTCGCCATATACCTCATATCATGTTGCTTACGTAAATATACTCGACTTATACGTCACATCATATTGCTTACTTAAATATACTCGACATATACGTCACATCATGTTGCTTACGTAAATATAGTCGACATATACGTCACATCATGTTGCTTACGTAAATATACTCGACATATACGTCACATCATATTTCTTACTTAAATATACTCGACATATACGTCACATCATGTTGCTTACTTAATTATACTCGACATATACGTCACATCATATTGCTTACTTAAATATACTCGACATATACCTCACATCATATTGCTTACTTAAATATACGCGACATATACCTCACACCATGTTGCTTACTTAAATATACTCGAACTACCACTCACACCATATTGCTTACATAAATATACTCGACATATACCTCACATCATGTTGCTTACTTAAATATATTCGACATATACCTCACATGTTGCTTACTTAAATATACTCGACATATACCTCACATGTTGCTTACTTAAATATACTCGACATATACGTCACATCATATTGCTTACTTAAATATACTGGACATAATCCTCACATCATGTTACTTACTTAAATATATTCGACATATACCTCACATCATGTTGCTTACTTAAACATACTCGACATAACCTCACATCATGTTACTTACTTAAATATACTCGACATATACGTCACATCATGTTGCTTACGTAAATATACTCAACATATACGTCACATCATATTGCTTACTTAAATAAACTCGATATATACGTCACATCGTGTTGCTTACTTAATTATACTCGACATATACGTCACATAATATTGCTTACTTAAATATACTCGACATATACCTCACATCATGTTGCTAACGTAAATATACTCGACATATACGTCACATCATATTGCTTACTTAAATATACTCGACATATACGTCACATCATGTTGCTTACGTAAATATACTCGACATATACGTCACATCATGTTGCTTACGTAAATATACTCGACATATACGTCACATCATATTGCTTACTTAAATATACTCGACATGTACGTCACATCATGTTGCTTACTTAATTATACTCGACATATACGTCACATCATATTGCTTACTTAAATATACTCGACATACACCTCACATCATGTTGCTTACTTAAATATACTCGACATATACGTCACATCATACTGCTTACTGAAATATACTCGACATATACCTCACATCATGTTGCTTAATTAAATATACTCGACATATACCTCACATCATATTGCTTACTTAAATATACGCGACATATACCTCACATCATGTTGCTTACTTACATTTACTCGAACTACCACTCACACCATATTGCTTACATAAATATACTCGACATATACCTCACATCATGTTGCTTACTTAAATATATTCGACATATACCTCACATCATGTTGCTTACTTAAATATACTCGACATATACCTCACATGTTGCTTACTTAAATATACTGGACATATACGTCACATCATATTACTTACTTAAATATACTCAACATATACGTCACATCATGTTGCTTACGTAAATATAGTCGACATATACGTCACATCATGTTGCTTACGTAAATATACTCGACATATACTTCACATCATGTTGCTTACGTAAATATACTCGACATATACGTCACATCATGTTGTTTACGTAAATATACTCAATATATACGTCACATCATGTTGCTTACGTAAATATACTCGACATATACGTCACATCATATTGCTTACTTAAATATACTCGACATATACGTCACATCATGTTGCTTACTTAATTATGCTCGACATATACGTCACATCATATTGCTTACTTAAATATACTCGACATACACCTCACATCATGTTGCTTACTTAAATATACTCGACATATACGTCACATCATATTGCTTACTTAAATATACTCGACATATACGTCACATCGTGTTGCTTACTTAATTATACTCGACATATACGTCACATCATGTTGCTTACGTAAATATAGTCGACATATACGTCACATCATGTTGCTTACGTAAATATACTCGACATATACGTCACATCATATTGCTTACTTAAATATACTCGACATATACGTCACATCATGTTGCCTACTTAATTATACTCGACATATACGTCACATCATATTGCTTACTTAAATATACTCGACATACACCTCACATCATGTTGCTTACTTAAATATACTCGACATATACGTCACATCATACTGCTTACTGAAATATACTCGACATATACCTAACATCATGTTGCTTACTTAAATATTCTCTATATATACCTCACATCATGTTACTTACTTAAATATACTCGACATATATCTCACATCATGTTACTTACTTAAATATACTAGACATACACCTCACATCATGTTGCTTACTAAAATATACTAGACATATACCTCACATCATGATGCTTACTTAAATATACTCGACATATACCTCACATCATGTTGCTTACTTAAATATACTAGAAATATACCTCACATCAGGTTGCTTACTTAAATATACTCGACATACACCTCACATCATGTTCCTTACTTAAGTATACTCGACATATACCTCACATCATGTTGCATACTTAAATACATTGGACATACACCTCACATCATGCTGCTTACTTAAATATACTCAACATATACCTCACATTATGTTGCTTACTTAAATATACTCGACATATACGTCACATCATGTTGCTTACTTAAATATACTCGACATATACCTCACATGTTGCTTACTTAAATATACTGGACATATACGTCACATCATATTACTTACTTAAATATACTCAACATATACGTCACATCATGTTGCTTACGTAAATATAGTCGACATATACGTCACATCATGTTGCTTACGTAAATATACTCGACATATACTTCACATCATGTTGCTTACGTAAATATACTCGACATATACGTCACATCATGTTGTTTACGTAAATATACTCAATATATACGTCACATCATGTTGCTTACGTAAATATACTCGACATATACGTCACATCATATTGCTTACTTAAATATACTCGACATATACGTCACATCATGTTGCTTACTTAATTATGCTCGACATATACGTCACATCATATTGCTTACTTAAATATACTCGACATACACCTCACATCATGTTGCTTACTTAAATATACTCGACATATACGTCACATCATATTGCTTACTTAAATATACTCGACATATACGTCACATCGTGTTGCTTACTTAATTATACTCGACATATACGTCACATCATGTTGATTACGTAAATATAGTCGACATATACGTCACATCATGTTGCTTACGTAAATATACTCGACATATACGTCACATCATATTGCTTACTTAAATATACTCGACATATACGTCACATCATGTTGCCTACTTAATTATACTCGACATATACGTCACATCATATTGCTTACTTAAATATACTCGACATACACCTCACATCATGTTGCTTACTTAAATATACTCGACATATACGTCACATCATACTGCTTACTGAAATATACTCGACATATACCTAACATCATGTTGCTTACTTAAATATTCTCTATATATACCTCACATCATGTTACTTACTTAAATATACTCGACATATATCTCACATCATGTTACTTACTTAAATATACTAGACATACACCTCACATCATGTTGCTTACTAAAATATACTAGACATATACCTCACATCATGATGCTTACTTAAATATACTCGACATATACCTCACATCATGTTGCTTACTTAAATATACTAGAAATATACCTTACATCAGGTTGCTTACTTAAATATACTCGACATACACCTCACATCATGTTCCTTACTTAAGTATACTCGACATATACCTCACATCATGTTGCATACTTAAATACATTGGACATACACCTCACATCATGCTGCTTACTTAAATATACTCAACATATACCTCACATTATGTTGCTTACTTAAATATACTCGACATATACGTCACATCATGTTGCTTACTTAAATATACTAGACATACACCTCACATCATGTTGCTTACTTAAATACACTCGGCATATACGTCACATCATATTGCTTACTTAAATATACTCGACATATACGTCTCATCATATTGCTTACTTAAATATTCTCGACATATACGTCACATCATGTTGCTTACTTAAATATACTCGACATATACCTAACATCATGTTGCTTACTTAAATATTCTCGATATATACCTCACATCGTGTTACTTACTTAAATACACTCGACATATACGTCACATCATATTGCTTACTTAAATATACTAGACATACACCTCACATCATGTTGCTTACTTAAATACACTCGGCATATACGTCACATCATATTGCTTACTTAAATATACTCGACATATACGTCACATCATGTTGCTTACTTAATTATACTCGACATATACCTAACACCATGTTGCTTACTTAAATACACTCGACATATTCCTCACATCATGTTACTTACTTAAATATACTCGACATATACCTCACATCATGTTACTTACTTAAATATACTCGACATATACCTCACATCATGTTGCTTACTTAAATATACTCGATATATACCTCACATCATGTTGCTTACTTAAATATACTAGACATACACCTCACATCATGTTACTTACTTAAATATACTCGACATATACCTCACATCATGTTGCTTACTTAAATATACTCGACATATACCTCACATCATGTTGCTTACTTAAATATACTCGACATATACCTCACAACATGTTGCTTACTTAAATATACTCGACATATACCTCACATCATGTTACTTACTTAAATATACTCGAGATACACCTCACATCATGTTACTTACTTAAATATACTCGACATATACGTCACATTATGTTACTTACTTAAATATACACGACATACACCTCACATCATACTGCTTACTTAAATATACTCGACATACACCTCACATCATGTTGCTTACTTAAACATACTCGACATAACCTCACATCATGTTACTTACTTAAATATACTCGACATACACTTCACATCATGTTGCTTACGTAAATATACTCGACATATACTTCACATCATGTTGCTTACGTAAATATACTCGACATATACGTCACATCATGTTGCTTACGTAAATATACTCAACATATACGTCACATCATATTGCTTACTTAAATAAACTCGATATATACGTCACATCGTGTTGCTTACTTAATTATACTCGACATATACGTCACATAATATTGCTTACTTAAATATACTCGACATATACCTCACATCATGTTGCTTACGTAAATATACTCGACATATACGTCACATCATATTGCTTACTTAAATATACTCGAAATACACCTCACATCATGTTACGTACTTAAATATACTCGACATACACCTCACATCATGTTGCTTCATTAAATATACTCGACAAATACCTCACATCATGTTGTTTACTTAAATATACTCGACATATACCTCACATCATGTTGCTTACTTAAATATACTCGACATATACCTCACATCATGTTGATTACTTAAATATACACGACATACACCTCACATCATGTTGCTTACTTAAATATACTCGACATAAACCTCACATCATGTTGGTTACTTAAATATACTCGACATAATCCTCACATCATGTTACTTACTTAAATATACTCGACATATACCTCACATCATGTTGCTTACTTAAACATACTCGACATAATCCTCACATCATGTTACTTACTTAAATATACTCGACATACACTTCACATCATGTTGCTTACGTAAATATACTCGACATATACTTCACATCATGTTGCTTACGTAAATATACTCGACATATACGTCACATCATGTTGCGTACGTAAATATACTCAACATATACGTCACATCATACTGCTTACTGAAATATACTCGACATATACCTAACATCATGTTGCTTACTTAAATATTCTCTATATATACCTCACATCATGTTACTTACTAAAATATACTAGACATATACCTCACATCATGATGCTTACTTAAATATACCCGACATATACCTCACATCATGTTGCTTACTTAAATATACTAGAAATATACCTCACATCAGGTTGCTTACTTAAATATACTCGACATACACCTCACATCATGTTCCTTACTTAAGTATACTCGACATATACCTCACATCATGTTGCTTACTTAAATACATTGGACATACACCTCACATCATGCTGCTTACTTAAATATACTCGACATATACCTCACATTATGTTGCTTACTTAAATATACTCGACGTATACGTCACATCATGTTGCTTACTTAAATATACTAGACATACACCTCACATCATGCTGCTTACTTAAATATACTCGACATATACCTCACATCATATTGCTTACTTAAATATACTCGACATATACGTCACATCATACTGCTTACTGAAATATACTCGACATATACCTAACATCATGTTGCTTACTTAAATATTCTCTATATATACCTCACATCATGTTACTTACTTAAATATACTCGACATATACCTCACATCATGTTACTTACTTAAATATACTAGACATACACCTCACATCATGTTGCTTACTAAAATATACTAGACATATACCTCACATCATTATGCTTACTTAAATATACCCGACATATACCTCACATCATGTTGCTTACTTAAATATACTAGAAATATACCTCACATCAGGTTGCTTACTTAAATATACTCGACATACACCTCACATCATGTTCCTTACTTAAGTATACTCGACATATACCTCACATCATGTTGCTTACTTAAATACATTGGACATACACCTCACATCATGCTGCTTACTTAAATATACTCGACATATACCTCACATTATGTTGCTTACTTAAATATACTCGACATATACGTCACATCATGTTGCTTACTTAAATATACTAGACATACACCTCACATCATATTGCTTACTTAAATATACTCGACATATACCTCACATCATGTTGCTTACGTAAATATACTCGACATATACCTAACATCATATTGCTTACTTAAATATACTCGACATATACGTCACATCATGTTGCTTACTTAAATATACTAGACATACACCTCACATCATGTTGCTTACTTAAACATACTCGACATACACCTCACATCATGTTGCTTACTTAAATACACTTTTTAAATTGCAAATGCTAAGAAAATAAACTAAACAATATTGTATTAAAGTTATGATACAGGATTACGTTATCCCATATCGAGTATACTACTCTACACCTCATATACATTATTAAATTGCACTCTATAGACGCATTTTTGAAGAAAATTCAACAAATTCCTGATTAAATATCAAAATAACGACTCTAAATGACGTCACTGTGAAGTGCGCGATGAATATGCCCATAGCTCCAAAATCCCACGGGGAATCCTTCACAAGTTGTTTGTATTCCACATTTCCAAATAAATGAGTCACTGTGGGATGAGTATCATGGGTTGCCCTTGTTATTTACGGTTTGATATAAAAAACGTTTTATCGTTCATGTATCTGATATTGTATGTATCTTGAGATAATCCCGAATGTAGTCTATCAAATTGAGACACACACATGGGCAGTAATAATTTATCTAATAAAGTTCACGACTAGGTCTCGTATATATATAAATCGAAGTGCCGTACTCACGTTTGTAAGATTTTTTTTAGGATGGTAATGTGAATTATAAAAAACGCGTTATTTTTATCGATGATACTGATGATGTTCTAATATTATTAATAAAATGTTTAGTATATTACTCTCAAGTGAAGACAGTTACGTATCATCATATAAGACAGAAAAGGTCGTTAGGAGATGATGCGTAACAACCCTGTTACAATTTAAATTCTGGTAAGTGAATTGTTGTCATTTCCGTTTTGCGAGTAGTATTCTGGAGAGTTTTCTTCCAAAGTTACGTAATAATAAGATGGCAAAAGGCATACCCGCTTCTCAGAATATAGTGTTTATAAAGTTGACATGGATCATTGATTATATTGGAGGTTTTTTTCTGCCAGATTTTTGGCTTGGGTGACTTTTTGAGCTTTTGTTCACTTGGCCACTTTTTCTGTCTGCACGTTTCTTTCCTGAAAAGTCAAACTTACCTGTGGTGTTTCTAATACTTATATTTAAATTTTCACTAATGAATGCTGTAGTTATCTACCCCCTTTTAGACACTTTAAACAGCTTTCCAGGGAAAGATTACAGTAGGGATGTGGTGGTTACGTAAATACACTATGCTCTAGTGTGTGTGTGTGTGTGTGTGTGTGTGAGGGGGTGGGGGTGGGGGTGGGGGTGAGGGTGTCTACGCCAACTAGTCTAGAATGGTTACTTTGGTTGGAACAGTGTTACGTAACAAATAAATACATGTCGTGCAATATTTAGTGAATTGTTAAAGGACGACAAAACATTTCTAATAATGCCGAGATAAATTTTAAAATGTGACTCAAATTAAGTTATTTCTCGAACTTGACTGGTTATAAAACTTGTTATAGCTGTTGGTTTAGTCACACAATTTACTTATGTCGATGTTTGCTTTTTGAATCAGAATTTTTATATAGTCGGAGGCAACGTTCTTATTAGTGTTCTTTATACAGCGTGTCAGTTAACGTTTAATCTCGATTTAGTATGTCTATCAACAGACAACAGTGAACAGCTACGCGCCAGACATGTTGGATCAAAGTTTGCTTCAACATTACATTTAATTAGGGGTCCTAACCTTTTCAGGGCTGGAGCCCTATTGTTATCGCTGGGATTTGTTTCATCTTCCTTCCGCCGCTTTTTTTCGTCAGCTCTTTGAGAAAATGGCTGAACAGAATGTTTTCAAACTTGCTGTGCTGATTGGTGGTGATGTGAACATCATATTGTGCACTGAATTTTCTAAATTTGTTTTGATCACCTGTCATGGCCGCAATCGAGGGTCTAGGGCTTTCAATTTTTTTTACTGTATGTAGTACTGCCTGAGTGCAATACATATCGCCAATAACAACTTTAGCGGTCACGTGATTTTTACTGTTATGTCCGTTTGAAGAAAATGCTGACTTAGTTTGAAAAAACAAAATTTGATTGGTCCATTAATTTGGTCTCCATCTTGGATTTAGTGAAAACCGAAAGCGGCCATTTTGACCAATTTGTGGCGGTCTAGAAGTCCCAATTATAGGTCACGGAACTTTTGCCGCTATTTTGTTTTTTTCGAAAACGAGACTAAATCATTTACAAATCTTCTTCTCATAAAGTTACAGGCCGATTGACATTACATTTAGTTTACACTATCTACATGCATAGCTCTTTCAAGTTTTAGCCAAAAAAAGTTGATTGGTCATGTGGTTCGGCCATCATTTTGTATTATTAACAAAAATGTCACGTGGTTTTGCCGCCATCAAAACGGAAAATGGGCAATTACATGTGTTGTATTGGTTCGATTGGAGTGAATATTTGTATGTGCATTCTAATCTTGAGATACATTTTTCCATTCGAATGGCACATGGCTAGGTCCTGTAGCTGAGCGCCCATGGGGTGGGGCTTCTAACCTCATTAATATGTATAACTGTTATATCTCAAGCACTGTTGCAGGTAGGAAGATGAATCCTGTGTTATTATTACAATGTTAAACAAGAGATTTTATTAAAATAACAGATGACTGTATATAGTCATGTTAGCTCATTAATATGCATAACTATCATATCTGTAACACTGTTGCAGAACGGAACATACAGTCAGTGCCATAATGAAGGCATCAAACAAAAGATGTAACTGACATAGGAAATGGCCATATATGGATATAAATAAATATGCATAAGCAATACACCCACATTTTACCCCCAAATTGTTATCAGTCACATGATGTTGAATATTTAACATGATTACACTTCATTATTCAGGGATATTGTCAACACCCTGTTTCAATGAGTTTCTGCTGGTAACTTTTCTGACAATCCTGCTTGGACCCCGCCAATGCTGCTTGCAGCTTTAATTTCTTTTATATTTATTTCGTCTCCAGCAGTGTAGTTATCCGTTGTTTTCTTGTACGCAACATTTATCCACATGTCACAACATCCTCCTCGACCTCCGATCAAAAGTGAAAAGGTTCAAGGCAAACCTCATAAGTGATGGTACTACTTCCTCGAGTCTTACTGCGTAGTAATTCATAGGCTTCACTTAGTCGCTCACATGACGTCATAAATTTAGCGGTCAGCTTCCTTAAGCTTTGTAATCCGCCACTGTTTTTTGAAGATCAGAGGATGCTCACAAGTAGGAAGGAAAAGGTGTATGTTATAATAGACGCGAGACGAGACAGACTAAAACACCAGAGCTAACTCCAATGTTCTTGAATCAAAATATTTGAGGGGGTTAAGGCGTTCACTGAATATGTGTTCTAGTAACGCGCGCGATTTTGTTCCTAGTGGTCTAGTTACAACCTTGAATTCTGTGACAAATTGACTTGTCTGTATCTTTTCATATCATGAACGTACGATTTATTTGATGGAATTTTCATATCTCACTCACGAGAAGTGGGATTACGGTTCCATCATAGATCAAAATTGATCTCGGATGGAACAGATATCCCGTGGTAATCCCAGCTGTCAGCAGTAAAGAAGGATTACGTCCTGTCACAATTTATAGACAGTTATACGATGTCTCCCCCCCTTAATCTCTCAATCCGATTGAATCTGTATCTCAATCGCCAAGTAACGATGCTCGGACACACACATAAATCGACACAGACAATAATTAATGAAAACTTTCGTTGTATTTGAACTAGTAGCCTTAGATAATACTGTCCAGATATTAACACGCGCCACAGTTGTATTGCAGTATTCGTTCGAATTTCGTGAAAACAATGTTACAGTATTATTTTTACACACTCCGGGTACGTCGTATGGGACCCACATTCAACAGAACACAGTACGACTGTAGTTATACTCGGCGTAATTGCTAAATGACCGCGTCACTGATTTTTGACGGTGTAACAAAACTGATCCCATGGTTTATAAATATGTCCCACGTACGATGTCAATCAAACTTGCTTACGTCAAAGTTTCTGAAAGCAACATTTTAGGGTAAATTACTATAAATGTACCAGTAATAATATAATTTCAACCATCGCTTAAGAATTAATGTAAACTAGAAACACATGCGTTCATTGCAAGTTCAAAAGTTTAAACACGAGAGTGGAATTTTGATCAAATCTCCGTTTATTTTGTTCACATGGATAAGACGTTGCATACACGTGTTTATCTATTAGATCAATCCCCGGGGTTTCGCTCCCGTTATTTTTATAAGTTGAATTAGCGTGATATATGGTTATTATGTTTCTGTAGCATCCCTTTTGGTTTCCAGTAAAGGATTAAGTGAAAAGTCTACAAACAAACCCTATTTATGAATCGCTAGATAAGATCAGTTACGGCGTGGGATCTATCTGATTAGGGGAATCACAATGTGTATATCATCACTAACATATAACATATAGGCTAATTAGTTAAATGCATCCAAGTTGTTCGACAAATTATTGGTTGAGGAAATTAGGTTTGTAACTGACTAACTAATCGATTACCCAATCGATTGATTGACCGATCGACCCAGATGAATTTCTGCTTGTGTCAGGGGGACCAGAACATCCTTTAAAACAACTGCCATAAATGTTCCAGACAAATAAAGAAACATGTTATATATCTTACCTGACGCTGTAAAGCACATCACCGTTAGGAAAGAGATGTAACAACTTATTGTCGGCCGTTACTCTGTGGAAGGACGCCCTCTTTTCGTTGGCGAAGAATAAGTCTGGAAACCACAAGTTATGGAGTAATTTGGTATGTACGGCAACCTTTTCAGTATATTCAGAAAATGCCAGCCTAGGGTCGTTCCATCTCTGTCTCATAAATATACCCATTTTGTAGCTCTGTAATGAGAAGGGTTAGAGGTCATGATATGATCATCCTTAATTTGGCTGATCCGAGCTTCATCGTGGGTGGGCCATGAAATATTTAATCAGTGGTTTTATTTTCTTTTTCTTTTTTTAAATGTAATTCAAGTTTAATCATATTCCAACCAAAATTCACAACAAAAAACAGTATGTTCGATTACTCTTAAAAACATAATGAAATTGACCATGGTACGGTGGCGTAAAAACAGTCTATTTCAGTTCTCAATTCACTCTGGAAGCTAAGATAGGCCTCCGTCAAATAAAAACACGATCTACGCGTCTAATTTAGCCATCTCAATATACACACCCAAGGCAAATACGTCGATTGCTAATGGACATTTAAATCGAGCTGAATATACGTACTTGTCAGATACGGAATTACCAATATTAGTGTGCACTCACAGTGTATGTAAGTACATATACACCATTAGCCCCTGGCTACATTCTGTATGTTAGTGAGATGTGATAGGATATCAGAATGCCGATCAACGTAGATTATCCCACGCGTAACATACATCGGATCGTGCCAATTATTGTTTTCACGTTAGAAAACTAGATTTGTATATATTCACAGGGTCACGGGTGACTTCAATTTCCTAACTTGATATTGAAACTTGAAACGCAGCCAACATTCCCGAGCCGTTATAAATATCTATCATTTGTTCTGGGGCGTCATAATTGATCATAATCAAATCGAATATCCCATCGGCCCGAAGAAACCAATAACAGGTTCCTCATATGCTGTCTCTGTTTGATTTCAACGATGTTTACAGCGAGCATATGGTACTAAAATTGGAATACATCGATAGCGCTATTATGATTATAATCGACTATTGTCAGTGCTCACTTCATTATATCTCATCTATTTTATGTAACTCATTGTGTTTTTGCCTTTGTACCCACACACTGTCAACGGAAATGGATCATCTGCACATGCGTGTACCAATATATATGTGTTCATGCCATGTATGGCATCTATTATATGCTTACAAGAACGATACGTACGTACGTGAAAGTGTTAATATTTTACTGATATATACGTATGTTATATTTTATGAGCCACACTTGTATGTATATGACAACCATGTCTCCCATCAATCACACATGTTGACAGGTTTATTCAATCTATAACACCGATGTCAGCGTCGCTGGCTTGTGTAAAATATGTGATGGTGAAGATGTGGAAGACGAATACCACTTTCTTCTAATATACACACCTATCGATATTTACGAATACAGCACGTACCACGTTTATATACTAACAACCCAAATAGCGGCATTTTTGACATGATTCGTACTATAGATGATGGTGTATTGAAAACTGTGTGTTACACAATTGCAGAAATAAAATTAATTAATTAATTTCAATTTGCACCGTATGTCTAATTGTTTACATTCAATCATAGTGTGTATTTTCCAATTGTACTATTATTCATTTGTGTATGAACCGGGCCTTATAATTATAAATATATTATTTATCCATTTATAACCAAAATATAAATTATTGATCTAACATATGTAATGATGAACAGTGTTGAATAAGTGTGCGTATATACGGAACGAAACTAGAATATAAAAAATCGTGTTTACCGAATAATTTCAAGTGCAATACACGGTCGTCGGTGATTTTACTCTCTGCCGTGGGAATTTAGTTGCCAAAAATAACATATATGACTAAAACCTGACAGTCCAATAACGAACACAAATAAACGAAGGGATGGACTTCAAACTAGTGTTTGGCATTTATAGGTAAACGTGACATGAAATATCGGCGTGAGTAATGAGTCGTGACAAATTATCAAACATAAGAAACAGCGTCCGGATTACTTTCGGAAATTCCGTCGCTCTTCGGAAAGTTTTAATTTTCACAACTTTTGAATATTAATTCATACTTTTAGGTTAGTGAGGAGGTTATAATAATTTTTCATTTCACTTTAACTCTGTTTTTTTCACCCTTCAGACCCCTTTAAAAAGTCACTTCTGGCCATTGTAATGGCCACTATTTTTTTAATGGCCAGAATATCAACCAGAACTTTTTTAATGGTCAAAATATTGACCAGTAATTTCCAACTGGTAGTTATAATGAGCACTATTTTTACACTGGTCAGAATAATAGTTTTTTTTATTTAATGATGGAGTGGGTGACAATCTATTTTTTTAATGGGTATTATAATGATCATTTTATTTTTCATTACATGAACAAAATGGTCATTTTTTTTTCATGTCACAGATATACCCAGTAATGGCACATTGGGATTGACAGCTCTCCTCTTTTTCCTCCCTCGCTTCAGTTTGCTTCAATTTTAAGCCAGTAAAATTGTAGGTAAACGTAAAATACAAGATTTTGAAAAAAATTGAAATATGGAATTATATATCTTGAAATAATATGAAGTTTTGGGTTAATTTGTTTTTGAAATCACAACAGATCATGCACTTGATACTGTTGACTTAATAATATATAGTGTAATGCAATAGGTTATTAAACATATAAGATGACCCATTTTCAAAATACGATCTAGACCCTTATCAGGGGCGCTAACGAAGTTTGTGCAAACATGAGCCCAGGCTAATCACCCAAAATACCATTGTACTTGATGTCCATTCGAAAATTTGACTATTATATTCATAACTATTCTTATTCATAACTATACTAAACTTGACAATCATTACAAGCACATTCTGTGACATTATTCTTGAGATAAAAATGGACTGACTGAATGAGACTCTGTACTACTTCCTGTTCGTATAAAGGCAATGTCTATCATTATAATACCTTGAACAAACAAACAAGACATTCACTACTGAACCTTCGAACAGTGTGCAACCCCCACAATATTCAGCAACTGACTTTCCACCAAAAAAAGTCACATAAACAGCTGGTTACTCCAAAAAGTCACAGGGCGTTACTCCAAAAATTCACATAAACAGCGAGTTATTAATCCGAAAAAAGAGCCTGTCTTTATGAGTGGGGTTAAGCTCAAACATAAACAAAATTCCCATTTTAATAATGACAAAAAACTAAAGTTCAGTCTTCAAATACACCCAAACTACAACATTTTACATTGAAATACTTAATCAGTAACTTTTCATAATGTGTGTTATAAACTGTAGAAGTTTATGTGGAAGGGTAGATGGAAGGTGATTTTAAAGTAGCTTAGACACAATCAACTAAAAAATACCCATGATGCTCTGCTTCATTTTTATATTCTGCTATTATGAATGGTTTAATGCGATATGAAAAATATCTGTGAAAATAATCCACGACTACTGCATGTGTACAAAACGGTGTTGGGTGGTTCAGTAAGTTATATGGGGGGGTCTAGCATAGCGCTCCATATGTGTAGCTAGCTGACTTAGCAGTGAATGGCATGTTTGTTTGTTCACGGTATTATAATGCTTGACATTAGTAATGTTCATGCTACATGAAGTACTGGCCAAGATTTAAGCTGATGTTTGCATTTTGACTAGACCATGCATTGGGAGGGCCAGTCCTTAGCACGGGTAAGGGGTGCCATCAGTCGGTGACCTTGTTAAGCAGCTGTTTACGAACGCAAAATTTCTGCTGCTGACATGTTTCGTTCAAATTTATGAAGCGACGTGCACTAAAAAGCGAGCAAAGACGGACCGATTTATTTGAAAAGCACAGAAACAGTATATAACGGCGTTACAGAATGCAGAGTTTTATTAGTGCATGTCGTAGACAGCGAACCACATTGGAGTTGTTGTATGCTCTACTACAACGACCCAATCAGTGTGGAAGCGTGTACGGAGTGATGACTGGTGGGATACTAGTAGACGACTTCTCCAGAAGTCAAAGATATGGTGTTTCGCATTCGTGTGCATGCTGTTTTGGGGTGTAATGTAAATTTGCACATGTGATGTTTTGCTTCTGAGTGTATCAATCAACGTCACAAAAATGCCATTCTATCAACTATCAGCAAACTCGTATCGGAAGCACCACAATGGTTTTAAAAAAAACAATTGAAAAAACTGATGATATTAATAAAAAAAATAAGCATTATAAATCAATAAAACATGGAAAAGGAATGAAAAAACAAATATTAAAGGAGAAAAATATATGGTGGTTGGTTCGATAATTTGTGGTTGGTGTATTTTGGTTAACAGTGTAGTTATGGCACTGTACCATTGCTGTTTATTTGTTTGTTCATAATTGCTGCTTCCCTTGGGAAACAAGTTTGGGTGTTCTTAGCCAGTGCACAGACCCTCAACACTGTGGCCTGTGCTATAACTGTTGGGCCCTCCTGTGAGTGAACACAATTGCATATACAGTAGCTGATATGCAAACATTTGGGATTAGCTTAAATCTTAGCCTACACTTGGTCAAAGTCCCTCTAAGGACTGTGACTTGGTGTAGCCTGAAACCAGACTACTGTGGATCAGCGATGTTTTGTAATGGATTACCTCCCTGATGAGTACATTTAAATAACAATGGAAACTAGCATATCACTGGCAACACATTCTCTAAGACAAGCCTTCGTCACAAACTGGTCAAAATCCCCCAAACATTGCCAGCAACCAATCACAGACTAGCTTAAACAATAGCTTTCCCCCACGCTAACTTGAAAAATCTTTTGTTTTTGTCTCGTTTCCGTTTCCGGTCTGTCTTAGAGAATACAAGGATTTTGGCAAATTTTCACTGTTTTGTATAAAACTATTTTCACAACAAAATTAATGTTTTACAATAAATTATACCAAACATATGTATAATTTAGTAGCAGTAAAACTTTTTAAGTTTGTTTTTTAATTAAGAATGCACCAATCTCGCTAGGAATCTATTCAAATCTAACCCTTAGTGTGCTATTAATAATGGCTCATCAAAGGTATTGAATTACTGAACTGAAACACACATCTTTGTATAGTTTCCAAAACTAAAATATTATTTCATGCTCTGCCCCCTCTCATGTAACAATTTGTTAAGAATACATACATTATTTAAAATCATTTTAAAAATGCGACTGAAATGTCCAGGCCCAAACTTCTGCTGCTGCAACATCCGTCCATTCCTGCATGTACATGCAATTGTTTCTCTGAGATTCTGCATGCAACCAGTTTATTTTTTGAACTGAATAACACATTTCTAGAAGTTTATTTTTACATTTCCAGATAACACTATATATAATTTAACAATTTCAGGAATAGATTAGATTGCTTGCTATTCCATTAGAACCTCTTATTTCCAAGTGTGATTTTTAACAAGCGTTTATGTTTAGCTAACCAAAGGGAAACAAAAGCATAGTGACAGGAAGTCACCACAGCCGAAAGTATGACAAAGGCTTACGCTTCAAAAAATGACTGGAAGTAAATAATTTATAACCAAAGACCGTCTATGCATAAACAACTAAAAATCTGGGAGGCACAGCTTTGCAAAGTAAAAAAGTCATATGGGGGGGGGGGGGGTTAAAACATTGCTTCAAAACATATCATCTTAATTATTCAGCTCAGTGTACAAACACATGAAGTACAGAAATTGAATAATTAATGAAAACATTAAACAAAACAAGTATATGTAAGCAATATTAAAAGTATGTCATGTTTTGTTTTTGATGTAGTGCACAGCCATAGAGACTGTTTTAGTGGATAATAGTATTTTAGGTTTGCAATGTCATACTCCTCCAGATATTTATCAAGTTTTCTTGAGAGGCGATTAGCTTAAGGAGGGGGCTGTGCAAAATGTTTTTTCTCCTCTTTGTTTTTGTGCTATTCTTTTTCTAGTGAAAAATATTTTTTCTCCAAGATGTAGGAATGTCAAATTTTTTCCGATTATTGATCTCTGCAGGATTTTTTCAATATTATGGAAAGCAATGTACAGTGACTCTACACACTTGGAACTTTCAAAATCTGTGTGCAAGCGTAAAAATGATAAACATGTAAATGCTAAACCATTGCATCCATCAATACTGGTTAAACTTTTTTCTTCCCTTAACGTCCATAAATCCTGGTTCTTCAACTTCTTATGTCCCATATATATAGTTTTTTTCCTTTTTATAAATTGTCATTATCTGCAAAAAATAATTCAGTTTGCTATTAGCTTACAATGACCAGTTTTTAATTAATACACTTTGTAACCAATTTTGGAAACAAATGTTTGTGGTGTCTGTGTATGCTGGCATATTTCTGTCCTCACAAATAGCAATGTCGATAAAATGACATCTTGTGATATGTTAATTTCTCCCCTATGCAACTCAGATATACTTCCAAAAAATGATACCCGGTACATTCTGATTGAAAAAATATAAATATCGAAAAATGCATCTAGACAACAGAATAAAATCAAATCAAATTGTTTCCTAACCGAATATATTAAGGGGTTGTGCCATATATACACACAGTTTGTCTCTTGAGAGACTAGGACAGTACATTGCTGTACTTGGGAACCTAATTTCTGAGAACAATAGGGGGATTTAACTTTCTACAAGACAAGAGACAAAAGAATGTTATGTAACAATGCAGCTGCATGATTTTGTCTTTCAAAATAGGAAGCTGTGTACATACAAAATTATAGAGTCCCTCCACAATGGGAATGCTACATGAATGTACCACTTCATCGATCCCCTGGTACTTTCACAAAATAAATAATTGTATTATAATTATGATCCAATACAATACCATATTTGCTCTAAAATTACATTTGTGGATACTAAATCATGAAAATATTACTTATTTCGACCATTGAAGATCCCTATAATTTACCTAAGCGCATGTGCTGCTACTAGAGTAATTATAGTAAGTGTAATATTGTTTCTATATTTTTTTTTCAAAATCAAGAAAATGATATTAAAAATATAAAAACAGTTTAATTTGAAAAATGATATAATGGTATTCAGATGGTTATGATTTAAGCATAGACCTTAGAAAACAGGGACATGCAACTTCTGTCTGAGACAAAAGAAAATCCAGTTTCCTATGTGCAACGTGGGTTATAACCTCCCTGGAAGATTTATACATCTGAAACAGTTTTTACTAGTATTCCCATTGGTCAGTGTATAATGAGTGCACTATGCTATATCTGTTATAAATATGATGAAAAATCCACTTGTTATAATGACACAAATTTTCACAGGTCATTGTTTACTTTTAGCCAGTTTTGTTTCCTTGCAGAGAAAACTTACCATTTTTGTTTCCCTTTCCTGATTTCATAGTGGAATAAAAACTTAATTTTTGATTTCACTCGCATCAATAGAATGGACTTGGCTATTTTGATCAAATTTAATTTTTCTGATTATATTCCAACCACAAAATTGTCTCATTTTGTGTAGCTACACCCTGGCAGCCATGTTTGGCTTTTTTAGTAACCATGGCTTATGAAACAGGAGAGGATGTAACAGTGGTGTTGACATAGATTTATTATCAGTTTCTCTAAGGTGTTAATTTGGTAGAGGATTATAACTAAGCTTACTTGAAAGGGATACCATGGTAGCATGCCCCTGTTCCCGTTATATAGACTAAATATTTTTTTGTCCAAGTTGAGCCAGAGTACCCATGATCAATTTGACGGACCTAGAAACACCCAGGACTTTTACTGACTGCATATTACACCTTTATTATAATTTGTTTAATTTTCACCCATTTGCCCCCTGGATCTTCAATAGTAGTGTTCATGCTACACAATGTACGGGCTAAGATTTAAGCTAATCTCGTATGTTTGAGTTCATGCACAGAAGGAAACGATGGTTAGCACGGGGTAAGGAACGCCCAAACTTATTAAGAATAGGCAAAAGCTGCAGGAATTTTAACTATGATTGCTCAGTTAGAGTAACTAGGAAGGTTAGTTCTACAGCTATAAAACAATACCAAAGCAAATTCAGAAAGTGCAAATTGCAGAATAACAGGAAGTAGCACAGAGTCTCATCATCAGTTCATTTTTTCTTGAGTAAATTTCTCTATAAGTGTTAACGTTGATTGTCATGCAGGAAATAGCACACCGAAATAAAAAGTTATGAATATAGTAGTAAATCTCCTAAATGAACATTGAATACAATGGGTTTTTTTAGCCGAGCTAAGCGCTCATACATGTTTTGTTTTGCCTGTGCTAAGGCTCTGGACTGACCAGATTTACTCTGTACTTAGTATTTCTTAGCCTGTGTTCATGCAATATTTTTCTAGCACAGGCTAAGGTATTGAACCTCTTAGCCTTTGCTAAAGAGCTCTGCGTGAATACTACTAATAAGTGTCTTCTGTTTATTCCTTCCTTAGGTGCATACATTTAGGTTCACTTCCCTTTTATATTGATCTCTACAACTCATTCAAATCAAATTGGACTCAAAGATGGGCAAAGAATATTAGATTTAATTGAAATTTAGTTTAAATCCATGCTAAATTAAAAGTTATTTTGAGTATGGGAGTTTTGTTTGTGTGCAAAGAAAATGAACTGTTGCACACTGTGGGCATATATCATCTTATACTAGTTTACAGGAAAAAGGGATTCTGTATGGTATTTGACGTTATGGGCATAATATATATAGTTCATACATGGTTACTAAATTAGATTTCTCAATGTACAGTACACTATTGTTGGTATTGTCTGAAGAGGAAAAAAAAAACAATATACGTAATTTTTGAAAATTTAAAAAAAAAACACATTTTGCAGTCAGTTAAATTATATTAATAATTTGAAAACATTACCATGAATGGAAACAAATTTACGTTGATGTTTTTTGCAGATTTCAGGAGTTGGAAATAACCTTTGTTTATACTTTTCTTGTATTAACAAACATAGGAGCTAATCCTCATTAACACCTACTTGAGCTTGTTGTTTGACAATTATGAATGATAATGAAACAGTACTTACACAGTGAGCCATGACTGAACAAAAAATTGTGCATTTATTTTTTTCCAAAAAATAGGTATGATAGTACATAAAGCAAATGCCACAGTGTTTTTTAATTTATATAATTTTTGAAAAACAAAAACGAAAACCCCAAAAGACTATCCTGCTACATAAACGGCAACAAAAGTATCTAATATTGTATTGAAGTCATTGTAAAATGGTAAAATAATTACAAATTCATACCTTGATGTGCCAGTTGCAGTACTGCAATCGTCCTATGATTCAACACCATCTAAATACTCCGCAGGTTATCTAGTCCACCAGCAGTCACTGGCATCAGCGTTACTATAAAATTTCACTGGGGATCGAGGCATTATTCGCGAAATTTCATTTAAGTGTACTTGCAAGCGCCAGTAAAACTTGGAAAAATAAATTCCCACACGTATATTGACTCACACGAGGTAGAAGGTTTTTTCTGGGCCATTATATTAGTGACATGAACAAAAATACTGGTCATGTTATGTATGTAATGAAAAATAAAATGACCATTATACTGCCCATCAAAAAAAATGTCACCAACTCCATCATTTAAAAAGCAATTGTAATTATTCTGACCAGTATAAAAAACATGGGTCATTAAAACCACCATTTTAAAAACACTGGTAAATATTTTGGCCACTTAAAAAAATCTGGTCAATATTCTGGCCATTAAGATAATAGTGGCCATTATAATGGCCAGAAGTGACTTTTTAAAGGGGTCTGAAGGGTGTAAAAAACAGAGTTAAAGTGAAATGAAAAATTATTATAACCTCCTCACTAACCTAAAAGCACAAATAAATATTCAAAAGTTTTGAAAATTAAAACTTTCCGAAACGCGACGGAATTTCCGAAAGTAATGCGGACGCTGTTAAGAACACTTTACAAGAACATCATGTACTTAAACTTTACCGATATCTGAATCGGTTAAAGAAATATAATCACATATCACGTGATGTTAAAGTTTATTTGTTTGTTTTTAATAATTCGTTTGTTATGTGTGGATCAATTTTAAAACGTTTTTAACATTTTTAAATTCTTGGTAGACACTACGATATTCAATGAGGTTTGATAACACAAAGGACCAATGACGTCACAGTCTATTCTTACGTCACAACGAGCATATGGCACGAATATTGATATACCCCAACGTAAATTGATTTCCATCTAGCGAAATCTTTCAACAGAAAGGTATTGTACAATTATAAAAAATTCACAATTATGTTTTGTGAATAACATTTTTTTTTTTACAAATTGTAGATCTCTTGTCGACATAGTCATACCGTGGCGTCACCATTCACCAGACTAATTTTTTGGACATAGTGCAACGTATTTTCCTTGCACTGATATAGCATGAATAAATAAACTAGGACAACATCAATCACGCGAAATGCGCAACTGTTGCTCATGAATTTATTTATGTATTCATTCAATTGTTTCAGCTGGCAAAATAAAATACAATTAATGTAAATATATTATTGCAAGCGAATAGAACGCAGTGTCGCGTTCTTTGTTTGAAGAGTCTCTTATAACATGCATTTTTCAAAATAGTCGTTTTCTACCGCGTAAAAGACTTCACATCACAGTCGTGCCACAACTTCTGAATGTATGAGGTTAATTGTTAGTCTCAGAGTGAATCATATATAAATGTTCGATACCATCCCCGGCAGTTTGTCCTTGTCCCGGACTGACAGGCGGTGAGAGACAGACGCGTGCAATCGACACTACTGGGTCGATGTTCTATTGCGGTTCGAGGCCATACACACACACATGCAGCATGTGTTTATTTATGGAATTGTACATTACCCTCACGATATTAATGTAAAAGGAATACTGAATCAATCAATGGAATTAAATAAACATCTATGTTACCGTCAAGAAGCCATCATGCCGATACCCTAACGACCAGAAAACGGACAATCGGGTATTAATATTTATACCTTAATAAGTATTATTATATTTTCACCAATAAGTTCACATCTCAAGGAAATGTAAATTAGCGAAAAGGCATGCATTAGCAAGATTGGAGACAACTTCTTGAGGTTTGTTCGATGGAAATTATCGGTCATTCCAAGATTTGCTGATATATCTGAGTAATTTTAATACATCTTTGTTTTGCAATCAGGAGATCTAAATATATTCATCGTCTAATTACCAATGGTTTCGCAATCACAGCGCAGTATCACATACTTGAAATAAAACACGCATCACATGTATCAATATTGATGTAGTTGTTGGAAGCGAGGAATTTGCATAATTATCTTTAAGTTACAACATATGGCTAAGATGGCGATTGACGCATAACAGTACATCTGAACTCAGCTCGACACCATATTAGTTTACATTATGGATAAGTGAGGTTACAGTTAAACTACTGTCACATAACAAGACGTGGGAGTGAAAATACATTAAAGCAAAATTTGTTGTCCGAGTATGCTCAATCTACGTCATAGCAGTCAAATATCAACCGAATATTACATCACGATGTTATTGAAGTGCCATACACGATAAGTTACCCACATTGAGTCACAGATAATTGAGTTGCTGGTAATTAATATTTTGTGTTTAGTTAGAATTGTTTGCTTGAAATAGAACAATTCAATTTGCTATATAAAATGATTTGTGGTGTTGCTTGATTTCACAACCGACAACAGAATTTAATAAATATCGTTCACTCTGATAACGTCATGGATTCAGATATCCGAAATCATGGGCAATTTGTTGTAGTTTGGTCAAAATCTGGGTATGAATGAGGCTAAAGCCGTGCGCGTCGTGAGCCGACGGTGAAGTTGACGTTATTGAAAATATCATCACGCACGCGCATGATATGCTGTCAATTTGGTTATTGCATAGGTCACGTACTCACCATGGTCGTTTCCTTGACCGTGTCAATACTTTCAACAAACATGTCGCATGTCACATTCACAGGAGGACCTACAACAACAATCCATCAAAGAAATATGTTACTTGAACGGCAATACTCATTTTTTTACTTAATAATATGGTTTCATAATTATACGACATATATTGAATACGCAAATATAAAAGCCTCATTAATACGCCGGGAGTGGCGCCCTGGCGTCGGTAGTGCCTGCACATCTACATTAAGATAATATGTACATGGGTACATAGTGTGAACATGGCTAATCGTGTTGATATATTAGCAAACTGCACAGAAAACAAGTTTGTGTTGTACTGGGTGCTGATTTCAATAGTTTATTCACAAGGAAGATATATAAACATACAACTATAATATCAAATTGGTTTGGAATAAATGAATACATACATATTTGGAATAAATAAACTTTAGTGCGGGATAACAATCTTACACTTGTATATCGCTGGTTGGAAATCATCCGTTAACTAATTTGTTTTCAAGCCCACAACGCCGTCATTTCCCCCCGGCGTCTTTAAAGGTCGTCGCGCCACGCCGACATTTCGAATGCGCTTTTCTAGTGAAATCACCGGCGACTTGTTCGACACATTCCAAAAACAAAAAAATACCTAATTAATACGTGGTAACCGTTCAGCGTGTACTCGTTAGTGTGCGCAATAGTCAAAGTCGCCATTTTTTGAGACCCATATCTCGCGCGTGCGTGGCGCGACGATCACCGCCTTTCAACCCAGCCATTTGAAATGCCTGTTCTTAAAGCACACACTTGTCACACCGGAATATGTTTTACATATATACGTGGACTCTTTCAGGACAAATGCTGATTTGTTGGATGCTAAATCGATTTACAACACACTGTGCTAATCCTGGGCGTCATGTGTGAACAATATTATTATTGGGCTCCATGCTCAACACAATTAAATTGACATGTTAATACACAGGGAAATGTTACTATATAACATACGGTAGGTTATTGTCCTAAACCCGCGGTCTTCCTTTACATTGAAAATAAATATTTTTTTAACACAATATGTAATTCCATGAGAGTTTTACCTCTTCCCTGTTAAACTGCTGTGAAAATAGTCAAGACAGAACAGCGACATAAGGCTTACAATAACCACACTACCTACTGCAATCGTGCAATCATTTCTCAGTCTGTTTACGCCAGTCACTCACAAATGCACAATAATAACCGCTACTTAGAATGGCAAGCCGCCTAGTTTATATAATTATATAACAAATATTGAATGTAGGCGATCTATCACCCAGTAATACATATGCCATCGCTGATACTGCGGAGTACTAAAAATAGCCCTCCCAGAGCTAAACGTAATACTCTCCACATTCCTTGACGGAACGCATCCGTTAAGTTCGTAATGTCAAATATACCGGCGAGTGTGAAAAATGGCTTTGATCAAATTTGAGTCTTCAAACATCCCTGTATATCATTAGAAATACATAAAACATCTGTGCTTTGAGGCCGCCATCGTCAGTGTATCGTCTTTATTTTCCGCCAAATTGCACTTGCGTCATTGCGATATACTTTTCATATTCTAAATCGAGTAGCATTAGAATTATGCAAATTGATGTTGCATCTTATTTATAGTGTTGTCGTTTAACTCTGATTTGGTGAAATAATGAAGATTTCTCGTTACACTTACCATGTATGTTCTGAAAGCTCAAACTTAGGATCGTTTACTGTTGAAGTTAATGAACGAATATTTGACCAGATTTATATTAAATGCTATTCATCTTTCAAAGTCTCAAATGTCAATATTTCATCTACATTTGTGAAAATTAAAAGTCAGAATATGTTTTTTCCACGATAATAATGCCCATCACTGTTGTTATGTACAAGGTGTATTGTTTCAATATATATTTAATAAGCAATATAATATAGATTACCCGAATGACTGTGGAAGGTATTTGTTATCTCGTTTTTGTCACGCATCATATACTGGCGATTCAAATGAGTGAACTAAAGCTATAGAGATTACAAAGACCACGTGACTGATAAGTAAACCTACAATTTTAACTGTTCAAGAAAAATGAATATCAGATAGCTATAGAGAGAAAGAAAGTAATCATGTATCCATGTAGTTATTATGGCAAATCATCAAATCATCAAATGACCAGCGAATGCAATGAGTTTTCCTATATGACACTGATTTATGTAATTATATAACATTACATGTCTTATAAATATATCAAACTTTTCGTCTGAGCTATAATTAATAATTTACTATCTTATGTCTGTGGTCATTCATATTATCTCGACGAATAATGACTATATTCAAAAAAACTGTCTGTGAAAATGAAAAGCAATGTAACGTGTAAACACTGTGATATAAATATTGTGATGGTTGTAGCGATATGTCATGAACTGTAACATCCCATGCGTCAACCGTACATGCATTATTAACAGCCTTCGTAGGATGGTCTCTATTTTTAGGAATAAGATAAACCTTTTGTTGATTAAAACGCACATGTTTTTACTTCTGCTGTGAAACTATGCATAATTATGATAGTGCTTTGAAAACATGTACTCTATATCGTCAGTGGAACAAAAACTCAAATACGGACAGGGAATTCCTTTTAATTTAAAATCATTAATTTAAGAACTGTGTTTGCATAGTTGCGCGTGAATTGCATTAATAAATAGGCATGCCAACAAGTATTATATGTGAAATGTAATCGTACATTCAGTTTCCGTAATTTGTTCTTCTTTTTTCACATACATAGTACATTGTAATTATATAAATTAACAAATATTTTTTAACACTCAAAAGAAGGGTCTAATTAAAATAATACCAACATCACATGTTTTATTGGTAATGAATTTTCATATATTAATTTGGCATTTGTCTTTAGAATGAAATCGGTATTTCTTTTATCATAAATAGAATAAAAATGAATGATTCGTTAAACAAAATCACTATGTATGCAAAACATCAGGATATCCAATAGTGATTGAATGTTGTATCAAAACGAGTACCAATACAAAATTTCACGACCCAGTTCTAATTATACTGAAATTATACCAGTTATCATAATATTTCACGCTTATTCTTCTTCCGTGGTTTTCTGGGATTTGCGAATTTAACACTAAAATTAATACCAAAAACATTCACAGTCGTTTCCCTCATTAAATCAGAAACCAGACACAAATTACGGAAGTAAGATGATGAGTGCAACTAGTTGGTGTAAATTACACACACATTCTGACATCGTGTTCAGTTTCGTTATAAATATATGTACATGTACAGCTTGGTTAATTCGATATATTTCGAAACCTTGCTGCTATACAACATGTGATAATCACCAACCACATAGTATCGGTATTCTTCGGAAGAGCAATCATTGCGAGAGCAGACCAATCAAAAGGCAGTCGAGCAATCAAAGAACAGCTTGTTTGTCGACAGATTTTGTCTTTATAATATGCTTTGTCTCAACTGCGGAATAGTTTCGCAGATTAATCTGAAATTCACATTCGTTCGACTGATTTATAACACGTGTGGCATTGCACCGGAAGTGACGTAAATATGTGATTGTTACAGTAAAAGCACATGAATTCATGACAATCAGAGTTCGTTCGAAGCTAATCCACTTTATTTATGTAGATTACCGTTCTTTGAAAAATTTTAATCGAACAGTGTATTTGGCACTGTCTACTAAATAAATATAATATTTGTGTTTCAAAACATGCATGGTTATAACAAAAATCACGATTCTATATTATTAATAATAATCTAAATATTACACTGGACATATGGTATGAATCCATGCGATTTAATTGTGTGCGATGTTACAGCGGCCGTCACTGTAATAATTGGACTGGGTATCACCAAGGAAACCATATGTTAGCATTTGTTTCACTAAATGATCCGAAGTGATCCGAGCCATCAGAACCTTTTCATTATGTTGAGTGCCCGAGTATCCGTGTAATCTGCAAAAACGTATACTAATCTTGACAAATCGGAGGCTTTGTTTTTGACGTGGGTTTCTATTTTTTAATTTACGACATATGTAATATGCATATTACAGGGTTACAGGCGAGTTGTCAAAAAGTATAATTTACTAATAACATAAAATTCAGTGTTTTTATGTAGTGTTTGTCTGCGTAAAATTATGTAATTTGAGCCTCTCGCATGGTTGTTGTATAGGATAAATTCCGAAATGTCGATACCGCAGGTCGAAAAATTGTATTGCGGAACGAGGGAGTCTGGGTACGAGGGCTTTATTTTACTTAAACGCCATTGTCAAAACTATCTGTAGATGTATATGTTGGGGGGAATTCTAGAACATTTGAAGGCATTCAGTGAGACCTGTCAACTATTCTGCATAGAATTCACCCTGACTAATGCTCCATTGTCGAACTGATAGTTAGAGTACGGCTACAAGGTCACTAGTATCGTTAATTAATGAACTGTTTACATGTCTGGTAAAACGTCCATGGTACGCAGCAAAGTTATACAGCGACTTTGACGAGGTTTAGGTTTTTTCTGCAGCTCTAAAACGTACGTGTATGTGTTGCTTAACTTACTCGTTCATCTGGAATTCGCTACTTATTTTTAAAGAGCGAGGGGTGAGATGTATCCCCCACTTAGCAAAACATCGTTTTTATTTACTAGTAAATGCGGATAGTTTTCATCAGCGAAACAAAATTATGTCTGTTAAAGATGGTTTGCATCCTTATTAGAACAATTGAGACCGAATCTGTCTTGCTTTATTTGTAATGAATCGGCCTAAGAATGTCCGAAAAAACAACAACTGGACATACATTAGACTCCCGATATGTACGGCCGTCTTACCAAGTTTTAAACACATTGTCCCAAGTATGCACGGAAAAAGTCCACTTTAGAACATTTTTAGATATTAAAACGGCCGGTAGTCGGCCATCTTTGATCGGATGACTAAACCGAAGACCCCCTTTTCGGGCTATATTTATTGTGATATTTATAGTCAAATGTAATGCATTTCATAACGCACGCTGCATCTAACGATTTAGGTATATCGTTAAAAATAGCACAAAGTCCCCATCAAACAACTCTAGAAAATAAATCATATGCGCTATAAATGCCAGCGAGAGTTATAGCTTACTTATCCCCAGTTCTCATTTTATTGGCACTTGAACTTTAAAAAGCCATCCACAGTTTATCGCTATGAACACTCAACGTACACTTCAACTCCCAAAAGCCATATATAGCAAAAAGAAAAAAACAAAAACATTTTAGTGACACAACCCAAACTATTCTACCAACGCATAATTGAAACAATTAATACGGTAAGTAATAGTAATACGGTATTTGAGTGAATTTTAATTGAAAACATTTCAAATGTTTTATCACTCGGTACAGTATTTCATTAAATCATTTATGGAGTGCTACCAGTACGCCGCTCGACCGTGAAAATCGTGGAATTTTATTTTCGATTGTTGTCGATGGTGAACATGATAGCCAATTTGTAACATAACATTCGGTATAAAAAGGGAAAGCTTTATTTCAAGGTCTTTTCTTGTCGCTGTCTTATGTGCGTAATGCCCGGGTAAGCGCTATAGGTCAATAGTTGCGAAACAGATTAAATAAACAATTAGTCAACTGTACAATTTGATATCACGAGGTTGGGAGGGTCAATTGTCCTGCATGAGTAAATAGTATGAAAGATTGCCAGCGTTTTGATTAGTCACATATTGACTCATTTCAATAAGGTCGAGGGTGAAAGATTAGTTTCGGTATAACAGCAATGCAGTGTTGTGTATGATTGAACTAAATTACAGCCGTTTAGGTAGGTGTCGTGTAAGATCGCAACCGCTAATAAATCTCTTTTACAACGTGAGTATATAGTGTGACTACACACTTTAATTTCCTTCAAACCACTGAATAATGATGACAATAAAACATAACAACACGGAGGGTGTTAAATCCAATATAATGTATAAACAATTAATAAATAAATTGGATAAATATAAATAATAAATATATTCACTGTTCGGTATTGAATTGGCAGGGACGATAAGGAACGAATATTTAAATGGGAGGACGGGTTTCTCTTTTTCTTTTCAGACCCTGGTATATAGCAGTTATGTAACTGTGCATCCGAAGATATTGTTTTGATTTCATTTTCAGTGATACACGTTTGATTTTAGGAAAGCAAACATTTTCCACGTAGGTCCTATTTAATATAATACTTATTTAGTGTTTATTGTAGGGGACAGTAAATTGCTTTCCAATCTTTAGTTTAGAAAGCAAGTTGGTTTAATGTAAATTAACACTCTTGGGTTTTGTCACACTGTTCGCACAATGTGTACGTATTGGCGTCATACCATAAATGAGGTACATAGGATGCCGTCATAAAACCGCTGAAGAGGATCCAGTAAGAAAATCCCCAATCACGTTTAGTTCGTGTGCAATTTTGGCAAAAATCTCCCCGAAGTACAAGTTCTGTAACATGACTGGACAAAAAATGTAACACTAATTTTGTGAAGGACCCAAATTATACCTCAGTGAGTGGCCCCGCGGAAAACAACTATAGCATAACTGTACGACTGGTGCATATAAAGCCTTTTTTTTAAATTGACGCCAAAAACATACAACTTGTCAATATGCATTCTGGCATTAAAGTCACATATATACGATTTGAACACATGCCTCTTAAATCCTGTGAAATACTAGTAATTTAAGTCATTAAATTTTAAAGTCTCGCGAGAGAGGTCAGTTGGGTCAGAACACCATTTATAAATAATGACACCGACAGCTGCTACAGCAAAATAGATTTGTGACGCTGCCATTTTCAATCTCAGTAAATAATGACAATAAATTTGACATTTACTCAAAATGATATTTAACCCTCGAAAAATTATGAATCTAAAATATGGTACTGATATTCCAAATTCTTCCGTAAGTCTCACAGGGTGCACATTACATTGCATCGAGAATAGATTATTTAAAAATCTTTGCCAAACAGTTTTCTATATATATCAACTCATTTCTAAGTTAAGACTGCGCCATTTCAGAAACCATTTTCACGTTGTTTAAAACTCATTATCACCAATGAGTCGCTTCAATGGATTTGTGGAAGTTCATCACGCTGACTAGCTCAAAGCAGTGAGCCGAGGCTAATTGGAAAAAAATCAGCCACATTAAATGTTTGACTAACTCAAAATACTTTTCACAAACTAGGATGTCAAACCTTCAAATGTATCGGAACGTCGGCGAAGTTGAAGTTTAAGTACTACTTAGAGTCTGAACATGACACTGGCATCACCGCATTTCATTGATACGTAGAAGTCACATAGACCTGAGCGTGTTTACGTAATTAACGTTAAATCTTGCAATCGTATTTTGTTGTTGACCAAGATCGAATAAATTGGTAAAATGGAGTTTTCATGTTAACATATATGCTCTCATCAACGATCGGATATCAGTGATTACTCCTGGACTATATATTATAATTATTAACGAAGAACATCAATTTCAAAATATTCCAATTCAGATCAAAGACCTAAATTTGATAGTAATGTAAAACAAAATAATACCCTAAAGTTAAACAAAAACTACTATCTAAAACGTAAAGATATGTTCATTGATCAGATGTAACGTCCTATGTTGAAGTAAATGTTGAAAACATCATTAGAATAAAAACTACACTCCCCGATACACTATATTTGTAAGAAAGCGACGTCTTATTGAATTAACATTCATGACGTCATCTCAAAGTACGACTTACCCATGAATTCAGGACGTATTCTGCTGTCGTAATTGGACAGTAGATTTTTCAGAAACTCACTGTGGTTTCTTTCCGCTTCGCTCTGTATTCTGTAGGAAGTGTAAATAACAACATAATGTTATGTACGTAATGTGTTTAATTTCATCGAATAAAACAGAAAAGCAAAACAAATCTTTTCACTCGTTTTTAAATATAAAGTGCATAGAGAGAATATCATTGGTTTGGCTGAAGGGGAGCGCTAATTGGTGACATGTGTGTGATATTTGACATTAAAGCTTTCATTGGCAATTCAACAGATCGGTGCAGGTTCACGCAATATTGTCAAAAGGGAAATTCAATTAGTGTCTCTGTTGGGTGCTTAGAAAAAAACTAAAATGTCAAGACACATTAAAAAGAAAGAGCTTATTACGTTTATAAATATAAAGCGGGGATAAGTAAGACAAACGTTGTGTCTGAGAGTTTATAATGTATTATATAAAAGACAAGAAGAAAAGGAAACATGGCTGACGGAATTCTTACGATGTCATCACTTCTACGCCGTTGACTTGATGCTTTCTTTTATCGTGGCACGGTAAAACCAGTTCGCGGCTAATCTTAAGTCATTCGGCGGTGACGTCACTGAAATACACTGACGCAGCCACTGATAATAGCGTGTAGATGTCCATACATTTTGCATTTCCCAATAGGATGTCATGCACGTTCATGTTCGTAATACTGCCTTGAAAACCAATTGTTCACCGAACGTAATCCCATTGATGAATATTCCATATGTTATTCATTTTTACGCTAGTTGTATTTTTCCTATAATATTTAGACATTTGTGGTCTCCGATTCGAAATAATACGGAGGAATTTGTAAATTATGAACAGATTAAGAATTTCGCCATAGCATATTTCCTTAAAAAAACGAAAAGTGTTATTTTGAATTAAATAGAGAAAATTATGAATCTTAATTGATATAATGTTTTACCTTTGCATTGAGGATTTGCTAAAATAGAAGAAAAATACCGAACAAATTGTTATTATTGCGTATAAATATCTTGGTTATATTAACTATGAACATCTATAACATCTATGAAATCGCATTCTGTGTGTAAACTCATTAATTCACATATTTATAGCACACAAAATTCAAATTCTGTGCAGTGATTGGACAATACACAGTCAGTCATTAAATATGTTCACGATATCTCCCGCCGGCGCAAGGGAACTATTCCCCGGGTAGATAATACTTTCGAACCATATACCGGCAATACAGTGTCGCACATGCGTAGACAAAACTGTATCAAAATGATGTACTTTTGCAAAACAGGTGATAACTTTCCACGATTTGAATATTTGAGTTGGCTGAATTTGTCGAGAGCAAGGATTCACATTGGGCTACGAAAGTGAACGATGGCGATGTTACTATTTTAAAGATTTATATTGTCGCTTTTGAAATAGCAATCGAAGACGAACAGCAAAACATTCCGACGGAACTATTTTTATTCTTTCGTACGATAGTTGCTATGCAGGCTTACAGCAAACCAATGACCCGCAGCGACTGTATTCTAGATAGCCGACTATAACTCTACCGGATTTTCTCAAAAGGCATACACATGATATGGATTGGAAATTTTAGATGTACTGTACCAGAAGATTAATCCAACAACGTGTCCACCAAATGATCAATTCAAGAAAGGGCGGCATTCTGTGTGTTGCAGTTAAATGTTGGTGAATGTTTTACTGCGTTATATGTTAGTGTCAAGATATTCCTTACTAACGCACACATTACGGGCAAAATTAGTTAGACAACCCCACAAAGCAAATCATAACACTAAATTGAATGACAAAATTAAATCAATGTGAAAATCATATATAAACCTCAAGGAATACATCCAAGAAGAGTTTTCATGTATGACAGCTATCTGAGACAAGTAGTCTTGAATCTTTCGACAATTACACAAACAACGCAACTCATTCTCTAGTTTGATAGAACGAAGATTATTATTATCCTCTAAATACTGCTATATATATTACACCATGTCTTCTACCGTACAGGCACATTTCCAGATTGGAATAAGAAAAATCTTATATGTAGCAAATAGTAATTTATGTATGCTAGTAAACATTAATAATTTCTGGCGATCATAACGAATTCAACATTGCCACATTTAGATTGTTTTGTCTACAGTTACGTCGTTTAGCGATGTGTTAGGCGCATTCTCGGTTCTCGAAACGACTTTGGGTTATTCGTGTCCGAATGTATTTATTATAAACCATACACCATTATCCATATTTGGACTTCACATGACGTCGTTGTCATATAATTACAGGTCACCAAGCACTGCCCTGCTCAGGTTCTATACCAGTTGAACGCGGTTTATAGTATACTCTCCGTATAATCTCTGTATAAACTGCCTATAACCGGACATTTACCATAGACGTACGTATTCAGCACGTATGGGAATATATCACTAACATCGTTTTAATCAGGTAGTCTGTTTCATTTAATGGACGTGTAGGTTTGTTTTTCCTGATGTTTGCGTGACATAGTTAAATCAAACTTTTCACCTGGCTCCATAAGTCTTAAAGGTGGTAGTCGTATTCGTGCTGAGTATGTTCGACACGCTTTGTATAAGTCGCATACGTTCCCCATATCGAACAGAGCTTTGTCACGACGGCACCCCTTAAACGAGGTTTATAAATGGGTGCAGCAAAATTAGAATGTTTTGAATAAATTCCGAGGTCGTGTACCCTGTTTAGTGGTACACAGCGATTCTCGCAAGATGGCTCTTTTTTGTATTATATGTTCTACATTGTCCCTCACTCACACGCATTACATTGTCTTCCCCGGTAACATACAGTGCCATTCACTCGTCCGTGGCTTTATTTAAAGACTATGATTTTTTTTATTATAGTTTCACGTTTACTTTCTTTTTTTTAAATTCATTAACGTTCGCTTAGCAGTAGCCATTGACCTTAATACTATGATCCAATAGTTTCAAAATTGCAAACGTATTCGAGCCTCGTGACTGTGTTATATTACCCTAATATACCTTATTACCTTAGGTAAACCTAGTTCAGTCAGTTCGTTGACCGTTATACTATATTTGATGATAACCCGGTATATTTACAAACAAAGCTTTTCAACTAGCAGCAAGGATAATATACATTGTCATGACACATAACTCTGAATGTTCCAGCAAAAACATGGCTGCAAAGCATAAATTATATTTCTCATTAACACTATATTTGTCAAGTTTAGGGAAATGATATCTAGACAGACTATTGTATTCGTATTATTTTTTACGCGGAATTACTTCAAGTTCACTTTTGAAATTGTCAATTTCCCGTATATTTCATATAACTTTTCTTCGGCTTCACCTTATGGTGTGTACATTTTAAGATATTATAGAGCATGTAGGTGATATGACAATTTTTAAGTAAAACATCACTATAGTGGAAAACTAGTTAATTAAAGTTACACGAACGATACAACATGTTTTGAAAGGCATGACCAGATAAATACCAAATATGACTGTCTACAAAATATATATTGTTTTCAGTAATTATATTTGAAATGAGGTTTCCACAAAAGAGTATTACGACATTTGGACACACAAAATACTCAAACAATCAGAAAATGTTTGGCATCCATTCAGCTCCTGGTTTGTACAACCACAAGAAGAAATGACTGGCCGTGCTGCTCCCAATATATTACGGGCTCTCACGGATGCTAAAACTTTTGCATATTTTGATCCAGTCGCAGAGACGCAAGTTATTGAAAATCGATTGCTCAGGAGGAGGGAGAGTTATAGCACAAAAACAAACAAATACAAAAGTATGGTGGTCGATAATAGATCGTGATGTGAAACAAAAGTGTCAGTCAACAAACTCGGCCTACACCAGTCAATTAGATATACTGTCAACAACAGACAAATAAATTACTACAGCTAATAGATTCAAAATGTATAGTATCCTTGTGTCCATTAAAGCCAATAACAGTCCACAATTTATCTGAGCAATTCAAAAGTTCTTTAAATAAAACTAATATTAAACATAAGCGTTCAACAGCTCTGTAACAACAAAACAAATGAGCTAAACAAATTCTTACTCGCATATCGCGCAACGGCACACTCAACTACACGTTTCGCTCCAGTAGAGGTACAACGACAACGCGGTTATTGATTCAGATCAAGAAATGAAACAAAACCCTAAGACCTATGGCGATGGAGACGCACGCGAAAATGGCGTTGAAACAACGACAAAGTGCTGTTAAAGCAGACAACAAAATATACTGTTCACTCAATATGAGGAAACATATAAGGTTCATGTTATTGATGAATTTGATCAGATTACAATGCAGGCTCCACCGATAAGCGCAATAAATCTTATTTGAAATAATACAAAATATCCGAGTAGTAAGCAGGTGGATAAATATTGCAAATAAATATAACAAAACTAAAAGTGAATTATATATAAACCTAAATGCAAAGACACGTATTTCTTTTTATTGGCTTTAATATTAATTTTGTCAGTTATACAGTTTCGATTTCAGGTTCGCATTCAATATACAACCGGCATTCGTAGGTTTACGCTTGTCGATATAAATTAATATTAGGTTTAGAGTTTAGGTTGTTATACAGTATACCATCATATTACCATAATAGTTATAATGCCAACACGCATTGAATTAAATTTAACTTTAATTTTGGTATTTTAAACTAGTTACAATTTAAATAAACATAAACATAAATTAAATTAAATTACATTCCTATATGGAATTGCATTATAAGTTTAATTAAATTATCATTAAATTGCATTCCTATAAATCATCACAATTTAATTAATTTAAATTAAACTGTAATTAAATAGTATTCCTATATAGGATTGCATTTTAATCGCGTTTAATTAAATTGTAATTAAATTGCTCCATTTTATAAAAATAGATACATGCATTTTGTAAACACGTTCCAGATTGAAGGACAATGTTGTTGAGAATTACATATTATCATACATTTTCATTGAATAAGCATACGTATACATATTCATGTGTCTCTACCCGCTATCGAAATGATCTCAGATATGACTTCCACTTAATTAAGAATCAGCTTGTGGCGTGTTTAGTTGTCCAGCACGTTTATCTCGTAGTATTGTTCGGCACAGTTCCCAGACAGAAAGATGTTATCCATGGTGGATATAGAAAGCATAGATAAATGTCGCAACGGCGGCGGAATGTCGGTGTAGTGAGAAAACGTAGTGAATTTACTCTAGAATCCAGGTTCGGCAAATTCAAGGACACACGAATGGGTACAGGGCATAATTAGGGGAACAGTTGATATCTAATGATTCTTTGGACTGTGCTGTACAGTTTACTTGTAGCACAGATGCTGTTGTACAACATCCTTCCTCTCTTTCTCTCTATTTTTATTCATGGGCACTCAGCATTAATATATTCTAATATATAATTCACGTTTCAGTTTTCAGTATGTGGTATGTATACATACCATATGGTACCAAATAGCGTAGAATCTGCAAATATCCCAGGAGTATTTTCTAATTACCAGATACTAAATACATGTTAGAATGAAACAAAAAATTAAGAAAAAAAATGAAAAAGGTGAATGTACTTGGTTCACAAACAGTATTTCCGAGTATAGTATGCTTCCCAATTTTGTTATACACACTTCGTAATATATCTAATTTCATATTTATATAACTAGGTATCGAAAATAAGGTCACTGAACAAGCTTAGCGGTATTTGTATGAATTCATAACAGCTGCAGTGCGTGCGGCCCGATCATTATTGAGATATCCACACGAGATATAACCAAACAAATATGTTAATATCGTTTTATTTCACTGTTTCTTAAATGCTTTTATCAAGTTAATAATGTTACGCGACGTATTTTTAACGCATTGAAACAGAAAACGAACACGAAATACGCTCGAGTTATGGTGTAAGTGCGGGACAATCTATATTATTTTTCGAGATAAACGGAAAAGACCACTTTGTCATGTGTAACGGCCTGGGTCTTATTAGGCTAAACATTTCGAAATAAAGCCGGTTTCGGGAAGCTGGGCGGAACCATTAATGAGAAATGGACTGTTGACTAAATGACTTACGAGCACACAAAGATTAACTTTAGACTAATATTTAATGGAATCTTAAAACTAAAGAAATAATAAAGATAAAACACAAATAAGAACTTATCTGTATATATATAAGTATATGACCAAGCAGTGACACCAAATAGGGGTTTGGGGAGTGATCACGTACAGTCTCTGACTTTCACATCAGCATCCTTCGGTATTTGTAGCAGTACCACACAATAAATGTAGCGGCGAGATCCTCAGTACAGGACTTTAGCATACAACATCCAACAGAGCAGATTCCAGATTTCCTCTTGTAGGTGATCCCAGACAGTAATGTCCACTCCAGTGAATATTGGAGGTACGGGTTCTATTTCTCCCTACATGGTAAGAGCTCTTCAGTATAGCTGCTGCCTCTTGACTGGTCTGTCCTGCACTAAACTAAAGGCGGGAAAACTACCACCAAATACCAAGTTCATAGTACAGTGTGTGTGAGTGTTCTGCTAATGGCTTCTTCATAACTACATAAACAGATGTCAGTAGTATCAATTACAGACTGGTATTCTGTGTACTCACGTTGAAGTGTAATATAAAGTTTAGTGTGTCTAAACTCAAGTTTACTCACTAGATAAGTTGAAAAACAAGTGTCTAATTTGAGGAAGCAGAAAAGCTGCTTTCACACATGGCTTCCTCCTAAGTCATTAACCGTCCCGGTTAATCAGGTTAACTGTCTTCCTCTTCCAATTGTAGATAAAGGGTGATGGGGCTAATTTAAGTGAAATATAAATATATATATATATATCACTTTCACTGCTGGTCATGGGGATGGGTTGTTTAAGCTTGGTCATTAGTAAGTTCTTGTTTAAAAATGTAAAGTATGAAATAAAGAAAATACTGAAAACTTAAGTACAGATAAAAGATAGTACTTCTTTTTCATCACTCAATAGTCCCAATCACTCTTAGGCTGTTCTCACGTCAACCACTTGTTCTTTTCATCTCAACATACTTTCCCACAAACTAAGACTAATATAAAATTGTATTCAAAACAAAATGTAAACAAAATACACATGTATACAAATAACTTATATAATCACAATGCACATATCAGACATACTCAACTGCTCACTCAACTGTGTTGTCTAGCCAACTATGCATACTATCACCAGTGTATAGTTTCAGCCTGTCATAGTGGACTACTCTCGGTGCTGCTCTAGGTGTTTTCTGTATGCGATATATCACATCTGATAACTTCGCCAGGATCAAATATGGACCTTCCCAGATTGGTCTCAACTTAATGGAAACTCCCTTCTTACGCTGTTGATTAAATAACCAAACGAATTGACCTCTTTCTAATGGTTTGTATACTAATCTACGGTCATATTCCTTTTTCTGCCTCCTTGCACTAGCCTTAAGCACAATTCGTGCACGCTCATATGCTTCTTTCAGATTATGTCGAAGTGTTTGCACATAATCTGACTCAATATCATCACTTGTTTTATTAATGATGCCACTCATCGCAATGTCAATTGGCATTGGATTCTCCTCACCAAACATCATCATATTTGGGGACTCTCCAGTTGAAGCTTGGGGAGTGCTCCGGTATGCCATGCCTGCGTATGCTAATTGGTCATCCCAGTTTTTGTCATTTGGGTCGACCAGTGAACCAACCATTGCTACTAATGTGCGATTGAATCTTTCTACAAGGCCATCACTCTTAGGGTTATATGAAGTCGTACGTGTCTTCTCTGTTCCAAATAAGCGAGTCATTTCTTGAAATACTTTACCCTCAAACTCACGACCTTGATCACTATGTAACTGTCTAGGTACTCCATATCTGGTGACAAATTGTTGAACAAACGTTCGAGCAACAGTCTCAGATTTGCCATCAGGTAGTGGATAGGCTTCCATGAACTTTGTAAAATAATCACCTACAACTAAAACTATTCTATTACCACGCTCAGTTACATCAAAAGGTCCTAATAAATCTAAAGCTACACGATCTAGTTTGGCTCCAACTGCAGATTGTTGAAGTGGCCCTCTTGCCTTCCGGGTGGGCCTCTTCCTAGCAGCACACCTATCACACTTTCGTATCCAACTACGTACATCTACACTTGCACCTCTCCAATAATAACTACGCTTAATCCTATCTATAGTCTTCTTCACTCCTAAGTGACCTGCAGTTTTGGCATTATGTAATTCACTTAAAATTACAGACTTGTACTCATCCGGTACTACCAACTTATTTTGTACTGACTTACCATTCACCGACTGCCATTGTCGATACAGTACTCCATCTTTCAAAATCATCATGTCCCATTCAGCCCAATATGACTTTGCTCGACTTGACAAACCGGATATGTCTGTCCAGCTTGGACGATCATCAGCTCTCTCTTTAGCTTCTATCATCCATTTCACATCGGGATCAGCGCGTTGGGCCTCTCTCACATCAGTTAACGACCATACTGGTTTAGCTTCAATAAGCCCTACTACAGCTGTATCACTCTCCTCACATACATTTGGTACATACTTACCATCTATTACCTTACCTCTCTTCATATGTTCAAACACCTGTTGAACCTTTGGAATACCCACAGGTTTCTGCGACTTCTCCATATCACTATCCTCATTCTCAATTACTTCTGGACCAGCCAGTAGTGTGGGCATCTCAACCTTATGAGCTACCTGTTTTGGCCTGGGTGACCTTCCGTCCCCATCATGACCACTTTTAACTTTGTGCTTCTTACCTCTGGTTTGTCGACCCTGTCTTCGCCTCTTAGAGTTCCGCCCTACCTTAGGGTCATCCTCATGTGGCGTCACAACAACGGGACCTGACTCACCTACAGATTCTTGATCTGACTCACTGTCAGACTCACTTGGTCGCCTAGATAAGCCATCTGCATTCTGATGACTCCGACCTGCTCTGTGTTCGATTTGAATATCAAACGTATCAAGCGTCTCAATCCAACGTGCTACTTGACCAGATGGCTCTTTAAAGTTTCTCAGCCAGGTGATAGCACCATGATCAGTACGGGCTCTAAATTTAACTCCCCATAAGTACTGACGAAAATACTTAACATATGTCACAAGCGCTAATAACTCTCTACGTGTAACACTGTAGTTTCGCTCTGCCTTAGTCAAGGATTTACTAGCATAGGCAATCACTCTTTCTACACCATCTTGAACTTGTGACAAAACAGCGCCTATTGCGTAATTACTAGCATCTACATCTAATATATATTCACCTTTTGGCAGCGGATAGGCTAATATGGGTGCACTCATGAGTCTACCCTTTAAAGTCTGAAATGCTAAATCACATTCCTCAGACCAAACAAAGGAATGCTTCTTTTCTGTCAGCCGATGTAATGGTTTTGATATATTAGCAAAGCCCTGGATAAACCTTCGGTAATAAGAAACGAACCCAATGAAACTCCAGACATCTTTCACTTTTCTTGGTGTCGGCCATTCACGAACAGCATCTACCTTATTCGGATCTGTCGTGATACCGTCAGCTGAAACTTTGTGTCCTAAATAAACTACACTATTCTTAAATAAACTACACTTTTTCGGCTTGAGCTTGAGTCCTGCATTCCTCTGTCTTTGGAATACCTGACCCAAGCGTTCTAATGACTCTTCTACAGTCTCTCCAAACACAATAATATCATCTAGATACAGTAGAAGGATTTTCCACTGCAATCCAGCCATTACTCTCTCTACCAATCTTTGGAATGTACCAGGGGCATTACAAAGGCCAAAGGGCATGACCTTGAAATTAAACAAGCCATCACGTGTCACAAATGCCGACTTTAGTTTCGCACTTTCATCTAGTTCTATCTGCCAATAACCACTAGCTAAATCTAAAGTACTAAACCATTTGGCACCTCCTAACGAATTTAGACTGTCATCGATTCTGGGCAATGGGTAAGCATCTTTAATCGTACAGGTGTTCAATCTCCGATAATCAATACAAAATCTCATTGTACCATCCTTTTTACCAACTAAGACCACAGGTGAAGACCAAGGGCTTGTCGACCTCTCTATCAAATTCCTATTTAATAAATCACTTACCTGTTTACTGGCTTCTTGTGCCTGTTGGAATGGCAAACGTCTTGGTGGTTGCCTGATAGGCTGGGCGTCCCCAGTATCTATACTATGCTTCACCAAGTTGGTACGTCCAATGTCATCATCACCTTTCGAGATTATGTCTTGGTACTCTGTCAAGAATTCAGCAACCTTCTTAGAATTGTCCTCATCCAGGTGTTCACAAGCATCTTTCCAGAGGTCAGTTACATGGGCTGGTAGAGTTTGATCAGGACTCATCAGACTTGTTACTGCCTCTCTCTCTGTTGCCGAACTCTCCACTTCCTCATCTACCATGTTGACAGTTCCATCTTTCTCTAGCATACGAACCATACCAATCATATTTCCAGCTTTGAGATCGATAGGAGCGTTGGTCACATTTAAAACTCTGACAGGTATTGTACGTTGATGTGCCATTACCATTGACCTTGCTACTAATAATCCCTTATTGGCCATAACACTTGTTTTTGTTGGTTCTACCATACTCCAATCTCTATGTTTTACTGAACGTGAGGTCTTACCTATAACTATTTGTTCTTATCCCCCAGGAATCGTAATGGCATTCTTTAAATATATCCTAGCACATGTTGGACCTGTTGTTTTATTTTCACAGAAAATCGTTTCTCCATTTACTATTACACACTTACCTCGTGCATCAAACAAGCTGCCAGTTTGGTCCATGAAGTCCATTCCAAGGATACCTGAATCTCTAATGTCAGCTACTATCACTAGTAATTCCACTTTAGTAGAACCTACCCATATTGGTAAAGTAGCTTCGCCAACAACCTTAAGACAACTACCATCAGCTAGGGACCAGGTATTGTCACTTACCTGTCTAATACTTGGGCGTTTTTTGGCAGGGATACTTCTATAAAAATCTATGGAAACTATACTACCTGTTGCACCAGTGTCAAAACAGAATGATGCTTTAACACCACAGGTGTAAACTGGTACATACAATGTGCGGGGCTTTGCATCTACACACTCACTTACTATAGTTTCAATACTACTCGGTTCCTTTGTATCTATTCCTTTGTCTCTGGGCTCTCGTTTGCTAGCGATCCCCCTTGTGCCCCCAAGTTGGATCGGCTGGCGTTTCCCCACTTACCTTTCCCTTTAGTGGTAGGGCAGTCCCTGGCAAAATGACCTACACCACTGCAGTTATGACACGTAAACCTTTTATCACCTGTCAATACAGTATTGGCATTTACTATGCTGGGACAAATGGCTGCTCTATGACCATTTCCTGCACAACGATGACACACAAAATCTCTATTCCAAGTGGCACCTGAATTATTTGGACTAACTTGTCTAACATATTTTGACCTTCTCAACCTTTGCTCCTCCTCAGCCTCAATATCTCTTTCCATTGCTGAACCTATCTCACCCTTGCGTGCCTCATTCACTGCTTGCTCCATAGTTTTTGGCTCTTTCAGGTTCAAACGGTTACGAATCCCTGAATGACCAACTGCACGCACAAATTGTTCAACAGACATTTTGTTTATCATCTGCTGATTTGCTTCCGGATAAGCCAATCTAGCAAGGTGTCGCAGATCATACCCAAAAACATCAAGGGACTCACCAGGCATGCGCTTACGTGATCGAAACTCAGCAAGATACCGGTCACTTTGATTTGCAGTGCCGAAACGAATTGCCAAAGCACAAACAATAGCATCATAGTCATATTTATGAGCACCACGGAGCTCATCATTTACAGTTCGCAATGCTGCATCTTTAAGGTTGACAAACAACTGTAAACCTCTCTCTTCCACATTCCATCTATGCAGTAAGGCAGTGCCCTCAAAATATGCTAAATAATCTTCCCATGGGGTATCACCACTATACTTATCAATCTTAATATTGGCATATGAACTAGTTGTTGGAATCCCTGTCTCCCTACTATACTTTGACCTAGCACTGGCTAATGTGTCAATATTCTGTGTTTTCCTATCTCCTGGTGTAATACTAGATCTGCCTGACAAACCAATTCCCTCTAATGTCTCTCTGTTCATCATCTGTTCCTGTTTATATATATCCCCATTTGCTGTGTATGTACTTGACCTATCTAAAACAATGGACTTTGGCTTAGTATGAGCTGTGTCCCTACCACTAAGTGGTGTGTTCCAGTCACTATGGCAACACTCACGTCTGTTGGTCATCTCTACTGGCGTATGTGTTTGCATAGTTAATGTCCTAAACTTTTCCTCATAATTTCTAGCCTTGTCTAATGCAACCATACGTTCCCTATCTATACACTCTAATCTATTTTCTAAGTCTGTCTTAATCCTAGCCTGTTCTTGCATAATCGTTCTCATTTCTAACATCTCTCTTCTCATACTACGTCTGAACTCTTCATCACTCATTTCCAGATCAATCCATTCTTCATCACCAACTTTACTCCTCTCATCACCATCTGCACCCTGTTCATTCTTACCAGCATTCTCTAAATTCCCCACAAGTTCAGGCATACTCTCATCTCCACTGACACGCCCAGTTTCATCCACATCATATAAATTCCTATAAATTCCATCAGCCATACTTGTTTAAATCAGTTTTCTTTAAATCACTCAGAAACAGTTATGCATACATTCAAATAGTCTAGCACAAAACCCAAGAAAAATGTTTATCAAAATCTATAAAAAAATGTCTATCAAATATGCACTGTGAAATCACAAAGTCGCCAGTCATTTCTCAAAACTTCTCTTAAATTCGAAACAATCCCACCGCTGCCACCAATTTGTAACGGCCTGGGTCTTATTAGGCTAAACATTTCGAAATAAAGCCGGTTTCGGGAAGCTGGGCGGAACCATTAATGAGAAATGGACTGTTGACTAAATGACTTACGAGCACACAAAGATTAACTTTAGACTAATATTTAATGGAATCTTAAAACTAAAGAAATAATAAAGATAAAACACAAATAAGAACTTATCTGTATATATATAAGTATATGACCAAGCAGTGACACCAAATAGGGGTTTGGGGAGTGATCACGTACAGTCTCTGACTTTCACATCAGCATCCTTCGGTATTTGTAGCAGTACCACACAATAAATGTAGCGGCGAGATCCTCAGTACAGGACTTTAGCATACAACATCCAACAGAGCAGATTCCAGATTTCCTCTTGTAGGTGATCCCAGACAGTAATGTCCACTCCAGTGAATATTGGAGGTACGGGTTCTATTTCTCCCTACATGGTAAGAGCTCTTCAGTATAGCTGCTGCCTCTTGACTGGTCTGTCCTGCACTAAACTAAAGGCGGGAAAACTACCACCAAATACCAAGTTCATAGTACAGTGTGTGTGAGTGTTCTGCTAATGGCTTCTTCATAACTACATAAACAGATGTCAGTAGTATCAATTACAGACTGGTATTCTGTGTACTCACGTTGAAGTGTAATATAAAGTTTAGTGTGTCTAAACTCAAGTTTACTCACTAGATAAGTTGAAAAACAAGTGTCTAATTTGAGGAAGCAGAAAAGCTGCTTTCACACATGTATTAGATATCCGCGTACACGCGTCTTTGCGTGCAATGTTTGCAGCATGAATAAGTTTCTCAGTTATTAGTGTTGCCACCTTACGTGATGTTTCCAAATGTTACAGAGCAAGATATGAGGAAATAATTACAGATAGAAATCATAACAAAAATGAAAACTTTTTGGAATCTGCTGGAACCAATATTTTCCAATTCAAATATTTCATAATAATACCCATCTTTGCTATATGCCAAATACCAAGTTTATCGGTTAAAGCATTCATGGGAAACAAATGACCCAAATTGTAGTATTGTTGTGGGAAATCCGAGATTATTGTTCTATTTCATTTGTCTCGTAAGAAGCTGTGACCAAATATGCTACTTGCTAAATATCCAGTTGATCGGTTAAAGCACACCTGAGATATTTGGCGAAAATCCGTGATGGCAGGCAAACGATGTAACTGATCAAAATTACTTTAATCTTCTTGCACGAAGCTATGGTCATATATGTCACGTGACAAATATACAGTTGATTGGTTTAAACAGTCCTTCGACACAATTGCCCCACATTTTTGCCATTTTTGAAGAAAATCAAAAATGGCACCATAATCACGTAACTGATCCGAGTTACTTGTTTGCTGTCCGAAGGAGTTCCGTATACAGATGCAACATTGCAAGATTCCTAATAATCGGAGAAATAAATAACAATTCTAAAGGTTAGATGCACTAGCTCTCATAGTTCTCAATATAATTACGGTGTTCAAGTTACAGGGCGACCATATTCTTAGATCATATTCACAATTTTAGACAGCTTGTATACAATAAAAAGAAAACATATACCGACATTAGACTAGTAGTAGGTTCTTTACGTTACTCTGTGGGCTTGACCCCTTTGCCAACGCCCATAGACAAACATATGTAATTTGTATATCTGGTGTCTTCACCCGAATAAAGATCCACAGTTTAACTTTAGTTAAAGTGAGAGGGTCGTCACCTGCGCACGCGCGGGAATTGAATTCCAAGCGACGATAACAACACACTGTAAAAACGCAAAGGCTCATGGGTAAACGTTTGTAAAAAATGACACGCTACGGCTATCTGACGCATGCGCAGGTGACGACGAATTTACGCCGACAATTTTATACCACTTACCACAGTATTCGGCGTACATATTAAGTGTATTTAGTATGATATATCTTATTTCAAGTGATTGTTAGCGTGATTAATTATTGAACGCAATATCCCAATTGTTTGGTGTCCTATGATTGATATTTATATTTTTGATTCACCTGTCCATCTGGTAGTGTATGTATATTCTATTTAATTTATTAATAATGAGGACGTACAATTTTCGTATACACCTGGCTCTTGTTTGATTGTGATTGTTTGCTTTAATTGGCTGGGGGCTCGTCGAGCTAAACTTGCCTCTTCCACACATGGCCATATCACGTGATATGTTAAACTATTATTATGCCATATTGAGTCCTTAATAATCCATGTACTCATCAATTAAGTTTTCAATATAATATATGTCAGCATGCATGTTTGGGGATATTTAATGTCAAAGTCAATAGTATGTATGTATTCCCTGTGTATTTTTTAAAATTTGTTTAGCACATGCCCAACATCCCTCGACCAATCAGAGTCGCGATAAAGTGTGGTTTTACTTCACCACAAATTCACTTAGATAACGGCTGAAAAACGAAAAAAAAAGGATTTTCATTGCAACACCAAGATCAGATATAAAGTATCCATTGAGTTACGTAAGATTCAACTGACACTACTACAAGATTGATTGCTGTCAAAATGTCATCATTTGATTGGCTAATACGAATCTTTACTCGGGCTGATTGGCCAGTGCTAAGTCGGTTAAATCACGCCCCTCGGCGACTATGAGAATTAGAGCTCGGGCCTACGGCCCTCGTTCAAAATCTCATAGTCATTTCGGATTATTTTTAATTTACTTTTTTCAATTTTATAAGTCACTATTCAATTATTTGTTTTTAAACACTTGGTACGCTGTGGCATATCGTCCCAATGTGTTGTCACTAGAGAAAATGTTACTTGAATGGAACATGAACAAAATTACAATATATTTAGAGTCGCATTCCTCCTAAAATCAGAAAATGTTATTTAATTCCATGCGGGCAATAAAACTAACCTGAGTGTGTGGCGATCAAAAATATGTATACTAAGAATTTCTTTAAGTAATTATATTGTCTGTCTGTCTGTCAGTGCAGTGAGTATTGTATTGTATTCCTTGCAGCATTAAGTATACGTATAAATTATCTTAAAAATCGCTCGTAAAACCTGTTTTTATATCTATAATACACGTGTAATAAAAGTTAAATCAGTAGCATAAATCCCTGTAGGACTTCAGACAAAACCTCAGCATGAAAACATAGCAAAGTCGGTCAATGTGTTTTTATGTTGTCACGATGACTGATCAATTTATATGCCGCGTTACTTTAAAGTCATTACGAAGATATATATACTTGTGCCTGATTAGTTAGTCAGCCCTAACAGTCAAAACAATCAGAGCAGCTTGTTTATTGACAGTTTTTTTCGACGTACCAAATGCTTCCTTGTATTATAATATATCTACTGTTATGTTGACATTACTCATAAATGAAATGGATCAGATAATAATAGTCTTTCTATATTTCATTGATTACGCGTTTGTCTCCTCATATTACGGCTCCGGGATCTATTTCCATAAAAACGTATATTACGCAGTTTTTAATGAATGCAATATTTACGATTGCTGTAGTATAACGAACGCACCGGATTTGACATTTTTGCCGTTGGCGTTTCTATTTTTCTTTCCCGTATCTGACAATCAAACTCAAGCTTTTTTATCGAACATTATGATAAAGTTGTATACAATTAATCTATTTATTAGGACACAAGTGTGATGAAAATGATTCCGTCACCACACTGTAAGTACAAGAGATCGCTATGTTCTCCGTCAAGGCGTCACTGACATTATTATATTATGGGGTTATCGTGACTGTTCGTCTTTTCATACATCAACTACACGCACCAAATAGATTGAGTTTTACGTTTCACTCTCTGTCAGCAAGAGTTGCCTCAGGACAACCCCGGATAGACAAAAAATTACATTCAAGTATGCCTTCAAATATGAACACACCAATTGTCATTATTCGTGCTTCTCTACACAGTGCACCAATCACGGCTCTTATAAACTTAAGCTTACCAAAGTCAATCATTATAATCTCTTGTCCAAACCCCAATGCAATTCGCATACCTCTAACATACCGATGGCATCGCAGTGATACACAGATCACAGGTGTTGTTTTTGCAAATGATCGCATAAGTTCACATAAATTACGACAAAGGATTGAAAACCAGCAGAAAACTTTATTTTCCTCACTTTCTTTTAAAACACACTGAGAAAAGCATGTAGTAGTGAATTAATTATTTATTTATTTATTTATTTATTTATTTATTTATTTATTTATTTATTTATTTATTTATTTATTCATTCATTTATTTATTTATTTATTTATTTATTTATTTATTTATTTATTTATTTATTTATTTATTTATTTATTTATTTATTTATTTCACCAGAATGACCATTATTACAGAATTTATAAACAAAATACAATAGTAGTAATTCTGGTGTGGACCATGAAAATAGTCCTTATGGACTAGTCCAGTCCATGGCCCAGACTGTCAAGTAGAAATTAACAATGTACTACTAGTAAAGAAAATTGATTAATTAATTAATGTATTTCCTTATTTATTTACTCTGTATTTCTATGTTTAGTTCTATGTATTATTTATTTACTGTTATAACTAGTCTTTGTAATATTTTTTTTAATAATCAATTCTGTTAGGTGAATACTACGCCCTTGTGTTTTTTCCTATTGAAATAATTGTATACAGGGGAACAGAGTTGTCTAGCATTACGGTTGCTATCTTCTTTTATCCCAGCCATGGATCAGTTGCTCATTTTATTCTATTTAATTTTTTAATATTTATTATTTCGCAATGTACTCTCTCTCTCTCTTGTCGTATGTTTTTAATTCTTTGTACTACCTGTAATCTATGGCAAATAGATAAATACAAATTTTCCTGAATATAACATGTAGGAGTTGACTATGTAGTCGAGTTTTCAAGAGTACGATCTACAGATGTAGGCATATCGATACTTGTATACATACCCTGTTTATTTCAGTTAGACTTAATTTAGAGACACAGGCTTGTCGGTCTAATTGAGTTCCTTCATTATGTTGTGTTTTCTAATCACTATTAAAGATTCAATACATTTGAATGTATATGCTTGATGCTGTATGTTACGAATACTTTAGTTAATGATTTATCATGAATTGAAAACGTTGTTCTTGTAGTGTGGGGTTAACAAGTGGACATATGGCATATCGTGCGTGTTGATGCTGTATATACAGGATTTTAATTAGAGGAAACGAAGAATGCTTTTTTGACAGTTTCATAAAAACAACAGTAAACATTCGTTTAAATATTATACTTAGAGTAGAAAAGAAATGACTAACGAACAAACCACTAGTACATAACAACACAATCCATCAGTACGAAGTAACAAATTACTGACAAATAATCGAAAACATACAAACAATACAAACAATACAAACAATACAAACAAACAACACGCAGTGTACACAAAAACAATACAAAACTGCACGCGACAGACAAACACTCGACAGATAAATAAAACAAACGACAAACACACAATCCTCAATTACTATATAAATAATCCACAAATAAAAAAACACAGACAACTGACACACACTAGAAATCGGTGCGAGAATTATATACCATGAAACTCAATGCATACATTCAATGTCAGATGATTCGACAACACGTCATGATAACCAAATAGTTATACACCGATTTTATGTCACGCATAATATAATTATCAGATAACTACGTACATTAACTACTGAATTCCAGCCGTCACTTTTAATTATGTTTTCACATTCACGCGATGCTTACTACACTCTTTAATGCGTTATGGTTTAAATATCATAAGATTATTACATTTTGTTTCATGTACAAATGATTTAAAATGTTATTATTAACTGAAGTATTGTTGGTTTCAAAGAATTGTACCACCATGCCCTTGATTTAAAACGTTGATTCACAGTTATATGTGGATTGGGCAAGAGTACTCGTACATATCATTTACCCGTCAATCTGTGCATTTGATGAAATCATTGAATGTGAAAATCAGATTCCAAAATGATCAGATTTGCAATCATCAGTGATTCAAGTACCAGACGAAAAACACCTAGACATCATCATCAATATGTGATGGAACCATGTAACAGAAAATATGATTATGTGATTTCCCCTTTTTGTTGCCTTCTTTCACTGCATGTGGCATTATATGCGTTTCAGTTTCTGTTTAAATTACAAACATAGATTTTGTTGAGAAAAGTCATATTCGAATTATAATGGTAGATGTAATTATCAATATTGATTTCATGTTTCCATTATAGTAGTTATAAGCATATCCACAATCACAATCATTCTCTGTGTTATTAATTGTTAGTACGTTTGTGATATCTAACTCTATAACTTGAGCCATGTCGTTGACCGGTGAAGATTGAATTTGCAAAGTTCGGGCATGTATTTATTTTCTTAATATGCAATGCCCGTGTGTATTTATAAATACATATGCGTGAAAAATGCTACAAAAGCATTAACAGGAATTATAGATAAGTCTAGTGTTATAAATGGCCGTGCTACTTACGTAGATCTTATCATGAAGCTATCTTTTAGATCCAGTTTTCAAATGACAGGCACTCTAAATCGTATTATAAGTCGTATTGTGATGTCATTACATTCAGCAGAACATGTGTTGATATTATGCGCAGTTCTATTATGATTCATCTGTTCAAGTGACCTTTGTTTTACTTTCCCGTCTAGTTGATCATGAGTCGCTGCCACGTCACGTCGATGAGCGATTGGTAGATACTGTACGAGCAATCTGAGATGCATTGAGTTTGCGCAAACACGAAAATGAGATTATTTGTATTGCATGGTTATCCTTGAAATATTAAATTGATTCCTTAATTTATTCTACATTTGTTGTGATCTACTTTCCGTACAATGGCAAAGACCGTATTGTAGTTTTGGAAGGAAAAATAGATTTAATAATTTCACTAGTGATGCTAAACTATACAAATAAAGTATGTCAGTGAGTTGACGCACACTGATCAGGTATATGTAGACTGTATTTGATCAGAATCCCGTGAAAACATTTGATTAGTATGCAATGTATCACGCGTAGTTGCAACAACGGTATATTTATTGAACTAGCATTGAATCACAAACAGAATATGAATTGGTCAATTGGCACTTGTACATTTAACGATGGTTTAGGTAATAGTATGAAGATCTATAGCAACAGAGGTTTCACTTAATAAAAATGGAAATTAATTATTATATGCTAATTTCGTTTTATAGCAACATTTGGTAGATATTATGTACATGAAACAATTTATAATTGTTTAAAGAATTATATATAATATCTTGCTCCTTATTTTTCTACATTCATTTTATGATCAAAAGTTTATAATTGTTTATCATATATATGGTGATATTTAACAAGACTTAAAATATGTAAAATACGTAAATTATTCGCTTTACATGTCACATATTCTTTGCTTTTTACACAATGAATCTCATGGCGGCATGTCTTTCTTTTAAACGTATAATATTAATAACTAGGAATATTCTAGGATAAAGGAGTCATTCAAACAATGACAACAATAAGATTGTTTTTATTGCGAGCAATTCAAAACAACCATATAGTTTTAACGATGTATTCGACTTTTCATGAAATAACAAAATTCTAAAGATTTGATGTTGCGTGATTACTGTGAAGCTATATACCTAATGAAATGTAGTTGATAACAGCTGAATACATTACGTTCTACGGCATCCCTTACAAAAAATGCAACCATTTCCTATCCCTGAATAGCAAACAACAAAATCGTGATTCATACAGCTTCAGTATGACTAAGTATATATGATCGTACGGTCATAAATTGTACACATAGGGCCAAGATGAAAACATGTGAAATAATATAAATTGTATACATAGGGCCGAGATGAAAACATGTGAAATAATATAAATTGTATGAAAATTGTTAAACAAGCAAATGAGTATTTGGATTCGACGTTACTCGCATCAAACATAACGTGTGGAGGAAAAATCTAGAAAAATCTTTACCATGAATGTGAAGGTAGTTTAATTTGCTTTGAATACTGATACTAGTTATATGTGATGCCAGAATAGACAACTATCGTGCAATTAACCATTGTTATATGGAGAGAGACAGACGTTAACAAACACTATTGTGTTACCATGGGAACATCTCAGTCGCAATGATCTTCACCTGCACGAGATAACGAAGCGAGTCTGGGCGCTATGCAGCTATACCACAATTAAATTTGTCATTTAGAAAGAAATCGATATGCTGGTTTGAGCACATCGTATCCAATTTACTTCCATTTCCCCGTGAATCGCGGTGATTTTACATGACCAAATGTTGACAACCCACAGTGAGTTGTTGTTGTCATGCAATCGTCAGCTCGGACACTTTAATAAATTGCGTGAAGGCAAAAACAGTTTGAAACAACATAACACATTCGGCGTGCGTGATAAACGAGCTGTCAAAGTTTTGAGAGCAGTTTTACGCATTCTCCTTTTATAACTTCTATTTAATGCTTAGTCTTTTGGTAGTTGATTCATTCAATTTTGATGCGTTTTCCATGCGCTGCAAGTTGGTACAGAAAGCGGTCACTTGCGGCCCATATCGTACGGTAGCCTCGACAGTCTTGCGTTTAATGTATCAGCCACTCTGTCCCCGTCTGAGTTAGCGAAGCATTCAGACAGGCATGGAATTGTGGGATTCCTCACTATATTATTCACATGCGACCAATTAAATACATTTTCTCATCACGCTTGGCTACCGAGCAACGGTCGTACGAGTATAAAATAAACCTCCACAGGGAAGTGATTCGTTCAGCCAGCCTACATTCACCTGTTGTGTACGCTGCAATTATTCCCAAGTGAACCTTCTGACGCAAATTCACTTCACAGCCCATCAACTCAAAACTCAGTCGCCATGTAACAGAACACGGCACTTGTGCTCATGCACGACTCGTAAATTAACATTCGTGTAATCTTGTTTTGCGTGTATAAAAACGAATTTGAATCACGAGTTTATAACAAAATAGTTGGATTCATTTATATATAATGTAACATATTACCCTGACCTTTGATGGAAGGGAAAACTATGCAAGAGTGTTGAGTCCTGGTTATGTTTCCATGGAAACACTTTTTCTGTCCAACTTGGTGCTGTGGCAAAATGTAATCGGGTTTATTTTGTGAAAAATGTGATTATATTCAGTTACCCGAAATTAAAATACTGTACACCCCTTTCAAGCATTCATACACTATCAGCTTGATGCGTGTGTTCGTGGGAATCGTAAAAAACACACAGCTACACAAGTCTGTGAACACACAGTGTATGATGTGAATCACAATCAGAAATGTTAACTTTCTAAATTGCCTAGTTTTTTCTGTTAGATTGTTGTTCCAAGCAAGAATAAAATAGAATAGAATAGAATAGAATAGAATAGAATAGAATAGAATAGAATAGAATAGAATAGAATAGAATAAAATAACATAACATAGAATAGAATAGAATAGAATAGAATAGAATAGAATAGAATAGAATACAATACAATACAATACAATACAATACAATAGAATACAATAGAATAGAATAGAATAGAATAGAATACTCATTCATTCATTTACTATCGTACAAGTCACTTATAATCGTATAACAAAATCCTGTCAATACAATATTTTAATGGCACAACTAAATAACGCAGCGAGTCCAAGCGTACCGATAACACTTTATTAAGTTCAATATATCATCTATAATCTCATGAAATCCGGCCTCGTATAAATTTGCGTATAGCAATTTCACTAAAAAGAATATTTTCATTTATATGATTTGTAAAACAATTTGAGCATAAAGCTCTGGGTTCCCAGGCTGTCAATCGTATCAATCTAGATTTGGTATTTAGTTTTCCGATAAATTAATGTTCACTCAGACGCACACCAATGTGAATTACTTATAAACGCAACGAGAGATTAAGTTGCCACACATACCACAATCTGCTACACGCGGCAACGTTAATTAAGGTAATGCATAACTAGTGAATACTTATGGGATCAGGAAAAATAAATTACAATTACGCTTCATACTATTATTAATATTTACATTCAGTTGACAAGAAACCTTGTTTTACGAACAGCTCAAACAGTGATAATATGCAAATGTATAATACATCTAAAATACCTGTCATATTTATAATTTATATATTAGTATACATACAAGAGACGGGCAAAGTTTTGTCTGAACTCTCACATTTTATCATTTGTGAGAACATCTCTGACAAAATATATTTCATCCTGCTTAGCGCCAAACATACTTTGCATCGGTCGCTGCGTCTCCCTTGGATTCATTGTATATATCACGATTCATACACACCCAGTAGACTGCCTGATAACACCCGTGTTATGTGGTGCAATTAATGAAAACAATGTAAACTCGGACCCGAGTACTCACCCCCAAGCCTGAGAATGACATACCATCGAAAACAGTATGACGAACAAAACAGAAGACACGCAGTAGATAAGACACTGACTTCCCCAGCTATGCATGGTGTTGGTGAAAGACCCTTCTGTTTGAGAGTAATGCTTCAGTCAACGTTGCTACCTTGCTAACGCAAAGAAATATTTTCTTTAACCTCCGGGTATAGAAGTTGTATCTAGCATCGGTAGTTGCTTAAGAACAACCACTCAAAATGTACGACTTATCAGCGCTGTCGTACTGACAAGCTACTTTGAGTAGGCCGTGACATCACCTCGGCGGAGCATGCTCATTAATAATTAATCATCGGCAATCATAAGTTGCATTACATCTTCGCGAACTCAGAGCGATGACGTCGTACGTCCTTGTTCGGTCGGTCATGGACTTTGTTCACAGGTTGTGTTCCGTTACTGACATATTTCAATTGTGAGCGTTTCAATTGAATGTCACGGGTTACAAGGTAGATTTTTAAGTTATGTAAACTGCTGTTAGTTGTCAGGAGTTTTTTTTAATGAATTTCCACTGTTTATAAAGGATAAGCGACCAACGATCGTACGAGAAAGTACTTTTTGGCTCGATTTTGCAGTAATTTGTACTTGAACTTAATACTCGTATCTAGCAATTTCATCCGCGTATTTCCGTGCCATTGAGTATTTCAATCGTTGTGCCAGGATAATGCGGCTCGCCATATTAGTGTAACACGCCACTTCTGTAAAACACGTGTAAACCTCCAAAAATAACGCGCTCCTAATGAGCAGCAAGACTAGAAGACCCTGATAGTCAAACTCACGTGTACACACAGCGGGGTACATATCGATGTTCGTTGGAATGCAGCTGTTTTCAACTTGGTGGCGCTGTGATACCTACTTTTACTTCACACTATATCTGCTGAGTATTGTCTGTTTTTTTGTCTACAATGAATTGTGGAAAATGACAATACACTAACCCACAGACACGGCGAACAGATGAAAGCAACTGTCAATTAAGTTTCATATCGTCTGCAGTCCATTCATTTCATGTCTATTTTATTGTGTTATAATGTGTAAACTATGAAAACAATGTGACAGAAAGCAAATAATATAAGATAGGACATAAACCTTGTAAAATGTAGGCCATGGCTGTCTTTTAAATGTAAATATTATCTTTACGCTAATACGCTCGGTGAATGTACTATATTACGTCCAATGATTTGACAAGATAAACGAAACAACAAACAAACTATTCTTATGATGAGCGCTGTTTACAGGGTTGCAAATCTACGGCATCCCTTCTTTTTTTTAAATTGATCTTGCCATTTATAAGTCGATTAGCTCCGTCTTATTCATTGACGTATTCAAACTATTAAATGACCATAACACAAGAAATACTATTTCTTTTATCGGTGTTATAAATGTTGAAAAGATATGCCAACTGCCGTCCTTGTCTCATTAACGATTCCAAAGGCACACACATATGTACGCTGTTCTAGTGCAATGCCATTAGAAAAAGGCCTTAACGCATTTCACACCCAGATAACCTTTGAAATCACAACACAATTTGCCATTATTCTATGGGCCATTGAGCCAAGCAATGGAACATTGGTTTAGTATTTTACAGTTCTTCAAATTGAGTCTATCATCAAGGTCGACGTATTCCAGATTCCAGAGAAGCCTGCGTGATATGCCCGAGAAACGACTCATTGTAAGCTTCACAACGTATACATTCAACTAGGTTATATTATTGCCTTTGATGCGATGAGTCGAATGTCATTCCTTTTGATCAATGTTATTGATGTTAGTTTAGTTTTAATTTCGGAACGTGTCAGAGCTGAAAGCAATGATACTGTCCAATGTTTGATAATTGAAACCTATGCTATACTGCTATGTACCGTGTAAACTTACATGAAATAGGTAATTGTGGTTTGTTTATTATATTATGAGCAGAAACGAAACAGGGTGTCCGACTTCATCCGATCGACATAGAAGCATAATACGCGCATTTTTGCACACAGCACTTTGAGAATGCACTTCGATGTTGGTGTAACCATGGAGGTAGAAAAGAGATGAGTTGAAAGAAAATTGTGGGAAAAGGTTCGACGTATGTGTGTGTGCGAGAGAGTAAAACAAGGCGATGTTGACTGTTTCAAACCTGAAGAAGAACTGATTTATTTCTCAGTAATACAGAGATAGTTAACACGTGTTGTTTATACAGTTGAAGTAAACAACTACTACTAATACTAAATATAAATTCAGACATGAAAGGCGGCATTAAAACTATCTACACACAGGATGTTGCGTAATCCATCTACTAATACCAGCCATGAACAATATGCGGTAAGAGTCTGTTTGATGGCGGCAGCGTTTGAGATAATACGACTACACAGATTTTCCGACACTCCGGGCCAGCGAGATAATAAACGATCAAAGTGAAAATTAAGAATTAATACAAATATCGAAACAATAACACGAGCAAATATAATAACAATTCGAACATCTACGCGGTAATCCAAAGAAAGTAGTATAAATTCAATACGTATGTGAATACAAGTACATAGAGAATGTGTAAATTAAAAATAAACGAAAGAATTTAGATACAACAAACGAACTAATGTCAAGCACACTGTTTACAGTACAGTACGATATACAGATTACATATTGTCTTAACCCGAGAGTCTAATAAATTCCTTTGCATTGAGTGCAGCCATTCTTTTTGAACGCGTTGTTTGCACATTGTCTATTGTTCGTTGAGTCGCTGAAATTGTATCGCTGACGGACGAACTGTTAAAACTAATATCTTGTACTTCAAGGGGGTACAGTTTTATGATTTATGCGGGTCAAATTATTTTTTTTGAACTCTTCGAAATCAGTCTGACGGGAGTGTTCTTTGTGAGAAATACCGATGGCTTCTAAGTCCCAATATCGCGAGAAATTGAGTTCGTCGTTAGTACTGTCTACCATAACCTTTAAACACGTAGCGTTCATAACTGATGTATTGTTATGTATGTTGGTCGGTCCAGATAGAAGATAGCCCAATTTCGACTGAACTGCAGTTGGCCCAGGACCCCGAATCACGTTATCTTGCACAATGGACCAATAGTAGTCGGCACCTATCAAAAGCCCTATTTCGAAAGTGTCCTTTTCGACATGAGGTGCGAGTGAGAGTTTTTGTAGATACTCGTATTTAGAAACAGTAACACTCACGTAATTAGTGACTGGAGTGGAAATTCTTGGTACAACCAGGGCGTCAATGGAAACCGGTCCTTGCTTTGTTTGTAGGGTGATATGAACAATAGGTCTTGCTTGAACAGTCGTCTTGTTAGCACCAAATGTAGCGAGATTTAGGTTTTCTGTTCGGCATTTCCGGGTGTCAATCTGAAGTCTGTCCGCTATATCTTGGGTAATAAACGTGCGCTGGGCGCCTTCGTCTAGTAATATGTTGACAGAAGTTCCCTGTCTTGAACTGGAGATAGTCGCAGAGACAGTTTTAAGTAATACTGGACTGGTAGTTGGTGTCAGTTTGACGTGTGTGTCTTCAATACCGGAAGTTTGTGATTTCACGGGTGTCTTCTTAGCATTGTCGCAGAGCGTAGAATGGTGTTTCCCGTGACAGAATTTACAGCGATATTTAGACTTGCACTCGTGTACATTATGGTGTCCTAAGCAATTAAAGCACAATCTGTCTCTTTTCACTATAGCCATACGTTTATCAGGTCCAATTATGATTTCACAAGCATGTGCTGAGTGGGCAGCTTTGCAGTATGCGCATTTGATGGGTCTAGGCTTGAAATCGCAAGATCTGTTTGACTTGTATCCAACATGAAAAGATGTTGTAGAGGGTGAATATCTTTCAGTGGCGTGTTGTTCATTGAATTGTTCTATCGGATTACCCGCTTGTCTAGCTTGGATTTCTTTGTGTATGGCTTTCTTCAATTCTGTTATCGACCAGGCCTTATTACCATGTTCGCGTGAAATCTGGGTTCTTGTATTTGCAGGCAACTTCTCGAAAATAATCGGAACAAGTAGATCGCCATAGGAATCCTCCTTTTTACCAAGAGATCGCAATCCACGAATGTAGGTTTCTAGATTGTCGTAAAAATTGGTCATACTTGATAAAGAATTATCGGGTGGTTGTAGTATCATGAATTTGTTTTCGCGTATCTGTTAACCGACTTAATTAGTTGATTATTAGCTGAATTGCTGTGTTATGTCTGTCATCGTTTAGGCCTATTTGAAGTTTTGGACGGAACTTGGCTCAGTGATTTGGAACTAATTACCAGATAACCGTCGCGATTCTGACAGTTGGTATCCATAGTTATTAATGTAGTGAACGATTAATCAAAAGATATGACGTATTCAGTACTTAGTGTGATTGGCTTTATGATTGAAGGTTACGCCTTAGAGTCTTTTTACTGCTTTGTAATTGGTTAGAGTTTTGAAAATGAATAAAGAGAGTTTGAGTTGGTCTTGGCGAATACTCCACGACAGACGCAGTCGAGAGTCCAGTCCAGGGGCGAGCCTTGAGGCAGTCCAGTCTTGGGCGAGTCTTGGTTCAGCCTTGTGAGAGTCTTGGGGACTTTTCCCCAGAGCGCTGTGTCTTATAGAGTGCTCCAAAAGATCGACTAAGACGAGAGTTGAAACGTATTTCGTTGTGTGTGCCTTATTTGACTGTAAAGTTAAAGTGACTTTCCCGATCCCGTACCTCAAGGGGACGAGAGAGAGACGAGACGAGTTTCCCCCCCTGACGCGTGTGGAGAACCCCGAGAGAAGAGATATTTACCCCTGATAGTAGCTCCCGTAATGCCTTCATGTAGCTAGAAATAATCTTATGTGGTTGACCATACCTTTGTTCTAAGAGTGTCAGTGCTTCTGAGTAGTTTGCGTTGGTTAACTGCAGACCTTCGACAGTTCGTGCTGCTTCACCACTTAGTTGTGTCATCAAGTACTGGAATTTTTGGATGTTTTCCAGACTAGAGTCATTATCTACGGACGACCTAAAGGCGTCAATGAACGTGGTCCATTTCAGAATGTTACCTTCAAACGTTGGTAACTGTAACTTGGGTAGGTTGACCGTTCTTGTTGTTCTTGATGTCATCGAAGTATCGGGTGATGTGGGTGTCTCTGTTACCGGTCTTTGTTCAGTGTTTCTCTCTAGAAAGCTTTGAAAACGCACCAAAGTTTCGTTTATCTTGATTCCGTAGTCATCTGCTTCTTCGAATATTTTGGCGTATACTTCATCGTTTTCGGCTTCATCCAGTATTTTGTCATCGCATTCTTGAATGGTTTTTAGACATTGCCTTATATCTTGTATTGTTGCAGTCATCAAATCTTTATCGGATGTCAAGAATTCGTCTTTTTGCATGAGTTCTTCGGCTTTGTGAATCTGTTTGGTCATCTGTCCTCTGTTGCCCTTACGCTTCTTGCTTGCTTTCTGGCCGTCAGTTTCTGCCATATCGATGATGTCTTGGTTTACTCTCTGTTTCAGTTCAAGATCCTGGTCTCGGCACCATAAATTCTAATGTGGGAAAAGGTTCGACGTATGTGTGTGTGCGAGAGAGTAAAACAAGGCGATGTTGACTGTTTCAAACCTGAAGAAGAACTGATTTATTTCTCAGTAATACAGAGATAGTTAACACGTGTTGTTTATACAGTTGAAGTAAACAACTACTACTAATACTAAATATAAATTCAGACATGAAAGGCGGCATTAAAACTATCTACACACAGGATGTTGCGTAATCCATCTACTAATACCAGCCATGAACAATATGCGGTAAGAGTCTGTTTGATGGCGGCAGCGTTTGAGATAATACGACTACACAGATTTTCCGACAAAAATTGTGGTTTTCTAAGACGAGACGTTAATAGATATACCACAGGGTAAATAAACTGCCACATGGGAAACTACTCTGCCTTTTGTCGATACGCCGACTGGAGTTAATGATGTCAATTAAATAAACAATACAGTGGTCTCAGCAGTCGTGTTTTTCGCAAAGAGCAAAAGTTCAGTAACATGTAATGCAGTATGTTTATTTCAACTGTGCAATCGCAAGAAGTAGCGTGACGTAGCATTGCGTTATTGTGACATTTAAACATGACGACTGAAACATGATATGCATCGTGGCTCATCGGTATATTTAAATTCGTCTATGAATTATATCACAACCAATCCATATTCATATTAGGAATCGATGATAATAAACAAATGGACAATTCATAAGTATGAAATTATAAAGGACTGGCGGACATTCCGCTATCCTACAAAAACAGTATTAAACTATATAAACAACGTCAAATACAACCAATTGCAAGAAATGATGCCTTGTGTCTCAAGTCGCTTGTGTACATTCTGCTTCACTGTGACATATACTTTTCTAAAAATTAACATTGAAAAATTATAAGGCTTGTTAAAATATTTCAAAATACAATAAATAATGAAATCGACATGTGGCTAAAAGGCGGTTGCCTGCCGTGTACATTTGTGATAAAGTGCGACTTTAACTTTTTTTTTTTTTTTTTTTTTTAAATATTTTTTGTGCCAGGCGACAGTTCCGGACATTCAGTGTCACTGTTGTCTCTCCTGACTTTTTTTTTTGTATGTGCAAATTGCAAGTGCTAGTGAAGACACATAGTGCATTTTGCCACAGAAGTCATATTCATGTTTGGGACTACATGACAGGGTTGTGTGGCCATCTCTCTGTCAAATGGCAATTTGTAATGCGCTATCCTGGCGTCAACCAGGCCCGGTCGAACACAAGCACCTGCGAACCTTAACCAAGGTTCCCCCAAAGTCGCATTCGTTAGTGAATGAATCTCGGCCAGTGGAATCGGCCTTCCCATTGAGTCTGTGGTACACTCACCCAGGGTAGGGGTCGACCATTTTGATGTTCAGCCTAAGGTAGGATTTGAACTTGGGTCTACCGATCATGAGTCTGATGCGACAACCACTATGCTACCAGTGACCAGCGACTTTAACTTTGTGTCTGCAGATGCTTACTATAAGACGAATCACACTGGTATGACGGACAAGTAAGTATCACTGATTGTGCCGCTGTTTTTGTTTACCCATGCGTGGCAGTCAACGAGAAAGAGCTATTTACGGAATCAGCTATGGTTGATTGAAACAGACTTGTTATGGACAAAATACTTACATGTTATTGTATATACTAGTACATCTCCTCTACGAAAGTCTCCTTCAAATAATAAATACATTCATGACATAAATGAACTAAAGTTTTATTTACTTAAACTGCAATTTACTATTTTGAAAATATTTGCATACGATTATATACATGTGATAGATGTGTGCATGAATGATACTTGTATATATTATTGTTATTTACGAGACAAATAGAGCACGACAACTTAAATTCGACATAATGTTTTTAGTTTCAGAAATTACATAATTTAGGCCGAGATATATAGTAATTTATTCAATATTATGCGCACATTAAACAAATACATTTGAAGTATGTAAAAAAGGCTTAGGCATATATCAATTTTAGAAATGTAACTTATTTATAAATTATTAAAAATGATTTCGGCTAAATTAGGCTTTAGTCAAAGTATATATGATGTCCATTATTCAATGTAGGGGTGTCAGGAGGACTGTATGACGTAGAGATAGTTGTAGTTGGTTGTGGATAATATGGTTCCGGAGACGCCCCAGTGTTCGATGTTGCATATATCTCTGCCTGTGGCGTGTACACGTACGAAGTTTCACCAACAACTGCAATAAATTTAAATAAATGATTTTGCTTTGTGTAAATTTAGTGCGCGTTAATAGGCGGGCATCCCATTGAGAACTGTTCAAGTATTGATAACTGTATCGAGGGCGGAAACGTCCTCATGTTAGTTTCACTGGACCAACTCATAGACATATCTGTCTACTGTCAGATGAGTTACTGATAAATTATTGCACGTGGTCATAAAACAGTGAACAGTGAAACAAAAAAGTTCGGATTATATTCGGATTACCACACAGAATGAGTTAAAGAGGTAATGTGTGTGATGTCAAATTATGTACACTCATATCTATATGGTTTGCGTGAATTTTATTCAACACTAATTTGAGTAATGGTAGTGGAAACCTTTCATTTTTTTCAGATATTAATGAATACTACTGATAAGCAGACTGTACGAAGTTGTTACTGAGTGTTGCCACTATAATTCATTAAACGTTCAAATAATGTATATATTATGTCATACCTGTTGCTAAGCAACTGTCAAAACTTGGTTCGTTGCTGTGACAGCGACACAACTATAATTGCTAGCGCCAGTTAATATACAATACATCACAATTATTTCACGCAAATCAAAGTTCATCATAAAAATATGGATTATCCACGACTACATGAATGGTGTATCACGATGGTTAGCCAAAACTCACCGATTGGTGGCGATGTTTCCGTGTGTTCAGTTGGTTCGTGCACAACAACAACAACCTGCAACAAAACGAAATTAATGACCTAAAACATGCTTTCATAATCAGCATTTCTTACCATCATAACTTTTACGGAGTTTCGTCATATTGGTTCCAAAGTTGTAACTAGTATATAGAAAAAATCAAAATAGAACAGACGAAATTCGAACACATAGAGTTTACGGAGTTTAGTTGTAACTATTATTTGGAAAAAGTCAAAATAGTATCACGGGGGAAAATCTCTTCTCTCGGGGTTCTCCACACGTGTCAGGTGGAAACACGTCTCGTCTCTCTATCGCGTCCCCTCGAGGTACGGGATCGGGAAAGTCACTTATACTTTACAGTCAAATAAGACGCACACAACGAAATACGTTTCAACTCTCGTCTTAGTCGATCAACCGAGCACTCTATAAGACACAGCGTCCTGGGGAAAAGTCCCCAAGAATCTCACAAGGCTGAACCAAGACTCGCCCAAGACTGGACTGCCTCAAGGCTCGCCCCTGGACTGGACTCTCGACTCGACTCGACTGCGTCTGTCGTGGAGTATTCGCCAAGACCAACTCAAACTCTCTTTATTCATTTTCAATACTCTAACCAATTACAAAACAGTAAAAGACTCTAGGGCGTAACCTTCAATCATAAAGCCAATCACACTAAGTACTGAATACGTCATATCTTTTGATTAATCGTTCACTACATTAATAACTATGGATATAAACTGTCAGAATGAGTAGTCTAAATAGCGGCGGTTATCTGGTAATTAGTTCCAAATCACTGAGCCAAGTTCCGTCCAAAACTTCAAATAGGCCTACACGATGACAGACATAACACAGCAATTCAGCTAATAATCAACTAATTAAGTCGGTTAACAGATACGCGAAAACAAATTCATGACAATAGAACAGACGAAAATCGAGCACATAGAGTTTACGTAGTTTAGACATATTAGTTGCAAAGTTATAATTAGTATATGGAAAAAGTCAAAATAGAACAGACGAAATTCGAACACATAGAGTTTACGGAGTTTAGACACATTAGTTGCAAAGTTGTAACTAGTATATGTAAAAAGTCAAAATAGAACAGACGAAATTCGAACACACAGAGTTTACGGAGTTTAGACATATTAGTTGCAAAGTTGTAACTAGTATATGGAAAAAGTCAAAATAGAACAGACAAAATTCGAACACATAAAGTTTACGGAGTTTAGACATATTAGTTGCAAAGTTGTAACTAGTATATGGGAAAAGTCAAAATAGAACAGACGAAATTCGAACACATAGAGTTTACGGAGTTTAGACATATTGGTTCCAAAGTTGTAACTAGTATATGGAAAAAGTCAAAATAGAACAGACGAAATTCGAACACGTAACGTTTACGGAGTTTAGACATATTAGTTGCAAAGTTGTAACTAGTATATGGGAAAAAGTCAACATAGAACAGACGAAATTCGAACACATAGAGTTTACGGAGTTTAGACATATTAGTTGCAAAGTTGTAACTAGTATATGGAAAAAGTCAAAATAGAACAGACGAAATTCGAACACATAGAGTTTACGGAGTTTAGACATATTAGTTGCAAAGTTATAACTAGTATATGGGAAAAGTCAAAAGTAAACAGACGAAATTCGAACACATAGAGTTTACGGAGTTTAGACATATTAGTTGCAAAGTTGTAACTAGTATATGGAAAAAGTCAAAATAGAACAGACGAAATTCGACCACATAGAGTTTACGGAGTTTAGACATATTAGTTGCAAAGTTGTAACTAGTATATGGAAAAAGTCAAAATAGAACAGACGAAATTCGAACACATAGAGTTTACGGAGTTTAGACATATTAGTTGCAAAGTTGTAACTAGTATATGGGAAAAGTCAAAATAGAACAGACGAAATTCGAACACATAGAGTTTACGGAGTTTAGACATATTAGTTGCAAAGTTGTAACTAGTATATGGGAAAAGTCAAAATAAAACAGACGAAATTCGAACACATAGAGTTTACGGAGTTTAGACATATTAGTTGCAAAGTTATAACTAGTATATGGGAAAAGTCAAAATAGAACAGACGAAATTCGAACACATAGAGTTTACGGAGTTTAGACATATTAGTTGCAAAGTTGTAACTAGTATATGGGAAAAGTCAAAATAGAACAGACGAAATTCGAACACATATATTTTACAGAGTTTAGACATATTAGTTCCAAAGTTGTAACTAGTATATGGAAAAAGTCAAAATTGAACAGACGAAATTCGAACACATAGATTTTACAGAGTTTAGACATATTAGTTGCAAAGTTGTAACTAGTATATGGAAAAAGTCAAAATAGAACAGACGAAATTCGAACACATAGAGTTTACGGAGTTTAGACATATTAGTTGCAAAGTTGTAACTAGTATATGGGAAAAGTCAAAATAGAACAGACGAAATTCGAACACATATATTTTACAGAGTTTAGACATATTAGTTCCAAAGTTGTAACTAGTATATGGAAAAAGTCAAAATAGAACAGACGAAATTCGAACACATAGATTTTACAGAGTTTAGACATATTAGTTCCAAAGTTGTAACTAGTATATGGGAAAAGTCAAAATAGAACAGACGAAATTCGAACACATATATTTTACAGAGTTTAGACATATTAGTTCCAAAGTTGTAACTAGTATATGGGAAAAGTCAAAATAGAACAGACGAAATTCGAACACATATATTTTACAGAGTTTAGACATATTAGTTCCAAAGTTGTAACTAGTATATGGAAAAAGTCAAAATAGAACAGACGAAATTCGAACACATGGATGTATGCGAATCAAACGCGATTTAGATGCAATGTCACGAAAAGATACATATTTGGTATTGCATATTGATAAACACATTGTATTATGAGATATCATAGTCTAAAATGTATGCATATATACCGTTATTTTCTATGACAAAATTAATACGCATGTGCAATGTTTGATATTGAACATATCCAAAACAAATTTGCTGCAAAACAACGTTTTCAGGTCATGATACATCACAATATGAGGTTTTTACGAGGATACTGCAACATATGCACGAAGACATTACATCAGTAGTGTCGACCGACGCGCAGTGGAGGTCGATGCGACGCCATACTGTCTGAGTCTTTTCCTCTTTCCTCTTTTTACTTTTTCCTACCATGGAATGTATCATGGGAATGCCGAAATTCCAAACGTTTAGAACAGATTTGGTGGGGTTCAGTCAAACCCTGGGGCATCATGTTCTCCTATAGTTCCCCATATATCTTAAATAACGAAACTCAAAACGCCACTTATTTTGTTGACAAATGCCGACAACTTACCTTGTCTGGAGATCTCTCTCTATTATTTACCGCGAGACATGACGTCACAAGTGACACAAACGACAAAATGGCAACCACAATATAAATGCCAACACTCCCTATTCGTGTCTTGAAAACGAATTCCTTCACGGTATCAATAACTCCCATGATAACAGATATAAGACTGAATAAAGAGCATAGTATCAACACTAAGTTGAACACCATGAAAAAGACGCCCTGAATATGTAAGCAATCAATAATGAAGTTAGTTTTATCATATGTAATGGGTTTAGAGAGTGGGTTGATAAGTTACAACCGAGGACAATATAGCGTGTCCGTTGAGTGTACGCTGCGGTAATAGCAGTAAATATCTTGAAATGCCTTCTTTAGAGTAGCGTCTCGGCAAATAAAATAAATACAATATTCATAGCGATTTAAAGCTGGATATGGTTTACTCATTAATATTCACCGCACCACGCCCTACAGTAGTATCAAGGTTTAATTATCGTATTATTAAACCAATTCTGAGGTACCAGGGTTCGGCCAATTCACCACCTTTTCACTGAACAAAACACACAGATACTCGTATCGTTTCAACCTCTCATCTCAGCGCCACGTCGGAACTCTCTAACTAACTAACTAAGACCAGCCAATTACAAGGGAGTATAAAGACTACTGGTATAAGGCGTAGCTTTCAATCATACAGCCAATCACACAACGTACTGGACACGTCATATCTACTGATTAATCGCCTGCTATAACGGGAAATCTACACCTAAGAAATTGTCAGAAATAGTAGACAGATTGGCGACGATTACAGCTAAAACAAGGTCAGCTTAGACTTTCAGTTGCGAGACGTATAAAAAACACGCAGCCAGTGATACATTTCGAAAATAAAAATACAAAATAAACGCAATCAGAGGGGCCGACCACGCGCGTTGGAAATAAATAGAACGCGTTGTGACACACACTCTTTCTGGCAGCCCCTTTCACTCACGCAATATAATTATGCTATTTCCCAGGGCACTTATATTTAATACATTGACAAAAAAAACACAAGAAAAATGTAAATCAGGCTTGTAATTACTAGTAACTCAACTCGAACGCAATATTCATCACTGTAAAAGTGGATAAATTCGAACCAGCCAGTTCATGACCGGAGACGTCCGGTCGTCTTCGTTGATAACTCGCCAATTCACCGTTTAGCTGATTTTTTCAAAAGATGGATATTCAATTCATTTTTCGTCTTAGCCTTGTCTTTTCGCCTTAATCGTCGCAGTCTGCTTCATTGAATGTTTAGTTTGATAATTGTTAAACATATGTATTCAGTGTGAGACTGTTGCTTTCAAGTTGCCAACGTATTCAATATATGGAAATAGCATGTGTATGCGTTTGCGTGAGTGAAAGATGCAGGTGAGATTTCTCGTCGCAACGTGTTCTATTTATTTCCAACGCGCGTGGTCGGCGCCTTTGGTTGCGTTTATTTTGTTCTTTCATTGGCGAAATTTATCGCTGGCACCGTTTATTTTGTCATGTCTCACAACTGAACGTCCAAGCTGACTTTGATTTGGCTGTATATCGCAATTAGTTCCATTCGCTGAGTCAAGTTCCGTCAATGACCTCGTATAAGCTTAAATGTTAACAGGTTATGGAAATGTGTTAAATGATATTAACCAGCTGTCCACTAGAACTCAACTATCTAGTCGTATCGGTGACTGATCTTTAGACAAATAAAAATAAATCATGACAGTAGACTCGACTTACCACGGAATGTATTCGATTTGTTCTCGCTGAGTGAATACCAACAGCGCCAATTGCGATGGCCTAGAGAAATGACAACTTTATATTAGTTAATAACAATAATACAAAATGTGACTCGTAATGATAACAAACATTCCTTGCTCTATAAAATCCTCCACTAAGGATGAAATCATAACTATTGTATATATCGTGATGCATGGTTTACAAAACGCGTTGGACAATTGAGAGCATTTCGAAACTACTAGTGCTATCGGATGTCAACGAAAACAACGTTGTGATTCCGAATCGGGATACATATACTTGAGTGTATCGTAATTGGGGTACCAAATAATGTAAAATTTTATATTAGAGAGATCACCATGACTGCGTGTTCTACACGGTGTGTTTTATACACCAATATGGCCACTGAAAAAAATGGTTTCGATGTCGCTTTCATAAACAGGTTTACAATTCTAAATTTAGGTACTCTGCAGATGAATACTGTAATCCCCATTTGTGAGCGGGCAGGTTACGATGCGTATACCATGCTGAGAACACTCCCGTGGCTCATATTTCAAACAAAATCGTATCGCTATAATATAAGTCGTCGTAGATAGAATAAGAGAACGGATATCATTGATAACCGTGGTGCGTCGTGGTGAAGAGTTGCGACATACACACAATGCGATGATCAAACGTTTTATTTTAATAAATAACCTTGAAAACAACAAATCTCGAATGATGTGACGAAGGATTAAAATTGTTTAAATCAAACATAAGTACGTCATTGCAAATAAACAACACAGGGATGTTTTCATCGCCAATTAGAGTTGTTCAGTTGGACACTGACATTTTAAAACAGGACATCACCTGAATACAACTCATTACTATTGACATTGTGCATACGATTGTCTGTTCATTCCCAAAATATAAAATAACCAAATTATAGCAGATCATTACCTAAGTATAACACAGAACATGAATGTGTTTTGTTTTTTTCTACCTCAACACAAAACAAATAAAAATAACAGTATTTGTAAATTTACCAGAGCACCCGTCCATATAGGCGCGGCGGAGTCACGTGGCCAACCAGGGACAACAACAAATAACAGACTCACTACTCCAAACACTACCATGAGAGAACCAACAACTAGGAGCGCAATACTAATCCTCTTCACAGTATGTCTAGTGTAAGCCATTAGTCCGTCGCCAGTTTGTGGTATACAGCAGTAATTTGACTGTTCGACATGTACGCTACGTCATTACCGAGAGTCTGTATACGAGTTGTAAAATGTCGATATATTGACAATGCGCATGCGTAATCGTATTTTGTTTCTCATCAATAATATGCAAACCGAACCTGTTGTTTCTAGCTTGATTACGCACTTCAAACAAATATCACTAGAAATATGATGATTGCAATCTAATTGGAGAAATGACATCATAGTAAAGGAACATGTAATCCTGATATATTTGTTTATATCGATTCTTTTTATAGGAAATCACGTATTTTTACTGTAAACATTGGGTAAGCACTATACAATTCATAAACGGACTACTGTGACGTGAATAGGTTTACATCGTGGGTGCTGTTTTTGTGATAAGCTTCTTTTGACAGTTATGGTAATAAAGACCATTAATTGTTTTAAAAACATTAATTCCAACAACTTTGACAACGTAGTGGCAATAGAAATCGGCTTTTCACAATAAGAAAGTACTAATAATACTGGAGTTAATCTAATATTGTAGCATACTGCAAATCAAGTCTGCAATAGTTGCAAATAATCCTGGATGCCTTGTACATGGCCATCTGCTTTTCCTTGGTAAACTCTGAGAATACTATTTCTGGTTTTGTTCCAAGTTTTGCAAATTCAATTTCAGGTATTCTTTCAAGCAGGATGTTTTTGATATGTCGTTTGTAAATGGCTTCTGGTTTGAATGTCACATCCTTCTCTTCAACCAGACATTTGTAAGTATTATGTATGGAATTCATATCAACACTGGGGAAGTATGATTCACAGTTTTCATTATCTGTGACTACAATTTCTACTATACTTGCTATTTTTATGTAAATAGTAGCTTTTCCAATAGTTTTTTTTTTTTTTTTTTTTTTTTTTTGAAGTGATGTAAATTCCACAGCTAGATGACTCAATTGCTTGTGTCTCTTTTCGTAAACAGTTGATGTAGTATTTCACATTTTTGGCAAAAGCATCTAAATCCTCGTTGAGAAATGTAAACCTGGTACAGAATTCTTGATTTTGACTTGATGCTTTAATATCTATAATAGTTAAGTTTCCTCCCAACTCACACTATATAGAGCTGTTTTGTCATCATGTTGACAGAAAACACACATGTTTTGGTCAAATAGTTTCCTTCTTTTAGATGAGGAGGCTTTCCTGGAGGAAGATAAACTTACTTTCTTTTCAAACTTTGTTAGATTCAGCTTATGACGTAGAGACTGATAACATTTTCTGCGGTACTCGTATTGTACTTCTTCAGATAATTTCAATTGTTCAATTTCTTTTCAAGGTATCTATTTTTTGACCAAGCTTAGTCTATTCCTCAAAAGATGATTTGATAGTTGATAGTGGTTGTGCATTTGCTGTGCACTGCTTCTCCATTGTCAGACTTTTTATTAGATTGAAGTGGAGTTAATTTATTATTGCCCCTTTTTTCAAACATCTTCTTTGATTTGTACTAAGTGACACATGCTGTTGCTCCATGTCATGTGAGTGAAAGACATTCTACTATATTTGTATTTATTCGGTTGATATACTGTCAATAATAAATCTAAACAATAAGGATTTCATGATATAGGTTACGTTCACATCATAATATTGTTTCAATGCAATTTTTATTCTATTACCATTCGTAATTTAATAGCACCATTAAACCATGAAAAATCAATGTGTCAGCTTGACAACAAGTTGGTATTCCTTCAATAACATGAAAATAAAATTAAAAAAATAAACTAGAGTTGTTAGCTTAGCACAGTAGCCTTAACATTTTAACATATGCCGTCTGAGTAATGTATACATCGATTAGTGTTTCGCCATTAAATTTAGGGTTTTAGAGAAGTCATACATTAATAAATAATTTGTTGTCAATTTATTTTATGTTGTGTGGTACATTTTCAGGTAAAACAACTGGCGAAACGTGCATAGTGAGACGATTGACCACCAACATTGAAGGTTGCCTGTGGCAAAAATGCTAGTGCGTAAAGCGCAAAAGCCTATGGGAAAAGGATAAGACTTGCGGTACTCGATCTCGAAATCGTTCGCACCCAAATTGAAGACTACGACATAGACAATGGCGTGACATGAGGCAAACTCTCCAATCTAGTCGCGGCGTTCATTATTGCTTTTTGACAAGTCCTGGTCCTACACTCCCTACCGAGTCAGCAAATAATTGCAAACAAAATTGAAATAAGTAATTGATTGAAAATATTTTGATAATAATATTTAAATAATGTAATGACATTGCTAACGGCTAGTATAAATAGTTATAGACCACTTTCCTGATAGCGAGACGTAAGTGCAAGCAATACGTCGTAAAATGCAACAGTGTCAGTCTGTTGATATTTGATGAAAGCAAATCTTACTTATATCACGTCGATTAGTACATCCCTCAGCACAATACACAATACATATCCGGTGCGTGGGGATGCAAAACTACGTATCACCGATTTCAGTGAAAGTGGTCTAATATATCTTAGAAGCGCTAGAGGGCGCGACTTATGTAAAGGTTTATCGTGTGCAGTAAACATCTGTTACTAATCTACTGTTCTTATGTATACATTAAATATTACATAGACATAATGCTTATTGTTATTTTGAATATTAGAAATCTCCATGATTCGGCTCTTCTTGGCGCATCTCAGGAACTTTTATGTAGTTCAGTTATATACAGTTCTGAAATGTTCTGGTAAATAGTGTTGCGATGACTGCTGTGGTACCGATGGTTGTGATGAATAGTGTTGCGATGACTGCTGTGGTACCGATGGTTGTGATGAATACGTAAATGCAGGTTCATTTGTAACTGAAAACAAGTAAGATGCATTGGCTGAGCAGCACCAAAGAGTCACCAGTTGTTGAAACATTATGAAAATTATTATAAAATGGTAGCATATAGGTTGTTACCATAGTAATATATAACACAAAGTATAACTATAAGTTCGACCATACTCAATAAATAACATGCAGATATAATTATTTTTTTAACTTTTAACATTTGACCTGTGTGCGCAAAACAAAATATTTGAATACTCACCGATTGGTGGCGATGTTGATGTGTATACATGTGGTAGGGGTCCTTGAATAACAACTACCTGAAATAAAAAAATGTAAAATATTTTGCATAAATATTATTTCGTCAGGCAAAAACTATAGAAAATAACTGATCAGTGAGTTAAATAAATGAATGAATAAATAAATAAATATGATGCAGATATATGTAATATTCGCCACCATTTTACTAACTCAACCATTGATTTCACTTACCCTCTCCGGTACATTTGCTCTGCTGCTGACGGCGATACCTGATGTGATCAGCGACGCGAAGGCTAGCGCCACAAGTATGGAGAACAGTATTACCCCAGCTATATGTGTTTCAAAGACGAACTCATCCGTCCCTCGGACTAGGTCGGTGATTACAGTTATAAAGCATACAATTGAAGAAAATATTAACACCATGTTGGATATTCGGAAAAACTTGCTCTAAGGAACGTAACACAACATGCGAGAATAAATAATGAATGTGAATAAATATGTGTACTAAATGAATCACAGCAATATTATTATATTTATGATCACGTGTTAAGCGAAAGAAAAAGCGTTAGGTAGTTGTATAATCGGTCTCATGAATACAAGAGACCCCTTACCGCTGCAGTATTCCTGTGAATTGTACAACATTTATATTTTAGCTCATTACCCTTCACAAGGTAGAAGCATGCTCATAATTGAACATGCCCTGGATATTACTTATGTTTTATTAAAATGTTGACTTAAATGATATTATTATGTGGTATTAGAACTTTTGTGGAGTTATTATGGCAATTCTCAATTCATTGGCTGAAACATTTGCTATTATGAATTTTTCTTACAGTTGGATTTTAAAAAGCAGATAATACATGCTATCCTTCTGTAACATTGTGCTCTATGAAATTGTTCTAAAATATCAATTTGTAATATATTTGACCAATGTTCACAAAATAGTGTACACATTAACAATCGGTTAATAACTATAGTAAATAAAAACTGATTGGACATAGTAAAGAAGTGAACAATCTCACAGATGTGTTACCAACTTTCTCAGAAATTATGAGTAATGGTCCACCTTAAAATGATATTAATAATGTGAGTTGTGAAAGGCGTACTTACAATTGTGTATACCCTGTCATTTCTCGATGCATGGAGTCCAACACTACCAATCGCGATAGCCTTGATAAACAAATAAGGGATAAACATTGGGATGCAAATTGATAAATCATCACGATTTGACTCGAGAGAAATTCACAGTATTTGTAGATGCACATTTTTATTTCAGAACCAAACTTAAATTCGCTAAAACATAGTACTATAATATAACAGAATAAATTATAAATGTGATTTTCATATAATGCAAACAAGTTAAATTTAGTCACTGCGTGCATACTAACAATATAATCGGATGGAATTAGTAAAGGTTAAATGTTTTACCCCATTCTGACCTGACCCACCCTGTCATACAAAAAACTAATCGCAGCCAAAAATAGCATTGCTAGACTGAGAGCTGGTGAGGAGTTCAGTAGTATAAGGTTTGGTTAAAACACAGTGTGATAGACACAATAGAAATAACAAATACTATAATTAGTTGGTATTATGAAGTGAAATATGTTATTAAATGTGTTAAATTAAATTAAATGTGTTATATACCATCAACAATAACCTACAAACAATCCGTGTATTATAATTATTTATCCTCATTTGCATACGTTTCAAAATTTGGCAACACTTAGATATATACAGGTCACCAGCTGGTAGTGGAAAGGAGCCAAAATTCAAACAAAAATGCTATTTTAAGACAGGGTTTGTTCTTATTGTGGCGAAAAATGATTTTTCAATAGTCGAGGATGTGTGTAATTTTGTTGTTCTGTTCTCTATGTAAACATGTAAGTTTGGTTCCGCCGCAAATGTAGAATATTTCATACCAGCGAGAAATAGTTTGCACTACTTGCTTCCAAAGATCCCTATACCAATGTAATGTATTTGTTTATAATTATAAATCATTCAAGACACGTAAACCATTTTTAGAGCGTAATTAATTCGTAAGAAACAACCACTGTAGCTGACAGACCGCGATGTGAAACATTAAACAATGGATGTCCGGTTAAAGTTGGAAACCCTACTATTGACTACGACTGCAAAAACAAAACAAAAATCAAAAACAAACAATAACAGGTATGTCTCCCTTATCGCAATTTTGTACATACTGTGGATAACAATATTTAAAATATATGACGTATATTTGAATGATTTACCAGAATTGCCGTCCATAACGGCGTGAAAGCTCTTGGCCATCCCGTGACTGTTGCGAACACGAAACTCAGTATTCCAGTGACTAGCATTAACAAACCAATAACAAGAAGAGCGAGGCTTATATTTCCCACGGTGTGTTTTTCATAAGCCATGAATCGTCCGTACAATAACCGTGGACAGGTGTATGGTTGACACTTTGCTAAGTCCTCTGTGAGATGGCGCTGTCATATGGGTATAATACAGTCATTGTATTGTTCATCGCGTCTTTTATGTATGACAAATACGGAATGGAATATCATGGAATCAGCAGGTTTCTCCTCGTCTTTATTCTGTCTCGTCACGGATCATGAATTTATTTCAATAAGTGATGATATAATAGCACTACTTCTGTTGATTATAATGAGCCTGATGTCATTAGATCAAATAAATGCCATGAAACAATGAAATGAGAATAACTTTAAAGGCTGGGTAAAATTGCTCAAATTACATCGTATATCCAACTACAGTTAGCTGGCGTAAACTTGGTAATAAAATAAATGCGAAAAATACATTTCGTGTTTGAAAAAATCGTTTAAATTGCACTCTTGTGACTGGCATGAAATAAACATTTTAAAACAACTGACAGTAATCTTTAATATTCTTCTGCATCCGTTCTATTGAGGATGCTTTTGATGCTTCCTCTTTATTGGACAATACAATTCACAGTCTTGTCCAACTTCAAGACCTTTTTAAAACATTTTCTGGTGTTCAGGGTAGGATGTTCACCAGTCTCCTCCTCATGGTGCTGAACCTCTTCTTTGTCATTGTTCTCCCTACACAGAAAACTGACTTCGGGACCAGCTACCATCCATGTTCTCAATTCAGGGGAACCCTCTGTTATTCCCACTGCACTTCCATCACCTTCGCTCACAGCATTGGATTGCTTATGCGCCTGAAGTATTGCCAGAGCAGAAAGAGCACTTCATTTGTGAACCACACATTTTTCGGTTCTGAATTCAACTACCATTCAAGGGAGCCATTCTAAACAAATCATATATCTTAAGTGAATTGGCAGCTTAATTATTATTGTTGTTGGCAAAAAAATATGGAAACAATTCTTGTCGAGACTGTCGGTAAAGCAAAAAGTCTGCCCCTCGAAAAAAGTGAATCAGCGAAAATATGGTCATTTCTATATGCAGGATCAAATTCTAAACTGAAACTGTGTTCTGTCCGATTCAGGGTTCTTCACCCAGTCTTCTTTGGAAAGTCTGCTCTCATTTTCTCTCTGTAGTGCAATTTGTATAGGCCTCATTTAGAAGTTTATATAAACAGCAAGATGGTACCTGGTATATTAAATGCTGCCATTGCAAATTATGCAACGCTTCAAACATAATGATGAACTTGTCTTCACCATAACGTTCTGGCTAGTGCCATTGATATTGTGGCTATTCTCTAGATAGGCTGATCACCAACAATCACAGGAATCTTTCCAGGGTTCAAAACAGACACAATATCACTAGCTTTATCTATAACAAGTCTGATTGTGATTGTGGGCAAAAATGTTCATGCTCGGTTACGGATTCAATGATACCGATCTTTTGTAACCATTCATATTATGGCTGAAGTTGTAAAGATGAAACTGAAACAGGAACTTTCAAGGCTTGGATGTTTTTCAGTGAAAAAAACCCAGTGGTATGTTGGTAAATGAGTCAGGTAGTTCAGGAACTTTTTTAGCTTTCAAATGTAATGGGAATTTCTTCTGCACCTCACCTTTGTTATCCAATGTTAAATGCTGATAGGCGGAAGTACTAGTCCATGTACTTGTACATCCCACACTGTCTGTTCAAAAAATCATCCTCAACTGGATAAGCATATATGGGGCACCAAAGAGATGGATAACGGAGGAGAATTAAATAATGATAAAGTTGGAGACATGTGTGCAACTCTTCAACATGGAGGTGACAACAACAGCAGAATATTATCCATGGTCCAATGTTTTGTTGGAAATACAATCAATATAATGAGAAAACTCAAGCTAGATAGGAACCAAGATTGGGAAGCTACATTGAAGTGAGCACTGATGGGCAAAAATAGTTTTAGCGCGTATCAACTTTATGGAAGGAATCCAAATTGCCATTCACGCTAATAAGCCATTTTTCGCAAGCTGCGAGATCACGCGTGACCACGGTTTAAGCACCTTAGCAACCGATTGAGTCACGTGATACAGGTCAATATGGTAGCAACTACATTGTCCTACGTGTTGTAAACCTCATCTCAAAACAATATCTTTCCCAATGAGAGTCAGACAGCGCGCTTACGGCGAATGTAAGAGTGATCCTCGCTTTCAGTACAAAAATGACATGAATACTGTTTTTGGGGTTTTTTTTGTTGCGATTCCCGAAACCAAAAGCGCAGTCTGAAAAGTGCAGTGCCTGTTCTCAGACAGACAATTTTGGTCGACACAGAACCATCCAGGACATGTATGTATTTGTGTGGATGTTTGTGCGTATCATGGAGTGTCGACAGATTCCTGTTATCCATATGAACTACATGTAATATGTAAATCATGCATTATTTGCTGTTTCCCGTTATTTGTGAGGAAAAGCTGTTCACGCTAGTAATGGTGAAAGTAGCGGTAATATGAAGTATGTGCCTTTAGCATGTGATGCCAGTACACAGACAGATATTACATTTGAACATACTCATCGCCAAACAACTTAAAATCTTCGCACGATTTTTGAGCCCTGAGCTTTTTCCGGTCATAGATAACACATTAAATCATCGGACAGACCGAATAGTTTCAAAGAATCGATGAAATTGCAACCAAGTTTGCTAAGTCTTGAAGCGACGTATTTTTTTAGGATCATGGCGTAAAAAATCGGGGTCTTCCTTGAGCTCCAAATCGTGTGCAGCTTTAGCGATTACAAGAAGAATATTCTCTTTATAGTTTACGCAGGAAGTCTTTGAGCTGTGGCATGGCCATTCTGTTGAAGTCAGCCATGGTCGAAAAAGTGAAACTAATTGCAGCAATGAATCACTCGGAAATGTAACGCACAACACTAGGTATACGCACGATTTAGCGCTATTTTTGTTCAAAGCTTGACCTGTATCACATGACTAGCAACCGGTTGCTAGGTAAATGTAACGGTCTCACGAGATCTCGACCGAAGTGGAAAATAGCCTATCGATGAACCTTCAGCATTAGAAGGAACCACAAGAGCAAAGAGGTAGCCAAACACATTACTGCCCTATATGAAGCTAGAAAAGCTTTCACTGCTTAAATGCTCGGAACGAATTAGGAGAGATTTGGAAACAGACACGTTCAACAACAGACCCGTACACCACTGATGACAAGGTATATTACAAACGTCCTGATAACCCAGAATGGAAGGGGCCTGGAACGGTGATTGATCAAGAAGGAGCAGTAGTGTTTGTGAGACATTGGAGAACAATGGTTCGGGTACACCAATGCAGACTGCAGAATATCAGACAAACAAGAGAAATAGACACCAAAGAAAACCTGCAAGTGGACGCTACTAGTCGTACCAAAGATGTTGATGCTGAAGACAGCGAAATAAGTGAGAAGTTAAGTAAAACAGAAAGCGATGAATGTTGAAGAGCAACATCAAGCGTAGATACCAAGCGTGGAGAACAGTTTAGCAATCAACATACTGATGCAGATAATTCCTCAATCATAAGTAATTTTGAATCGCTGAGACTGATGCCAGGTATTGTGGTGAATTGTAAACATAAAAAAAATATCAACAGTTATTGATTCTATTAGATCCAAATTCAATATTAGAAAAGAGGACTGTGATGCGTTTCAGTATGTAGGCTCGGGTCTTGCAAGTAGTGAAGATCACGTCTACCTCGATCAGGATAATTATGTAGCCAATTTGACGCCTATTCAGTTTCATAAAAGCAGGGTGGAGCGGAAAGAAAAAAATCTGACAGTTAAATAGACAAAGTTACTGACGTGGGCAGATTCTTTGGGTTGCACATCAAAGCAGTCCTGGTATTCTTTTTGACGCAATGAACTTAGGTGCAAGTATCAAGAATTGAAAAGTGAGAGATCTTCTGGATTCAAATAAATTCATCAGAAAGGTGAAGTCAGAAAATCTACTTCTAAAGTTTCAACACTCAGATGATGACAAGTTATCCCTGTTTGTATTCAGTGATGCCTCTCTGGGCAATTTACCTGATGGAGCGAGTCAGGATGGTTATCTGTTTTTTTAGTGGATAAGGAAGGACGATTCTAACCGATATGTCGGAACTCAGAAGAGTGGTTCATAGTACCTTAGCTAGTGAGGCATTTGCGAAATTTATACCATCCGGTGTAACAATTGTCCCATTACCCTTGGCTCGGCTATCCCGCGCTGACACATCATGTCCATTCAGGTGTTGCTACCTTATTAATATTACTTTACTGCCTTTAATATAATAATTAGTAGGGCTTCATAGGGTAGCATTTGAAACAATTTACATTACAAAAAATAGTAAAACTAATATTGGATCCCACGCTGAGTTTAACAGCAGTGACATCACCAGTATGTCCTGGTTGTGCCTTCGACTGTCACTCTTTTAAATAAATATCTCTTGATGATTAAAACAGTACACAATACTCATCAATAATGAATAAGCAGTGTTTCATTCAATTAGGAACAAAAGCACAAAACAAATTATTGGATACTGAACACTTACTCTAGATTTGTGGGGGCTATTTTCATAATGTAACTATTCACAAATGTATTTCATCATGTTTGGAAGACAACATAATCATGAATTCCGAAAATATTAAAAACAGAGATCATTTTTAACAAACGATCAAAGAAGGAATATGCAATATTTTGGTGTAGACTGTCGGCATCTTGAAAAATGGCCGTCATATTGATGTTTTCGTCGGGTGACTAACGTGCTTGCATCACCAACCAAAATATCTTTCCATATATAGACTTAATCTGCTGGGGTATCATGTACACAGTACACGTTTATTTTGATATGTTAATGTTTTAATAACATAACAGTTATATATACGTTTGAAGAGACCCTGTGTCTTACCACTTGGGCGTGGTAAACCTTAACTTTCCCCTTAGTGACCATTGTCACTGAGCAAATAGAACAGTATATAACACGTAGTTGACTCTGCACAAGAGCCACCACGACATTAAAAATTACAATATCTCTAAAAAAATATGAGAATAGAACATATAACAGTTTTTACTCATAATAGCATATTCAATATGAATTGTATGAATTGCAATTAACGTGATGATGCAAATAAGGCCATAATTGTGAAATACACCGTCCCTTATTTATTATCTTCGATGAATAAAAAATACAGAACCTCAATTTCAAAATAAAGCATGAATTACATATATATATGAATAACAATACTATTATAAATACAAAACCAATAAATTGTATATACCAGTGTTTGCAATGGGTTGTGATAAGTGTCAAATAGTCTAATAGGTAGTCTAATCTTTAGCACTAAATTGGAAGCAGAGTATCACAAAAGATAGATTATGCCATTAATTTATCACTCTAAAATATTATATATTTGCTGATCAGTAAACAAATACAATGCGAAATGTAATATTTTAAAAATATTTTATGTAACTATAAGCCAAGGTTTTACACCTGTGATTTTACATGCAAGACAACACTAATGCAAATGTGTATTTAATACTACTGTACTCTCAAACTACAAACAATACGTGATTGAACATTGTTCAATAACCACGCGTTCAGTGTTATATAGTATGCTAGACTGTGACGTCATTAACAAACATAGGTTATTCTTCACTGTGAATTTCCGGTTCCGATGACGGGATCGGGTTATCCAGTTCCGAGTTAGGGGTTGCAGGGCCATCATATGCAAAGACAAAGGGCGCCCCTGATTGTTCAATCTTCTCCGCCTCTGGGACCGGGTTTGGGGTCATGTACATTCCGCGCTGGGGGGCATACACAAACTCTGTATCACCTGTATTTAAATAAACAAATACTCCTTCACCAATTAATCAAATAGACAGTCCGTTGGTAACTATGCATATAAACAGTCTGTATATAAATAAATCGTCATAATTATGGACATACAGTGCGTCGCTAATTCTGCAAATAATAAATATGCATATAAACAGCGAATATGCATATACACATTCTATCGCTAATTGTGCATATAAAAAAGGTTGTTACTAATCATGCATGTTAACAGTCCGTTCCTAATTGTACATGTAAACAGTCCGTTCCTAATTGTACATGTAAACAGCCCGTTCCTAATTGTACATGTAAACAGTCCGTTCCTAATTGTACATGTAAACAGTCCGTTCCTAATTGTACATGTAAACAGTCCGTTCCTAATTGTACATGTAAACAGTCCGTTCCTAATTGTACATGTAAGCAGTCCGTTCCTAATTGTACATGTAAACAGCCCGTTCCTAATTGTACATGTAAACAGTCCGTTCCTAATTGTACATGTAAGCAGTCCGTTCCTAATTGTACATGTAAGCAGTCCGTTCCTAATTGTACATGTAAGCAGTCCGTTCCTAATTGTACATGTAAGCAGACCTTTCCTAATTGTACATGTAAACAGTCCGTTCCTAATTGTACATGTAAACAGACCTTTCCTTATTGTACATGTAAACAGTCCGTTCCTAATTGTACATGTAAACAGTCCGGTCCTAATTGTACATGTAAACAGTCCGGTCCTAATTGTACATGTAAACAGTCCGTTCCTAATTGTACATGTAAGCAGACCTTTCCTAATTGTACATGTAAACAGTCCGTTCCTAATTGTACATGTAAACAGTTCGTTCCTAATTGTACATGTAAGCAGTCCGTTCCTAATTGTACATGTAAACAGACCTTTCCTAGGTGTACATGTAAACAGTCTGTTCCTAATTGTACATGTAAGCAGTCCGTTCCTAATTGTAGATGTAAACAGTCCGTTCCTAATTGTACATGTAAACAGTCCGTTCTTAGTTTTACATGTAAGCAGTCCGTTCCTAATTGTACATGTAAGCAGTCCGTTCCTAATTGTACATGTAAGCAGTCCGTTCCTAATTGTACATGTAAGCAGTCCGTTCCTAATTGTACATGTAAGCAGACCTTTTCTAATTGTACATGTAAACAGTCCGTTCCTAATTGTACATGTAAACAGACCTTTCCTAATTGTACATGTAAACAGTCCGTTCCTAATTGTACATGTAAACAGTTCGGTCCTAATTGTACATGTAAACAGTCCGTTCCTAATTGTACATGTAAACAGTCCGTTCCTAATTGTACGTGTAAGCAGACCTTTTCTAATTGTACATGTAAACAGTCCGTTCCTAATTGTACATGTAAACAGACCTTTCCTAATTGTACATGTAAACAGTCCGTTCCTAATTGTACATGTAAACAGTCCGGTCCTAATTGTACATGTAAACAGTCCGTTCCTAATTGTACATGTAAACAGTCCGTTCCTAATTGTACATGTAAACAGTCCGTTCCTAATTGTACATGTAAACAGTTCGTTCCTAATTGTACATGTAAGCAGTCCGTTCCTAATTGTACATGTAAACAGACCTTTCCTAATTGTACATATAAACAGTCCGTTCCTGATTGTGCATGTAAACAGACCTTTCCTAATTGTACATATAAACAGACCGTTCCTATTTTGCATATAAACATACCGTTCCTAATTATGCATATAAGACCATTCTAATTATGCATATACATAGACCTTTTTAATTCAGGCGTTTGTCCCCTAATTATTCATATAAATAGTTCTTCTCTAATTATGCATATAAATAGTCCGTCTCTATTTATGTATAAACGCAACCCGTAAGCATAATTTTAAATCGAAAATAAATAAAACTAAACGTGGGAATATTGTAACTTACTGTTGCCGTAAGATGGCGGTGGTTGTGGCACTCCAGGTTCAACTGAACCAGGATACTCGAAATCAGGTCCTTCCATTACCGTCACAGGGACTTCAGCCTGAAATAGTAATGTTGTAGTAATATTCAGTATAATGCAGTCATTACTTGAGAGTTAAAATATGAATATAATAAAAGTAATATACTCTATTGCTTTGAAAATATATAGATTTATTTCAAAACAGCACTGTCTGTGATTGGTCAATAATATACATATATATATATATATTTCAATTAATATATATATTTATTAATATATATATTTATTAATATATATATATTCAATTAATATATATATTAATATATATATTTCAATTAATATTTATTCAGGATGATGAGTCAATTTCAAAATTCTCATAACTCGTCTATTATATATACCCATTTTAAGAGTTATCAGTCTATATCAGCAAATCGTCAAATGCCCAACCCAAAGTAAGTGTTTCTGGCTGACATTACCTGTTCTTCGGATCTTGCGTAGCTACACAGTCCGATGCACGACATGGTGTCACGCGAAACACCCACTATAATAACCCGCTTAACTCTACAATTCAGCTCCTAAACTGGTAGCATAGAGAACATCAGTGCCTAGCTCAGCCGCTGCAACAGTTTCCATGTATTGGTGTATGACAGATAGTGAAGGCGTGGACATTACCACTATAAAGGAAAATTCAGCAAACACAATCAAAAGACAAATATGGTATATTGTTTACGTGAGAGACTGTGGAGCAAATCCTACGTAGTATTGGAATTAATAGAAAAAAATAACTCATGACGAGTAATCCCCTACCAATACTATTAAAATACTATTCAAAAATATAAAACAAACGCCCAGATGTAATGATTTTTACAAAACATGCAAGAATCGATCGTTGTTAATATCACCAGAAACAGTATTGTCATGTAATGGAAATATTGAGATATTTAAATTGAAAAAAAAGTGAATGCTAAATGACACGTCACATTTAGCATCGAGTGCGGACAGTCCGGATTCTGGTGTTGGTATACGGTATTCTAGTTTCCATAAGATACAAACACATTATAAACAAGTGTATAGGCAACCCAAATTATTACTCAGCTACTACATTTGTGTTGTTGTAATATAATAATGTGACCCCCCCCCCCAAATAGAGTTACGGTAGAAAACGTCGCATCATACCTTCTCGCTGGCGAATTTATATCCCTTTGCCATCGCTAGTGGTGCTCTATATATATAATCCTGCGATGTGAATGTGGAATTTATGATTATCACATCTCACTGCTGTTACGCATGCTATGATTGGTTGACTCGGTCACATGACATGGAATAAAAATGGATATTACATGGTATATTGCCCGCCAAGTGGATATTACATGGGTATATCACATGGATGACGTCACTGAAACTACTGCGCAACGATACTGCGCATAACAAATTGTCGTTCGCTGCACTGGTGCTGCTCTGGCCGCTGTTGCTTTCGGGGTTGCTTTCAGGGTTTTGAAGGAACTTTAGCCATCCGAAATAGACAGTGAACGTGCCAGAATGGATATTAAGTAAGATACTCTGTTTTGATGTATAGGGTATTTTTTATATGGAGCGAAAATGTACGGCAAAGCCGCCACTGAAACGTCGCAGCCGGGGTCGCTGCAGCGCGTTCTACGCGAAAACGCTCTAAACAAAGCTGTGTGGCTTGTAGGTGTGGTACGTTCGTGAGAAGGTAATTTCAGTCACTTCCATGGCACTCTGACATTTTTTATCTGTATAGTGATCAAATAACTTGCGTTTGAGAATTTCTCAGTTCATTTCAAAAATGTTATTCTCGATAATTTGAGTGATCCACACTGCTGAAACACGGTTCAAATAAATAGACTATACATGGCTGAAAATAACATTTACTGAGTGTATTTCGTTGTTTTTTCAGCAAACAATGTATGTATGTTATTAAGTAATGTGAAACTTGTTATAATAGATAAAATAAAATATTGCATACTTCAATATAAGAGTTGTTATTTTGTGGGAGAGCGGGTGTGAGTGATGTATGGTAGCTGTGATTGTCATGGTGGATGTCTGTTCGATGTGATAAAATAAATAACACATGGTTATTCGGGCAATATCACGATTTGTTGTCTGCCTTCGGGCTGTTGATCATGACCATAATTGATGATGCCCTCGCCGATATTACCCTCACAAGCATGTGTTATTATTTAAATATCATTTCTTGTTCTGCGGTCGCCCCGCCTTTTGTCCCATGTGTCTGGCAATCTGCTTTGTATACGGACGATGTAACTTGCTAGGATCAGTTTTGTTCCAAGGATATTTTTGGAAATAGCCACATTGTAATGTGGTGCCAAATAAATACAAATCAAATAGTGTTATTACAGTATATAAATCTGTAGTCTGAAAGATGTAATATTGTTTGTTTTTTTCTCTGTACAAAAAATATCTCTAGCCGTTTGCATACTATTTACATTAGTGTCTGTCTAGCTGGTATTACATATTAGTACTATATGACGGAATAAAATAATTGCTCCAAAAGCGTCGTTTAATGTTGTTTACTTGTGGTTTCCGTGATGATAAATACATGTTCTTCTAAGCCATTGCTCTAAACGTCTAGCTATTTTGAATACCTACTACGATTACCATATAATGTCAATGATATAACAAATAAATATAAATAATCAGTTTCTATGCCTCGGACAACTTCCCGAATAATTTCTTTTTTTGGGATTATTGAATACTATAAAATACTTTTCACTGAATCAACCCTTCAGCGAAAATAAATTCCAAGCGGAAATAAAATATTTTACAGCATTGGCCGATAATGAGGTAACTATTTGTTTGTTACACACCGAACAATTAATTTGCAGCGCAAGTAATGAGAGACAAGTTAAGCCATGGTGTTACTTGTCATAATTCCCCACTGCAAACCTTAAAGAAGCTGACATGAAACTTTCCGTAGAAGTCGTGGAGAGGGTGGTTATATTTTAAGCAGCGAAGTCGTTGTTCCGAGATCACAACACCTTTCTATCCTTTGGTGTTCCCTACATTTGTTTTGAATCAAAATAATATAAATTGTTAACTATGAAATAATGAACACTTGTAAAGCATTTCATTTGTCTCGATTGTTTTCAAGTTAATTTCAATTACACTAGAATTAAACAAAACATTAATCAATACAGTTTAATAAAAGTTTGAATAGATTGATGATATTTTGTGAATAGATTGGTAATTGTTATACTGTCATATGGGGCGAGGGATCTAGGAAATTATTACTAGTATATGGACGCCACAATTTAACGTGTTCTCATGTGAGAATTCCTGTTTGTTTGATCCGAACCCAACCCTTATTCGTCAAACTGTATTAATCAATATTTAAGTCCATTGATCAAATCCCATCAATGAATTGAACGTCACACGTCTTAACTTAGATGGATGTAAAACATTGTGATCACGAGGTATACTCCTCAACAAACTCCATGAACTCGAACACTGACAGAAAGATGTTGGTGCCCAACATTCGGGATCATTGAATGATATAATTTTCATCGTGAGGATTATAATGACCGTTTACTGCCTCGCAGTTATAGAACACTGTCAAACATGATACTATGTCGTCTCCGTCACGTTATTCGTATTTTCACAGGCATGTACGTAACGCCCTCTACGATGATAGGGAGACAGAACGAGTGCTCCATCTGAATGATCGTCAGATGCTATTCCCAAGTGGGCGTAAAAAAAAAAGCTAAGAGAGTATGCCACTCATAATATTTATCTAAATCGCAGCACGATTGTGATTGTGACTCCAATTTGAAATAAATTGAATCCATCATGATGTTTTAGACATTTTCTTGTAGACGCGTACGTGTCTTGTAGGATTGCTACGTCGGAACAGACCCAGTCATATAGGTGATATATACACACGTGCATGACCTTATCAAATTTGAATATTTTTTTGAGTATCATATCAAAATATTCTACAGGTTAATATTATGTTTATTACAAATATTTTTAATATTGATAGTTAAAAATATCAACAATTATTAATTATTATTTTAAGTTAGTGAAGCGAAGTATAAATATTTTAAGTCCGTCTTAGTATAGAGTGTGCGAATGTACAAATTTCACCTTCCCGGCACTTTATGTTTTTCTCTGCAGTTCAATAAACAGTCTAGATATGGCGCCCTCTGTGGCACCAATCGATCTCTCCAGTCTAACAAAAACCAAACAGTACTGCACTATAAAAGAACTGCTGTGATTTCAGTCGAACGCCTCACAAAACGTCATTGAATTACTTTTCATACAGCGTTGTTTCGTTCGGGTTTGGCGTGGGCGTCGTCCAGATTGAAAGTAGCTGCCAAATCCAACTTCTGAAATATTAAAGCAGATGAAAAAATGTATCAGGTCATTGATTAATTAATTAATATTTTGAGCACCACTGTCAAATACGCTGTTAACTTACAAGTCATTCTTACGAACAACCTGATCGGAAGGAGATTAGCAGCAACTTCAGTCATACAAACATACGCATGGAGACTTAAAATATGTTAAAATATTCTACCCACAGGAGATTTCTTTGTGAGACTGCATGTATATTTCTTAATATATTGGGAAAATAATATGAGCCTGGCGTAGAATTCTCAGACACCGTAATACAAGACAGCTACGTCTGTAAACATCAGTTTTAAAATATTAAACAGCATAAACATATCAATAAAGTACCTCTTTCTCTAGCGGGGTATAACAGCAATCGATGAAGTCCAAATAGTTGAGAATACTTATGGTTGTTAACAATATTCCCGTGCAACCAGAACTCATGTACAGGATATATGCCATGTGGGCTTCTGGTAGATGTTTTCTCAGCACTAAAGCTCCCCATGCACCGTAGATAAATGTAAACACACCACCCAAGGAGACGACGCAATACGCGATGTGCATCACAAAGTACTGTGAAAAGATATGTTTGTGAGTTTCGTTTTTGTAGAATGACTGCGTCTAAATGTGTACTAGTATTTGCTTACCAAAACAAAACAAAACTATTATGTAATTGTCTTCTTAATAACACGTGATGTACATACACGATTCTGCAAATCACCCAGCATGTTAGCCTATACCATAGACCTTGGAATGATTCTAAAGAATCAGTTATAATCGAACCACATACTGATGTCTAGTCAGTCTGTGAGAAATATTGTTAGTTTAAAAAAAAGTGCACATGACATAGTAAGTACGAGGCATTGGTATTACTCGTCCATAATGCGTTGCGTTGTGTCTCGTCATTATCTGTGGTACGCGTGCAGTCGGCCAATGACGTTACTCGTTTCAAGGCAATGGTTCAATGAACTCACCTCAGGGCGATGTTCGTTTTTCTTTGCATGTGGACTCACAGCGATTCCAAGAATACCTGCAATAATGGCCTAGAAGTAACCAATGGCAATACCTTAGTTAATACACAAATACAATTAAACGATTATCAGAAACTATGAATGCATATAATACGTTTACTCCGCAATTACTAAAAATCATGAAAACTGATTTTAGTTATTAGCTATTCACCCAACTCAAAATCTGTTGAAATTCACGCCATGGATAATTACGATGTTTTGTCTACCATGATAAAAACTATTTCACTGAAAACTACCTGAAATTCATACGTGTGTTATTTCACTTTTAAAAGTTGCATTTTTGTTCAAATTCTAGCATATATAATACTAATCGAAAATGACCTTTGTGAAACCGAATGATCCTATATTGGGTAAATGTCAGGACATTGGTGCCATGGAAATAACACTATTTAGCTGATTATTTCCATGCCATTATAATAAATATACATCATGTTATATGAAATTATATCTGGTATCATGAAAGTAATATTTTACTTAGTCGTACGTAGATTTACAAAATCAATCTACAAATTGAACTACTCTTGTGAATTTTGTATCAGTGGGTGCGTGACCGCACTACTTGTTATTAGAGACGGACATTCAATTATGAAATACGATACATATGAGAAAGTGTTTTTACTATACAATTCAGTACAGTACAGTATTGCATAATGCAGAGCGATATTGTAGTTGTGTGAACTTACCGTACTTCCCGCCCAGAGCGGCGCAGCGATGTTCCTAGGCAAAGAACCTGGGCAGTACACGTAACATGGTGCGCTGACGCAGATTGTTAGCAGTCCAGTCAATATCAATACAATACTTAGATCATCGCGATGTATCATGGTGAGTGGGGATGATGTTGTCTTGTTCAAATAAATACCTGTAAAATACAGAACAATAACATACCTTTAAATTGCTTAGGTCACATGATCATAGTATTTACCAGTATATATTTATATTTATTAGTTTTACAGGTCAGTGATATGACGAATTGAATTATGACATTTTAAGAAATGTGGCACACGTTTATTCTGGGGACAGTTTCTGTAGAACAGAGTAAGGCTCACATATTTTCAAAACTCGGATTTGAATATATATAAAACGACAGTATACTGCCAGTCACGACATACATTTTGCTATAGCATCGCTGCATGTCACCACATCGTAATCATGCTTTTTCCCTCTTTTGAATTGGCTCATTCTTGAAATATATGGCACACCGAGACGACTGCCATTCAACCATGTTGGGACATCGTTGACGAATGAAATATACATTGTATTACTATTGATCATCACTGTATGCAAGCTAGGGTATGTCTGTTTGAAACACGTTTTGAGAGTGTACATTTCAAAGCACGTACATTCTTGCTGCAATAGAGTGGGCGCCTTGTAGCTGAGTAGAAAATGAGCCGCTACGTACACTCTAACAAGCGGAGACATATGAGATGGTGATCTGTACATAATTCATTGCCATAAACCCGAATCTATGATACATTCGATGATAAATTCTCTGTGTCGCGGTTATTAGTGAGTAATTAGTAAGCCAACTACGAACAAAATGTATATTCGAATATACATGCATAACTACAACAAAAACGATTTTTATGACAGTTGCCACACACCACAATGATTTTAAGCACTATTTCATTTTGAATATTTATTCTTTTCAATGGAGCCATTGAACACATTGCCCACTGAAAGCTCCACCGACGTCGACATTTTAAACTCAATGGAAAAAAAGAAGCCATCAGACAGTGTGTTAATAATGGTTATGGACATAAACCGCACTTTTCTGAATAAAGAAAAAAAAACAAATCATGATTGTTACGTCATGTGCCCAAGACTGCTTAAAAGTACGGCAATATTGAAATGTCGATAACAGCTGGATGCCATCAATTTTGTACACTTTTAGCTAAATTGTGGAATGATTGGCCAACATCATATAAGTACGTGCTCATCGAGAAACTCGTGAGTATTACGAATTGCAGCTCCATTACAACGGCACGATTTGGAATATACTCTCAAATAGTACAAGACTGATGTGGAGACATACATTGATAGGTTAACGAATCAAATGTCGTATACGTACTTGTTGCGATTGGGGTCTTCAAAAATAACGCATCAACATGGACGAACAAATTCTATTTTGAATTAATTTTTAAAAACAAAAATCATAAGATTTTTGTCTGATCTGTTTTAAGTGAATAAATGAATCGACTTATATTTCTTGTGTTTTACATTCAGAAATATTTTCTGATTTTTTTTAATTGGTGAGTATAATTAAAAAAAATAAGTTTGTGTCTGAAACATTTTATATATATTTTTTTCAAAAAAAAACCTTATTTTACTGAAAAATGTCTCCCTATATTTTTTTTGTACATTTAGAAATGTTATATTATTAAGTGAATTAATTAAGAAAAAAATAATAACTGTTGTGTCTGAAACATTTAGTAAACCAATAAATTCACATTTATTATATATTTTGTCTGCGTACTAGCTCAAAATATAATGAAGAGTCATCCCCCTCAATTAAGTATACTTCTCTATTTACTTGTTATTTTGTTGTAGCATAGACCCTCTAAAAAGAGGGTCTATGGTTGTAGTGACCTTTTTAACTAAGCTTAGAAAACCTTGGTGTTGTATCATAATATTTTGTTTATATGGGTGCAGCACCACAGACCCGGAAGGTACTCGAAACATTTGGCCTGGTATGCCTTTTATAGTCTTTCTTTCATCTATTGGCTATGAATTTTATTTAATACGTGTGTCAGTTGTACATGTGTTGTGTATTTTTTTGTGTTCAGTATGATATTTCTACTTTCGTGCCGAGTGAACGGTTAGTTAAAACGCAAACGCTTTGCGACAACTGAAAGTAATAATCCATACTCTACTTTAACCATAGACCCTGGGGTATATGCTTTGAAAAAAACACAAAAGTACATACACACTGAAATTCAATAATATGTACAACAGAAAATATGAGTCATTCATTGGTTAGACGAGCAACAGAAAATCCATATGTATAATATCTTTCGCTCTGCATCAAACTCCCATGCCAACTGAAATAAATAATATTTTAATACTTACTTTGAGGAAATTTAGCGTATGATCCTAAAGCGTCTCTATGGTAATAAGGCGGAAAATCCCAATAAACGTCGTTATTTCTGAAAATTCAACCTTGAAATATGAATATGTAGACCACGCCGAATGTTTATATGTGCCGCGCGTGCTCAAGGTGCAGCAATAACGGCGCGCCCACTCAGTGCGCGTGTGTTTTACAGCGCGTCGCTCCAGCAGTAGAGCGCGCCTAGATGACCGTTGGCGGTCCCGCACCCGGGCTACAAACACAAATTCTGTTAACTGAACTTAGAGTTACGCGCCACATAGATTTTTTTAATTTTGCTTAATAACTCGAATTTCTTTATCTGTTAATTAAAATTCGAGTTACTAAATTGGAACGTTAAACAAAACAACAAATCTGTTTTGCCTGTAACTCAATGTTCAGTTAAGGTAGAAGCCTACTCATAAATTATAAAACCCAGGATTTATTTATTTTGCAATAAATTGTACTCCAAGGCAATACTAGTATAAGGATATTGACCTAAAAAACAGTTGGGGGTCACCAGCCTTTTTTTTCGAGAAATTGATGGTTGTATTTTAGTAGAAAGTCGCCATTTCGACACTATTATAACACTTTTACCCTAGGTTCCTATGGCAGTGATATTATGCAATATCTCAAAATCTAGCCTGTTAATGATGGGGTACCTTTTGTTGTTCTGAATTATTACAAAAATCTGGGTTTTAATAAGTGTCAAAAAATGCAATTTTTCTTTAACATTATGTTCTATGGAATTGGTCTAAAAATAACATTTTTTAAGAAATATTGGGACACGTTTCTCAAAAGGCATAATTGTAACACACAAAATAATGCTATTTCATTGTACCATGGGACATTATCTTCATGATTGTACATAATAAACTAATTAACATTGTCATGCGATTTATGACCAATTTTGTCAAAAATTATGACTAGGCTTCTACCTTAACTGAAGACCCGGGACGAAACCGGGTTTAGTCGGGCTCTTGTTAGGTGTCAAACATTTGAAATTATGGGGGGCAGTGCATTGTTTTCGCGGTGTATTTCTTGTTTATACATTTTTACTTTTCTTGAATTTTGTAAACAATTGTTCCTGCAACACCTTGCATACATTCTCTATCTCTCGGTGTCAAATGATCAGATTTCTTTCTTGTTTATCCGTTTTATTCATAATGTTTTGAGGGTCAGTTGTATACAGAGTTACCATCCAGCTATGTTACGAGGCTGCGGTACGGAGTTAGGTACAGTCACAAACATATGACGAGACACGGTTGTCGGAAATCAAAATCACCTAGCTTGGTGAAAATTTTGGATTCGACCATAAACTTCTTTAATCACACGTTTTCCATATAGGGAAGAAATGTGTTAATATTGAATTTTGCAAAGAATTATGGGATATACATTTGACTGATAGAGGGCGTTTTTTTTGGGGGGGGGGTCATATCTTTTCCATACAGCCCTGTGCTAACATCAACTAGTACTGCAAACCTCTCTGTTTTCAAGCAACGCGTTAGTTGTTTTAATTGGATGGTTATATTGTTCGACCTTCCCGTAATTTCACTGGAAAAATTGTTTTGGAGATTTGTTCTTGGATTTTTTACTGTTTTTTTTTTTTGGCTGCAAACTGTTTAACTGTAGAAACCATGAAGACAGGTAAGTGTATCCGTTGAATAGGTAAGTGTATCACAGTTGACAAAATGTGCATCTATCTTGTTTACTAAAAAGCTCTTAGAAAAATTCACGTGCGTTTCATAAAGACGTGGAAAGAGTGCTTCATTTTAACTAAAATAAGTTTCGTGTTTAAGGACCGGACCAATTGATAGATAATATGTATGAAACGCTTCAGTTGTCATTTACAGCCAAAACAAGGTCAGCTTGGACGTTCATTTGCGAGACGTAACAAAAAAAAACAAAAAAACAAAAAACGCAGCCAGTGATACATTTTGAAATTAAAAATACAAAAATAAACGCAATCAGAGGCGCCGACCACGCGCGTTGGTAGTAAATAGAACGCGTTGTGACACAGTCTCACCAGCCTCTTTCACTGACGCAATATAATAGGTGATTTTCCGTACAATTGCGAGATCTCGCGAGATGCATGAAAGACGCGCGTCGAACGTCTGCCACAAAAATCGAACGATTTGATTTTGAACTAGAATTTCTTTATTTCGTAGCTTACATTGACCGGCCGATCTTCGACAGAGGAATATTGCTTCCGAATACCCTTACTTAATCGAAATTGCCTATCATCAAATGTGTACAGCACATTATTAAGCATGGAAATGTCCCCCCAAATACTTTCGCGTTTGTCGAATCCCACGCGATGTTTGACGCGACTACGACGCTATGACCTTTGTTTGTCCTGTTTTTACGTTCGATTTCACGCATAACGCGTGATTCTCGCAGTGAACGGAAAATGGTCTATTATGCTATTTCCCAACGCACTGACGAAAAACACCACAAGAAAAATGTAAATCAGGCTTGTAATTACTAGTAACTCAACTCGAACGTGTCACACGCAACGTAATATTACCGTAATTGGTATAGTACAGGTGTGATGGTTCAAATACCAAAATGGCAACAGTAACAGAAAGACTTCCCTGGCGGCGATGATAAAATACGAATACGGAGCCAACAGATGAGGTTTCAACTGGTACTGGTATTATTATACTCTGCAAACATGAAGTACAATAACGCGGTAAAACTCCACTACTCCAATATCTAGATACTTCAACTCCAATACAATTCAACGAGATCTCCGATCTGATCTCAGTGCTGAACAACTCTCCTATATATACCCACACTGTCTATAAATAGACCATTACATCAGCATAGATAATGAGTCTGGAACTTACTACCAATTTCTAGAATGTTCCATTACCTTCTATTGCCTCCTACAGTGTTCTATTACCTATTCAACCAGTTTCTAAACAAAATCTAGAATATTCCACCCAGACACAGTACGGTTCTAGAACATTCTCAGTGACACGGAAGTGGTACATAAGTCGTATGCGACATGCTTCCATCCCCTCTCAAGAGTATTATAAAATATAATATTACATGACTAGCAACGACATCAATAATACGAATACGATAACAATTTCAAATAAAACAACAATACAACATATCAAATCGAACTGAATAAAGCTTTGAATACATAAATTCGAAAATCACTTACAGTAGAATATAATAAAATATGAAATACAGTCATAAACGAATAACATTCTACTATACTGTTCAAAAGTTCCTCAGTCCATCAATCTACTCAGGTAGTCCGCTACCACATTGTCCCGTCCAGGAATATCCTCAACATGATAATTATATCCTTGCAGAGTCATCGCCCATCTCATCACTCGGTCATTTACAAACTTGGCTTTATCCAGGTAAGACAATGGTTTATGATCCGTCTGCAAAATGAACTCCACACTGGCTAAATATAGGCGAAATTTATTCACGCCCCATACAATGGCTAAACATTCCCTTTCTACAGTTGAATATTTCTTTTCTGCATCAGATAACTTCTTACTTGCATAAGCAACTGGATGAAGCTTCTCACCATGATTCTGCATAAGTACTGCTCCAATTCCTACCTGAGACGCGTCCGTCGGCAACACAAATGGTTTCTGTGGGTCTGGCAACTTCAAAATCGGTTTGCCCAATAAGTATTCCCGCAAAGTGTTATATGCTTTCTCCTGGGCCTCTCCCCATACAACTTTGTTGGGTTGTCCTTTCCTTAGTAGATCACTCAGGGGTGCTGCAATAGTTGCGAATAAGGGGATGTGGTCCCTGTAGTAATTGACCAGCCCAAAGATTGATCGGACACCTTTCTTGGTCGCTGGTCTTTGCGTTTCTCGAATTTTTTCCATGTTGTCGTGACTCGGACTCACCCAATTGTGTCCAATTTCATGACCCAGGAATTCTACTGATATTGCACCCAGAACACACTTGGATGGTCTATCTGTTATGTCCGCTGCCCTTAGTCTTCGTAACAACTCAGATAATACTTGAACATGCTCATCCCAGCAGCTTGAATAAACTATCAGGTCATCTATATAGCTTCCAACCCCCTCTATACCTGACAATAATTTCCTGATTCCCTGCACCAGAGTAGCTCCCGAATTCTTCATTCCAAATGGCATCTTTAAAAATTCATAAGTTCCATCGGGAGTAACAAATGCTGTCTTTGGTATATCTTCTTCAGCTACTGGTATCTGCCAATAACCCTTACTTAAATCAATTTTTGACAGGAACTTACTATTATGTAGCCTCTGAAATATATCCCTGTTGTTACCATTGGCTCAGGGTCGGTTACAGTGACCTTATTTAATTTTCTATAGTCTACACATATGCAATTCGATCCATCCTTCTTCTTTACAATCACCACTGGTGACGCATAGGGTGATGTGGACTTCCTGATTACTCCCATTTTTAACATATCTTCAATAACTTGCCTAAGGTTCTCCCTTATTGCATATGGTAGTGAGTATGGTTTGGTTCGTATTGGTGTATCATTTGTCAGGTCAATCTTATGACTGATTATCTTGGTCTTTCCTGGCAAGTCAGTAAACACCTTATCATAGGTATTGACTAAACCTACCAGTTCTTTCCTCTGGTGTTCTGCCAGGTCTGTACCAATTTGAACATCTTTACCTGACTCCTTAGGTTTACAAGTTCCTAACTCTAGAAGATCATCTTCGTCTACAGCATTCTCTTCATCTGACTCATTGCACCCCGCTGTAGCTGCGCGCACAGCATTCATCAAGTCTATGGCCGTATTTGGTGAGTAACTTTTCTCACTTCCATCTGATTGAGGTGACGTCTCCCGCTCAACATACAACTTTAACATATTTACATGATACGTCTTCACTTTGTCACCTACCCTCACTCGATAATCGTTTTCGCCTATTACCTGCTCCACCACATAAGGACCCTTCCACTGCATCAATAGCTTGTTGTTGTCAGTTGGCAGCAAAATTAACACCTCATCTCCTTCCTTAAGCACTCGCTTCTTCGTTTTACGATCATAGTAACACTTGTATCGGTTCTGTGCCTTCTGTAATTCCTCTCAAGCAATCTCTAAAGTCTGTTCTAACTGATCTCTCAACTCAAACACATACTGGTAACTATTAACTATCTCAGGAATATCGCTCTCTTGGGTCCATAACTCTTTAAGGATCTTCATTGGGCCTCTAACCGTTCAGCCATATAACAGCTCAAATGGGGAAAAACCAGTTGACTCCTGTGGTACCTCCCTATATGCGAAGAGTAAAGCACTAATATACCGATGCCATTGCCTTGGTTGTTCATGGCACAACCGCTTTAACATCTTCTTCAAAGTACCATTAAACTTTTCCACTAGTCCATTACAAATGGGGTGATAGGGCGTAGACGTCAGTCTCTTAATGCTGAGCAATCTTGATACTTCTTGCATGCATTCTGACACAAATTGAGACCCCATGTCACTTAGTACTTCTTCTGGAACCCCCAATCGGCTATAAAAGTCAATCAACGCCTCGGCTACAGTCTCCGTATCTATATTTTTAAGTGGAACCGCCTCTGGATACCGTGTAGCATAGTCCGCCATAGTTAAGATGTATAGATGACCCCCGTCACTGGCTGGCGTAATTGGTCCAACCAAATCTATAGCCACACGCTTGAATGGCATATCAATTAAAGGCATCTTACCTAATGGGGCCTTCACAACTGATCCCTTTGAAACAGTCTTCTGGCACACATCACACGACCTACAAAAACTGGTAACATCTTGATGTAGCCCAGGCCAATAAAAGCTAGTCACAATCCGGCCTTCTGTCTTCTTTATCCCCATGTGTCCACCAAATATTGAATCATGGGCAATCTCCATAACACGAGTCCTCAACAGTTTCGGCACAACCACTTGACGTACCGTCTTACCTCCTGGAACTGGAATTTTTTAAAAGATGGACATTCAATTCGTATTCATCCCAACTTATTTGAATATTCTTTCGGAAATTTGGGACTTTGTTCAAAAATCCTGTACAGTTATATGTCTGATGTCAACTGATAATACGCAATTATCCAGCCAGTACTAGAAATTATTGCTGATAGTAAACGTGTTTTGTATTGGGAAGTTGGATACTTGAACGTGTAGTTCCCGGGCACAGTCAGCTGGCACACACGTGATAATAAAATAGATACAATATTTACTATATGGGGGCCGCCATCTTGAATGACGCATACAACTAAAGAGACTCTTATCCCCCCCCCCCACTCAGGATCCATAGGGGGCCGCATGCGCGTTCCCATTTTCTCGGGAAAGAGGGTACTTTTTGACGATCTGTCTCGGGAACATTTTCCCGAGAAAATCGTAAAAAAGGGGGTATTTTTTGCTTGTTTTCCCGAGATTCTCAAAATAGGGGGTGTATTTCAAAACACTTCCCGAGATATACAAAAAAGGGGGGTTTAAAAGGAGTTCTAGACTGAAAAGTTCCCTAGATAGGGGGTGAAATTCATCGGAAAAGCCCGTGAAGGGGGGGGTTAAATTTTCTTCTTTTCCCTAGATAGGGGGGGGGGTCAAAAAAAATGAGGGAACAAGCATAGGCCCCCCCTGTGTTCCCGGGCGTGTAGTAGACGAGCTTAATCGTACTGTCACATGTTTTTCGTCTTAGCCTTGTCTTTTCGTCTTAACTGTCGCAGTCCGCTTCATTGATTGTTTAGTTTGATAATTTATAAACATATATTCAGTGTGAGACTGCTGCTTTCAAGTTGTGTTAATACAAAGATGATTTAAACTTGTCCCTTCCGTTACCAACGTATTCAATATACGGAAATAGCATGTGTGTGCGTTTGCGAGAGTGAAAAATGCAGGAGAGATTTTTCGTCGCAACGTGTTCTATTTATTTCCAACGCGCGTGGTCGGCGCCTTTGATTGCGTTTATTTTGTTCTTTCATACTCGAAATCTATCGCTGGCACCGTTTATTTTGTCATGTCTCACAACTGAACGTCCAAGCTGACTTTGTTTTGGCTGTAAATTGCCACTTACACAATTATTTAAAAAGTGTGTCTGGTCTTGGAAAGAGTACAAAAGTAGGATTTACAACAAAGTGCTTAGCTACAATTTCCAAAATCCAGTAACACATTGAATATCTCACGTTTTGTCCTGAGTGATCTCTGGCCCCTAGACCAATAACTCCAGTTGCGCATTGGTCTGCGCGTTTATACACTGGCAAGAAATCGCCCCGATTTTAGGCAGTTATAAATAGCTTTACATTAATAAAGTTAAGTACAGTACGAATTTTAATTCTCGAATACAGCTTTTTAGGTGCAGCCATTTGTACGAGTAACGATAATATATAAATAAAGCTGCAAGCAGCAATGCCAGGGTCCATGTAATCGTGATTGTGCTATACTATATACTACACGCGATATGTACAACTTAACGACTGCTAGATGATAAACACACCCTGTGCACACATTCCAGGCATGTAAAGTGATGGGAATGTTTCTGTTTGCCTTCAATCTAAAATAACGACCATGTGAACAATAGTGACTAGATTGTCGAATATTAATGTACTGATATTTACTGAATTGTAGATTGATTTTCCAGTGATACGTCATCAAATAAAAGCAAGATTACCTAGACTCCCAAAGGTATCAGAGCAAAGTTACAAATATTTATGTCGACCATGTTTTAACAAAGAAATGAAACTGTCAACTCTGGAAGAAAATCTCAGAAACTCTACTCGACTGATCATTCAAGAGTTGAACTGTGCAATTTTCGTGATTTGCCACTCCCTGTCCTCATTGCAACATATTAACCCATCTTTTCCAGGTAGTAATGCCTCAATTGCATGGTTTTGGTGATCGGTGAAGCTTTTTATCTTGAAAACTGCGTGATCTACTTTTTTTGGGGGGGGGGGGGGTCGCTATTTTAAAAAAACCTGCTCTACTGTGTTTTGATACACGATACTGAGCTGATTGGCTGTTTATTTTGTTCGCATCTCCCCTTCTTGTCGTTAAGGGCGTCTATTAAATACACACTGTAGTGGTTCAATCTGCCAAGGGTTAGTTTGGAGGGGTGACCCGAAACAAATGCTCCTTGGCTGACGCTCCTTCAAGCGTGTACAAAGTTTCGTCATATATGCAAGAAGATCATACTAAAATAATTATGGAAATTAGCTAATTAAAATAGTAACAGTGCTTGAGATATATTATAGTTGTGCTTAGTCGATTAATCATATATGGTCATCTGATGTGTAACTCATATTCCGACACCTTTTGTTTGATTGTCCCTACCAGCAACAATGATTGCGATGTTATGGATATATGCATATAAATGAAGTCCCATGACCATATATGGTCATCTGATGTGTAACTCATATTCCGACACCTTTTGTTTGATTGTCCCTACCAGCAACAATGATTGCGATGTTATAGATATATGCATATAAATGAAGTCCCATGACCATATATGGTCATCTGATGTGTAACTCATATTCCGACACCTTTTGTTTGATTGTTCCTACCAGCAACAATGATTGCGATGTTATAGATATATACATATAAATGAAGTCCCATGACCATATATGGTCATCTGATGTGTAACTCATATTCCGACACTTTTTTGTTTGATTGTCCCTACCAGCAACAATGATTGCGATGTTATAGATATATGCATATAAATGAAGTCCCATGACCATATATGGTCATCTGATGTGTAACTCATATTCCGACACCTTTTGTTTGATTGTCCCTACCAGCAACAATGATTGCGATGTTATAGATATATGCATATAAATGATGTCCTATGACCATCTGTCGTCCAGTGGAAAAGCCATGTAATTATTATAGAGCTAATCTTTGAGATGTACAATCAACTAGTATAATCAACTAGTGGTAATTTATGCAAACTAAATTATTAAAACCTAACTATTAACTAATAAGGTGTGTCATTATGTGCGTTATCCCAACGCATATATCATTGAAATTTACATAAGGTACTAGAGATCTGAAACAATTAAAAAAAATCAGTATTTATTATGTAAATGTAAGATCAGATAATTATTATGCACATTTTATCCCAAAAATCACATCAGCGTATATTTATCAAGTTTGATTGGAATACGATAGTCTGTTTTTGAGATAACAGTGGCAAAGTTAAAAATTGGTTACTCAAAACTAATAAGATCTATAAGGTGGAGATATTGTCCCAGAGCATCTGCTTACCAAGCTACATTGAAATGCAATGATTAGTTCTTGAGATATTGGTGGAACAGCCGTACATATACACAAACAAGGTAACATCTTCGCCAGCCAAGATTAATATATTTGGTGGTCGCCTGAGCATTGTACTTTAGCAGAACTCATTGTCGACAAACTGAAACACAACAACGGTGTGTGCTCTGGTGCGTTTTCAAGCGTTGTAACGTGTTTCCATCGGGAATGGAACACGGGTAAAAGCGTTGTAACGTGTTTCCATGGGCAATCAAACACGGAGTCAAGCGTGGTAACGTGTTTCCATGGGGAATCAAACACGGAGTCAAGCGTTGTAACGTGTTTCCATGGGGAATCGAACACGGAGTCAAGCGTTGTAACGTGTTTCCATGGTGATTGGAACCCGGAGTCAAGCGTTGTAACGTGTTTCCATGGAGAATCGAACACTGAGTGAAGCGTTGTAACGTGTTTCCATGGTGATTGGAACACGGAGTCAAGCGTTGTAACGTGTTTCCATGGGGAATCGAACACTGAGTGAAGCATTGTAACGTGTTTCCATGGTGATTGGAACACGGAGTCAAGCATTGTAACGTGTTTCCTAGGGGAATCGAACACTGAGTGAAGCGTTGTAACGTGTTTCCATGGTGATTGGAACATGGAGTCAAGCGTTGTAACGTGTTTCCATGGGGAATCGAACACTGAGTGAAGCATTGTAACGTGTTTCCATGGTGATTGGAACACGGAGTCAAGCATTGTAACGTGTTTCCTAGGGGAATTGAACACTGAGTGAAGCGTTGTAATGTGTTTCCATGGGGAATCAAATACGGAGTCAAGCGTTGTAACGTGTTTCCATGGGGAATCGAACACGAAGTCAAGCGTTGTAACGTGTTTCCATGGTGATTTGAACATGGAGTCAAGCATTGTAACGTGTTTCCATGGGAAATCGAACACTGAGTGAAGCGTTGTAATGTATTTCCATCGGGAATGGAACACAGAGTGAAGCATTGTAACGTGTTTCCATGGTGATTGGAACACGGAGTCAAGCGTTGTAACGTGTTTCCATGGGGAATCGAACACTGAGTGAAGCATTGTAACGTGTTTCCATGGTGATTGGAACACGGAGTCAAGCATTGTAACGTGTTTCCTAGGGGAATCGAACACTGAGTGAAGCGTTGTAATGTGTTTCCATGGTGATTGGAACACGGAGTCAAGCGTTGTAACGTGTTTCCATGGTGATTGGAACACGGAGTAAAGCATTGTAACGTGTTTCCATGGGGAATCAAATACAGAGTCAAGCGTTGTAACGTGTTTCCAAGGGAAATCGAACACTGAGTGAAGCGTTGTAATGTATTTCCATCGGGAATGGAACACAGAGTAAAGCGTTGTAACATGTTACCATGGGGAATCGAACACGGAGTCAAGCGTTGTAACGTGTTTCCATGGGGAATCAAACACGGAGTCAAGCGTTGTAACGTGTTTCCATGGGGAATCAAACACGGAGTCAAGCGTTGTTATGTATTTCCATGGAGAATCAAACACGGAGTCAAGCGTTGTAACGTGTTTCCATGGTGATTGGAACACGGAGTCAAGCGTTCTAACGTGTTTCCATGGAGAATCGAACACTGAGTGAAGCGTTGTAACGTGTTTCCATGGTGATTGGAACACAGAGTCAAGCGTTGTAACGTGTTTCCATGGGGAATCGAACACTGAGTGAAGCGTTGTAATGTGATTCCATGGTGATTAGATCACGGAGTCAAGCATTGTAACATGTTTTCTAGGGGAATCGAACACTGAGTGAAGCGTTGTAATGTGTTTCCATGGTGATTGGAACATGGAGTCAAGCATTGTAACGTGTTTCCATGGTGATTGGAACACGGTGTAAAGCGTTGTAATGTGTTTCCATGGGGAATCAAATATGGAGTCAAGCGTTATAACGTGTTTCCATGGTGATTTGAACACGGAGTCAAGCGTTGAAACGTTTTTCCGTGGGGAATCCAACACGGAGTCAAGCGTTGTAACATGTTTCCATGGTGATTGGAACACAGAGTCAAGCGTTGTAACGTGTTTCCATGGGGAATCGAACACTGAGTGAAGCGTTGTAATGTGTTTCCATGGTGATTGGAACATGGAGTCAAGCGTTGTAACGTGTTTCCATGGTGATTGGAACACGGAGTAAAGCATTGTAATGTGTTTCCATGGGGAATCAAATATGGAGTCAAGCGTTATAACGTGTTTCCATGGTGATTTGAACACGGAGTCAAGCGTTGAAACGTTTTTCCATGGTGATTGGAACACGGAGTCAAGCATTGTAACGTGTTTCCTAGGGGAATCGAACACTGAGTGAAGCGTTGTAACGTGTTTCCATGGTGATTGGAACATGGAGTCAAGCGTTGTAACGTGTTTCCATGGGGAATCGAACACTGAGTGAAGCATTGTAACGTGTTTCCATGGTGATTGGAACACGGAGTCAAGCATTGTAACGTGTTTCCTAGGGGAATTGAACACTGAGTGAAGCGTTGTAATGTGTTTCCATGGGGAATCAAATACGGAGTCAAGCGTTGTAACGTGTTTCCATGGGGAATCGAACACGAAGTCAAGCGTTGTAACGTGTTTCCATGGTGATTTGAACATGGAGTCAAGCATTGTAACGTGTTTCCATGGAAAATCGAACACTGAGTGAAGCGTTGTAATGTATTTCCATCGGGAATGGAACACAGAGTAAAGCGTTGTAACGTGTTTCCATCGGGAATGGAACACGGAGTAAAGCGTTGTAACGTGTTTCCATGGGCAATCAAACACGGAGTCAAGCGTTGTAACGTGTTTCCATGGGGAATCAAACACGGAGTCAAGCGTTGTAACGTGTTTCCATGGGGAATCAAACACGGAGTCAAGCGTTGTAACGTGTTTCCATGGTGATTGGAACCCGGAGTCAAGCATTGTAACGTGTTTCCATGGAGAATCGAACACTGAGTGAAGCATTGTAACGTGTTTCCATGGTGATTGGAACACGGAGTCAAGCGTTGTAACGTGTTTCCATGGGGAATCGAACACTGAGTGAAGCATTGTAACGTGTTTCCATGGTGATTGGAACACGGAGTCAAGCATTGTAACATGTTTTCTAGGGGAATCGAACACTGAGTGAAGCGTTGTAATGTGTTTCCATGGTGATTGGAACACGGAGTCAAGCATTGTAACGTGTTTCCATGGTGATTGGAACACGGAGTAAAGCGTTGTAATGTGTTTCCATGGGGAATCAAATACAGAGTCAAGCGTTGTAACGTGTTTCCATGGGGAATCGAACACGAAGTCAAGCGTTGTAACGTGTTTCCATGGTGATTTGAACACGGAGTCAAGCATTGTAACGTGTTTCCTTGGGAAATCGAACACTGAGTGAAGCGTTGTAATGTATTTCCATTGGGAATGGAACACAGAGTAAAGCGTTGTAACGTGTTACCATATGGAATCGAACACGGAGTCAAGCGTTGTAACGTGTTTCCATGGGGAATCAAACACGGAGTCAAGCGTTGTAACGTGTTTCCATGGTGATTGGAACACGGAGTCAAGCGTTGTAACGTGTTTCCATGGAGAATCGAACACTGAGTGAAGCGTTGTAACGTGTTTCCATGGTGATTGGAACACAGAGTCAAGCGTTGTAACGTGTTTCCATGGGGAATCGAACACTGAGTGAAGCGTTGTAATGTGATTCCATGGTGATTGGAACATAGAGTCAAGCATTGTAACGTGTTTCCATGGTGATTGGAACACGGAGTAAAGCGTTGTAATGTGTTTCCATGGGGAATCAAATATGGAGTCAAGCGTTATAATGTGTTTCCATGGTGATTTGAACACGGAGTCAAGCGTTGAAACGTTTTTCCATGGGGAATCCAACACGGAGTCAAGCGTTGTAACATGTTTCCATGGTGATTGGAACACAGAGTCAAGCGTTGTAACGTGTTTCCATGGGGAATCGAACACTGAGTGAAGCGTTGTAATGTGTTTCCATGGTGATTGGAACATGGAGTCAAGCGTTGTAACGTGTTTCCATGGTGATTGGAACACGGAGTAAAGCATTGTAATGTGTTTCCATGGGGAATCAAATATGGAGTCAAGCGTTATAACGTGTTTCCATGGTGATTTGAACACGGAGTCAAGCGTTGAAACGTTTTTCCATGGGGAATCCAACACGGAGTCAAGCGTTGTAACGTGTTTCCATGGTGATTGGAACACAGAGTCAAGCGTTGTAACGTGTTTCCATGGGGAATCGAACACTGAGTGAAGCGTTGTAATGTGATTTCATGGCGATTGGAACACGGAGTCAAGCGTTGTAACATGTTTCCATGGTGATTGGAACACGGAGTAAAGCGTTGTAATGTGTTTCCATGAGGAATCAAATACGGAGTCAAGCGATGTAACGTGTTTCCATGGGGAATCGAACACGAAGTCAAGCATTGTAACATGTTTCCATGGGAAATCGAACACTGAGTGAAGCGTTGTAATGTATTTCCATGGTGATTGGAACACAGAGTCAAGCATTGTAACGTGTTTTCATGGGGAATCAAACACGGAGTAAAGCGTTGTAACGTGTTTACATGGGGAATCAAATACGAAGTGAAGCGTTGTAACGTGTTTCCATGGGGAATCAAACACGGAGTCAAGCATTGTATTGTGTTTCCATGGGGAATCAAACACGGAGTCAAGCGTTGTAACGTGTTTCCATGGGGAATCAAACACGAAGTCAAGCATTGTAACGTGTTTACATGGGGAATCAAACACGGAGTCAAGCATTGTAATGTGTTTCCATGGGGAATCAAATACGAAGTGAAGCGTTGTAATGTGTTTCCATGGGGAATCGAACACTGAGTGAAGCGTTGTAATGTATTTCCATGGTGATTGATTGGAACACAGAGTCAAGCGTTGTAACATGTTTCCATGGGGAATCAAACACGAGTCAAGCGGTGTAACGTGTTTCCATGGGGAATCAATCACATAGTCAAGCGTTGTAACGTGTTTCCATGGGGAATCAAACACGAAGTGAAGCGTTGTAACGTGTTTCCATGGGGAATCGAACTCGGAGTCAAGCGTTGTAACGTGTTTCCATGGTGATTACAACACGGAGTCAAGCGTTGTAACGTGTTTCCATGGTGATTGCAACACAGAGTCAAGCGTTGTAACGTGTTTCCATAGGGAATCGAACACTGAGTGAAGCGTTGTAACATGTTTCCATGGGGATAGGAACACGGAGTCAAGCATTGTAACGTGTGTTTCCATGGTGATTACAACACGGAGTCAAGCGTTGTAACGTGTTTCCATGGTGATTGCAACACAGAGTCAAGCGTTGTAACGTGTTTCCATGGGGAATCGAACACTGAGTGAAGCGTTGTAACATGTTTCCATGGGGATAGGAACACGGAGTCAAGCATTGTAACGTGTTTCCTAGGGGAATCGAACACTGAGTGAAGCGTTGTAATGTGTTTCCATGGTGATTGGAACACGGAGTCACGTGTTGTAACGTGTTTCCATGGTGATTGGAACACGGAGTAAAGCGTTGTAATGTGTTTCTATGGGGAATCAAATACAGAGTCAAGCGTTGTAACGTGTTTCCATGGGGAATCGAACACGAAGTCAAGCATTGTAACATGTTTCCATGGGAAATCGAACACTGAGTGAAGCGTTGTAATGTATTTCCATGGTGATTGGAACACAGAGTCAAGCATTGTAACGTGTTTTCATGGGGAATCAAACACGGAGTAAAGCGTTGTAACGTGTTTACATGGGGAATCAAATACGAAGTGAAGCGTTGTAACGTGTTTCCATGGGGAATCAAACACGGAGTCAAGCATTGTATTGTGTTTCCATGGGGAATCAAACACGGAGTCAAGCGTTGTAACGTGTTTCCATGGGGAATCAAACACGAAGTCAAGCATTGTAACGTGTTTACATGGGGAATCAAACACGGAGTCAAGCGTTGTAATGTGTTTCCATGGGAAATCAAATACGAAGTGAAGCGTTGTAACGTGTTTCCATGGGGAATCGAACACTGAGTGAAGCGTTGTAATGTATTTCCATGGTGATTGATTGGAACACAGAGTCAAGCGTTGTAACATGTTTCCATGGGGAATCAAACACGAGTCAAGCGGTGTAACGTGTTTCCATGGGGAATCAATCACTGAGTCAAGCATTGTAACGTGTTTCCATGGGGAATCAAACACGAAGTGAAGCGTTGTAACGTGTTTCCATGGGGAATCGAACACGGAGTCAAGCGTTGTAACGTGTTTCCATGGTGATTACAACACGGAGTCAAGCGTTGTAACGTGTTTCCATGGTGATTGCAGCACAGAGTCAAGCGTTGTAACGTGTTTCCATAGGGAATCGAACACTGAGTGAAGCGTTGTAACATGTTTCCATGGGGATAGGAACACGGAGTCAACCATTGTAACGTGTTTCCATGGTGATTACAAGACGGAGTCAAGCGTTGTAACGTGTTTCCATGGTGATTGCAACACAGAGTCACGCATTGTAACGTGTTTCCATGGGGAATCAAACACTGAGTGAAGCGTTGTAACATGTTTCCATGGGGATAGGAACACGGAGTCAAGCATTGTAACGTGTTTCCTAGGGGAATCGAACACTGAGTGAAGCGTTGTAATGTGTTTCCATGGTGATTGGAACACGGAGTCACGTGTTGTAACGTGTTTCCATGGTGATTGGAACACGGAGTAAAGCGTTGTAATGTGTTTCTATGGGGAATCAAATACAGAGTCAAGCGTTGTAACATGTTTCCATGGGGAATCGAACACAAAGTCAAGCGCTGTAACGTGTTTCCATGGGAAATCGAATACTGAGTGAAGCGTTGTAATGTATTTCCATGGTGATTGGAACACAGAGTCAAGCGTTGTAACGTGTTTCCATGGAGAATCGAACACTGAGTGAAGCGTTGTAACGTGTTTCCATGGTGATTGGAACACAGAGTCAAGCGTTCTAACGTGTTTCCATGGAGAATCGAACACTGAGTGAAGCGTTGTAACGTGTTTCCATGGTGATTGGAACACAGAGTCAAGCGTTGTAACGTGTTTCCATGGGGAATCGAACACTGAGTGAAGCGTTGTAATGTGATTCCATGGTGATTAGAACACGGAGTCAAGCATTGTAACATGTTTTCTAGGGGAATCGAACACTGAGTGAAGCGTTGTAATGTGTTTCCATGGTGATTGGAACATGGAGTCAAGCATTGTAACGTGTTTCCATGGTGATTGGAACACGGTGTAAAGCGTTGTAATGTGTTTCCATGGGGAATCAAATATGGAGTCAAGCGTTATAACGTGTTTCCATGGTGATTTGAACACGGAGTCAAGCGTTGAAACGTTTTTCCGTGGGGAATCCAACACGGAGTCAAGCGTTGTAACATGTTTCCATGGTGATTGGAACACAGAGTCAAGCGTTGTAACGTGTTTCCATGGGGAATCGAACACTGAGTGAAGCGTTGTAATGTGTTTCCATGGTGATTGGAACATGGAGTCAAGCGTTGTAACGTGTTTCCATGGTGATTGGAACACGGAGTAAAGCATTGTAATGTGTTTCCATGGGGAATCAAATATGGAGTCAAGCGTTATAACGTGTTTCCATGGTGATTTGAACACGGAGTCAAGCGTTGAAACGTTTTTCCATGGTGATTGGAACACGGAGTCAAGCATTGTAACGTGTTTCCTAGGGGAATCGAACACTGAGTGAAGCGTTGTAACGTGTTTCCATGGTGATTGGAACATGGAGTCAAGCGTTGTAACGTGTTTCCATGGGGAATCGAACACTGAGTGAAGCATTGTAACGTGTTTCCATGGTGATTGGAACACGGAGTCAAGCATTGTAACGTGTTTCCTAGGGGAATTGAACACTGAGTGAAGCGTTGTAATGTGTTTCCATGGGGAATCAAATACGGAGTCAAGCGTTGTAACGTGTTTCCATGGGGAATCGAACACGAAGTCAAGCGTTGTAACGTGTTTCCATGGTGATTTGAACATGGAGTCAAGCATTGTAACGTGTTTCCATGGGAAATCGAACACTGAGTGAAGCGTTGTAATGTATTTCCATCGGGAATGGAACACAGAGTAAAGCGTTGTAACGTGTTTCCATCGGGAATGGAACACGGAGTAAAGCGTTGTAACGTGTTTCCATGGGCAATCAAACACGGAGTCAAGCGTTGTAACGTGTTTCCATGGGGAATCAAACACGGAGTCAAGCGTTGTAACGTGTTTCCATGGGGAATCAAACACGGAGTCAAGCGTTGTAACGTGTTTCCATGGTGATTGGAACCCGGAGTCAAGCATTGTAACGTGTTTCCATGGAGAATCGAACACTGAGTGAAGCATTGTAACGTGTTTCCATGGTGATTGGAACACGGAGTCAAGCGTTGTAACGTGTTTCCATGGGGAATCGAACACTGAGTGAAGCATTGTAACGTGTTTCCATGGTGATTGGAACACGGAGTCAAGCATTGTAACATGTTTTCTAGGGGAATCGAACACTGAGTGAAGCGTTGTAATGTGTTTCCATGGTGATTGGAACACGGAGTCAAGCATTGTAACGTGTTTCCATGGTGATTGGAACACGGAGTAAAGCGTTGTAATGTGTTTCCATGGGGAATCAAATACAGAGTCAAGCGTTGTAACGTGTTTCCATGGGGAATCGAACACGAAGTCAAGCGTTGTAACGTGTTTCCATGGTGATTTGAACACGGAGTCAAGCATTGTAACGTGTTTCCTTGGGAAATCGAACACTGAGTGAAGCGTTGTAATGTATTTCCATTGGGAATGGAACACAGAGTAAAGCGTTGTAACGTGTTACCATATGGAATCGAACACGGAGTCAAGCGTTGTAACGTGTTTCCATGGGGAATCAAACACGGAGTCAAGCGTTGTAACGTGTTTCCATGGTGATTGGAACACGGAGTCAAGCGTTGTAACGTGTTTCCATGGAGAATCGAACACTGAGTGAAGCGTTGTAACGTGTTTCCATGGTGATTGGAACACAGAGTCAAGCGTTGTAACGTGTTTCCATGGGGAATCGAACACTGAGTGAAGCGTTGTAATGTGATTCCATGGTGATTGGAACATAGAGTCAAGCATTGTAACGTGTTTCCATGGTGATTGGAACACGGAGTAAAGCGTTGTAATGTGTTTCCATGGGGAATCAAATATGGAGTCAAGCGTTATAATGTGTTTCCATGGTGATTTGAACACGGAGTCAAGCGTTGAAACGTTTTTCCATGGGGAATCCAACACGGAGTCAAGCGTTGTAACATGTTTCCATGGTGATTGGAACACAGAGTCAAGCGTTGTAACGTGTTTCCATGGGGAATCGAACACTGAGTGAAGCGTTGTAATGTGTTTCCATGGTGATTGGAACATGGAGTCAAGCGTTGTAACGTGTTTCCATGGTGATTGGAACACGGAGTAAAGCATTGTAATGTGTTTCCATGGGGAATCAAATATGGAGTCAAGCGTTATAACGTGTTTCCATGGTGATTTGAACACGGAGTCAAGCGTTGAAACGTTTTTCCATGGGGAATCCAACACGGAGTCAAGCGTTGTAACGTGTTTCCATGGTGATTGGAACACAGAGTCAAGCGTTGTAACGTGTTTCCATGGGGAATCGAACACTGAGTGAAGCGTTGTAATGTGATTTCATGGCGATTGGAACACGGAGTCAAGCGTTGTAACATGTTTCCATGGTGATTGGAACACGGAGTAAAGCGTTGTAATGTGTTTCCATGAGGAATCAAATACGGAGTCAAGCGATGTAACGTGTTTCCATGGGGAATCGAACACGAAGTCAAGCATTGTAACATGTTTCCATGGGAAATCGAACACTGAGTGAAGCGTTGTAATGTATTTCCATGGTGATTGGAACACAGAGTCAAGCATTGTAACGTGTTTTCATGGGGAATCAAACACGGAGTAAAGCGTTGTAACGTGTTTACATGGGGAATCAAATACGAAGTGAAGCGTTGTAACGTGTTTCCATGGGGAATCAAACACGGAGTCAAGCATTGTATTGTGTTTCCATGGGGAATCAAACACGGAGTCAAGCGTTGTAACGTGTTTCCATGGGGAATCAAACACGAAGTCAAGCATTGTAACGTGTTTACATGGGGAATCAAACACGGAGTCAAGCATTGTAATGTGTTTCCATGGGGAATCAAATACGAAGTGAAGCGTTGTAATGTGTTTCCATGGGGAATCGAACACTGAGTGAAGCGTTGTAATGTATTTCCATGGTGATTGATTGGAACACAGAGTCAAGCGTTGTAACATGTTTCCATGGGGAATCAAACACGAGTCAAGCGGTGTAACGTGTTTCCATGGGGAATCAATCACATAGTCAAGCGTTGTAACGTGTTTCCATGGGGAATCAAACACGAAGTGAAGCGTTGTAACGTGTTTCCATGGGGAATCGAACTCGGAGTCAAGCGTTGTAACGTGTTTCCATGGTGATTACAACACGGAGTCAAGCGTTGTAACGTGTTTCCATGGTGATTGCAACACAGAGTCAAGCGTTGTAACGTGTTTCCATAGGGAATCGAACACTGAGTGAAGCGTTGTAACATGTTTCCATGGGGATAGGAACACGGAGTCAAGCATTGTAACGTGTGTTTCCATGGTGATTACAACACGGAGTCAAGCGTTGTAACGTGTTTCCATGGTGATTGCAACACAGAGTCAAGCGTTGTAACGTGTTTCCATGGGGAATCGAACACTGAGTGAAGCGTTGTAACATGTTTCCATGGGGATAGGAACACGGAGTCAAGCATTGTAACGTGTTTCCTAGGGGAATCGAACACTGAGTGAAGCGTTGTAATGTGTTTCCATGGTGATTGGAACACGGAGTCACGTGTTGTAACGTGTTTCCATGGTGATTGGAACACGGAGTAAAGCGTTGTAATGTGTTTCTATGGGGAATCAAATACAGAGTCAAGCGTTGTAACGTGTTTCCATGGGGAATCGAACACGAAGTCAAGCATTGTAACATGTTTCCATGGGAAATCGAACACTGAGTGAAGCGTTGTAATGTATTTCCATGGTGATTGGAACACAGAGTCAAGCATTGTAACGTGTTTTCATGGGGAATCAAACACGGAGTAAAGCGTTGTAACGTGTTTACATGGGGAATCAAATACGAAGTGAAGCGTTGTAACGTGTTTCCATGGGGAATCAAACACGGAGTCAAGCATTGTATTGTGTTTCCATGGGGAATCAAACACGGAGTCAAGCGTTGTAACGTGTTTCCATGGGGAATCAAACACGAAGTCAAGCATTGTAACGTGTTTACATGGGGAATCAAACACGGAGTCAAGCGTTGTAATGTGTTTCCATGGGAAATCAAATACGAAGTGAAGCGTTGTAACGTGTTTCCATGGGGAATCGAACACTGAGTGAAGCGTTGTAATGTATTTCCATGGTGATTGATTGGAACACAGAGTCAAGCGTTGTAACATGTTTCCATGGGGAATCAAACACGAGTCAAGCGGTGTAACGTGTTTCCATGGGGAATCAATCACTGAGTCAAGCATTGTAACGTGTTTCCATGGGGAATCAAACACGAAGTGAAGCGTTGTAACGTGTTTCCATGGGGAATCGAACACGGAGTCAAGCGTTGTAACGTGTTTCCATGGTGATTACAACACGGAGTCAAGCGTTGTAACGTGTTTCCATGGTGATTGCAGCACAGAGTCAAGCGTTGTAACGTGTTTCCATAGGGAATCGAACACTGAGTGAAGCGTTGTAACATGTTTCCATGGGGATAGGAACACGGAGTCAACCATTGTAACGTGTTTCCATGGTGATTACAAGACGGAGTCAAGCGTTGTAACGTGTTTCCATGGTGATTGCAACACAGAGTCACGCATTGTAACGTGTTTCCATGGGGAATCAAACACTGAGTGAAGCGTTGTAACATGTTTCCATGGGGATAGGAACACGGAGTCAAGCATTGTAACGTGTTTCCTAGGGGAATCGAACACTGAGTGAAGCGTTGTAATGTGTTTCCATGGTGATTGGAACACGGAGTCACGTGTTGTAACGTGTTTCCATGGTGATTGGAACACGGAGTAAAGCGTTGTAATGTGTTTCTATGGGGAATCAAATACAGAGTCAAGCGTTGTAACATGTTTCCATGGGGAATCGAACACAAAGTCAAGCGCTGTAACGTGTTTCCATGGGAAATCGAATACTGAGTGAAGCGTTGTAATGTATTTCCATGGTGATTGGAACACAGAGTCAAGCGTTGTAACGTGTTTCCATGGAGAATCGAACACTGAGTGAAGCGTTGTAACGTGTTTCCATGGTGATTGGAACACAGAGTCAAGCGTTGTAACGTGTTTCCATGGTGATTGGAACATGGAGTCAAGCATTGTAACGTGTTTCCATGGTGATTGGAACACGGAGTAAAGCGTTGTAATGTGTTTCCATGGGGAATCAAATATGGAGTCAAGCGTTATAACGTGTTTCCATGGTGATTTGAACACGGAGTCAAGCGTTGAAACGTTTTTCCATGGGGAATCCAACACGGAGTCAAGCGTTGTAACATGTTTCCATGGTGATTGGAACACAGAGTCAAGCGTTGTAACGTGTTTCCATGGGGAATCAAACACTGAGTGAAGCGTTGTAATGTGATTTCATGGTGATTGGAACACGGAGTCAAGCGTTGAAACGTGTTTCCATGGGGAATCGAACACTGAGTGAAGCGTTGTAATGTGTTTCCATGGTGATTGGAACATGGAGTCAAGCGTTGTAACGTGTTTCCATGGTGATTGGAACACGGAGTAAAGCGTTGTAATGTGATTTCATGGCGATTGGAACACGGAGTCAAGCGTTGTAACATGTTTCCATGGTGATTGGAACAGGGAGTAAAGCGTTGTAATGTGTTTCCATGAGGAATCAAATACGGAGTCAAGCGTTGTAACGTGTTTCCATGGGGAATCGAACACGAAGTCAAGCATTGTAACATGTTTCCATGGGAAATCGAACACTGAGTGAAGCGTTGTAATGTATTTCCATGGTGATTGGAACACAGAGTCAAGCATTGTAACGTGTTTTCATGGGGACTCAAACACGGAGTAAAGCGTTGTAACGTGTTTACATGAGGAATCAAATATGAAGTGAAGCGTTGTAACGTGTTTCCATGGGGAATCAAACACGGAGACAAGCATTGTATTGTGTTTCCATGGGGAATCAAACACGGAGTCAAGCGTTGTAACGTGTTTCCATGGGGAATCAAACACGAAGTCAAGCATTGTAACGTGTTTACATGGGGAATCAAACACGGAGTCAAGCGTTGTAATGTGTTTCCATGGGGAATCAAATACGAAGTGAAGCGTTGTAACGTGTTTCCATGGGGAATCGAACACTGAGTGAAGCGTTGTAATGTATTTCCATGGTGATTGATTGGAACACAGAGTCAAGCGTTGTAACGTGTTTCCATGGGGAATCAAACACGAGTCAAGCGGTGTAACGTGTTTCCATGGGGAATCAATCACGGAGTCAAGCGTTGTAACGTGTTTCCATGGGGAATCAAACACGAAGTGAAGCGTTGTAACGTGTTTCCATGGGGAATCGAACACGGAGTCAAGCGTTGTAACGTGTTTCCATGGTGATTACAACACGGAGTCAAGCGTTGTAACGTGTTTCCATGGTAATTGCAACACAGAGTCAAGCGTTGTAACGTGTTTCCATAGGGAATCGAACACTGAGTGAAGCGTTGTAACAGGTTTCCATGGGGATAGGAACACGGAGTCAAGCATTGTAACGTGTTTCCATGGTGATTACAACACGGAGTCAAGCGTTGTAACGTGTTTCCATGGTGATTGCAACACAGAGTCAAGCGTTGTAACGTGTTTCCATGGGGAATCGAACACTGAGTGAAGCGTTGTAACATGTTTCCATGGGGATAGGAACACGGAGTCAAGCATTGTAACGTGTTTCCTAGGGGAATCGAACACTGCATGAAGCGTTGTAATGTGTTTCCATGGTGATTGGAACACGGAGTCACGTGTTGTAAAGTGTTTCCATGGTGATTGGAACACGGAGTAAAGCGTTGTAATGTGTTTCTATGGGGAATCAAATACAGAGTCAAGCGTTGTAACATGTTTCCATGGGGAATCGAACACGAAGTCAAGCGCTGTAACGTGTTTCCATGGTGATTTGAACACGGAGTCAAGCGTTGTAACGTGTTTCCATGGGAAATCGAACACTGAGTGAAGCGTTGTAATGTATTTCCATGGTGATTGGAACACAGAGTCAAGCGTTGTAACGTGTTTCCATGGAGAATCGAACACTGAGTGAAGCGTTGTAACGTGTTTCCATGGTGATTGGAACACAGAGTCAAGCGTTGTAACGTGTTTCCATGGAGAATCGAACACTGAGTGAAGCGTTGTAATGTGATTCCATGGTGATTAGAACACGGAGTCAAGCATTGTAACATGTTTTCTAGGGGAATCGAACACTGAGTGAAGCGTTGTAATGTGTTTCCATGGTGATTGGAACATGGAGTCAAGCATTGTAACGTGTTTCCATGGTGATTGGAACACGGAGTAAAGCGTTGTAATGTGTTTCCATGGGGAATCAAATATGGAGTCAAGCGTTATAACGTGTTTCCATGGTGATTTGAACACGGAGTCAAGCATTGAAACGTTTTTCCATGGGGAATCCAACACGGAGTCAAGCGTTGTAACATGTTTCCATGGTGATTGGAACACAGAGTCAAGCGTTGTAACGTGTTTCCATGGGGAATCGAACACTGAGTGAAGCGTTGTAATGTGATTTCATGGTGATTGGAACACGGAGTCAAGCGTTGTAACGTGTTTCCATGGGGAATCGAACACTGAGTGAAGCGTTGTAATGTGTTTCCATGGTGATTGGAACATGGAGTCAAGCGTTGTAACCTGTTTCCATGGTGATTGGAACACGGAGTAAAGCGTTGTAATGTGTTTCCATGGGGAATCAAATAGGGAGTCAAGCGTTATAACGTGTTTCCATGGTGATTTGAACACGGAGTCAAGCGTTGAAACGTTTTTCCATGGGGAATCCAACACGGAGTCAAGCGTTGTAACGTGTTTCCATGGGGAATCGAACACCAAGTCAAGCGCTGTAACGTGTTTCCATGGTGATTTGAACACGGAGTCAAGCGTTGTAACGTGTTTCCATGGGAAATCGAATACTGAGTGAAGCGTTGTAATGTATTTCCATGGTGATTGGAACACGGAGTCAAGCGTTGTAACGTGTTTCCATGGAGAATCGAACACTGAGTGAAGCGTTGTAACGTGTTTCCATGGTGATTGGAACACAGAGTCAAGCGTTGTAACGTGTTTCCATGGGAATCGAACACTGAGTGAAGCGTTGTAATGTGATTCCATGGTGATTAGAACACGGAGTCAAGCATTGTAACATGTTTTCTAGGGGAATCGAACACTGAGTGAAGCGTTGTAATGTGTTTCCATGGTGATTGGAACATGGAGTCAAGCATTGTAACGTGTTTCCATGGTGATTGGAACACGGAGTAAAGCGTTGTAATGTGTTTCCATGGGGAATCAAATATGGAGTCAAGCGTTATAACGTGTTTCCATGGTGATTTGAACACGGAGTCAAGCGTTGAAACGTTTTTCCATGGGGAATCCAACACGGAGTCAAGCGTTGTAACATGTTTCCATGGTGATTGGAACACAGAGTCAAGCGTTGTAACGTGTTTCCATGGGGAATCGAACACTGAGTCAAGTGTTGTAATGTGATTTCTTGGTGATTGGAACACGGAGTCAAGCGTTGTAACGTGTTTCCATGGGGAATCGAACACTGAGTGAAGCATTGTAATGTGTTTCCATGGTGATTGGAACATGGAGTCAAGCGTTGTAACGTGTTTCCATGGTGATTGGAACACGGAGTAAAGCGTTGTAATGTGTTTCCATGGGGAATCAAATATGGAGTCAAGCGTTATAACGTGTTTCCATGGTGATTTGAACACGGAGTCAAGCGTTGAAACGTTTTTCCATGGGGAATCCAACACGGAGTCAAGCGTTGTAACGTGTTTCCATGGTGATTGGAACACAGAGTCAAGCATTGTAACGTGTTTCCATGGGGAATCGAACACTGAGTGATGCGTTGTAATGTGATTTCATGGCGATTGGAACACGGAGTCAAGCGTTGTAACATGTTTCCATGGTGATTGGAACACGGAGTAAAGCGTTGTAATGTGTTTCCATGAGGAATCAAATACGGAGTCAAGCGTTGTAACGTGTTTCCATGGGGAATCGAACACGAAGTCAAGCATTGTAACATGTTTCCATGGGAAATCGAACACTGAGTGAAGCGTTGTAATGTATTTCCATGGTGATTGGAACACAGAGTCAAGCATTGTAACGTGTTTTCATGGGGAATCAAACACGGAGTAAAGCGTTGTAACGTGTTTACATGGGGAATCAAATACGAAGTGAAGCGTTGTAACGTGTTTCCATGGGGAATCAAACACGGAGTCAAGCATTGTATTGTGTTTCCATGGGGAATCAAACACGGAGTCAAGCGTTGTAACGTGTTTCCATGTGGAATCAAACACGGAGTCAAGCATTGTAACGTGTTTACATGGGGAATCAAACACGGAGTCAAGCATTGTAATGTGTTTCCATGGGGAATCAAATACGAAGTGAAGCGTTGTAACGTGTTTCCATGGGGAATCGAACACTGAGTGAAGCGTTGTAATGTATTTCCATGGTGATTGATTGGAACACAGAGTCAAGCGTTGTAACGTGTTTCCATGGGGAATCAAACACGAGTCAAGCGGTGTAACGTGTTTCCATGGGGAATCAATCACGGAGTCAAGCGTTGTAACGTGTTTCCATGGGGAATCAAACACGAAGTGAAGCGTTGTAACGTGTTTCCATGGGGAATCGAACACGGAGTCAAGCGTTGTAACGTGTTTACATGGTGATTACAACACGGAGTCAAGCGTTGTAACGTGTTTCCATGGTGATTGCAACACAGAGTCAAGCGTTGTAACGTGTTTCCATGGGAAATCGAACACTGAGTGAAGCGTTGTAACATGTTTCCATGGGGATAAGAACACGGAGTCAAGCATTGTAACGTGTTTCCATGGTGATTACAACACGGAGTCAAGCGTTGTAACGTGTTTCCATGGTGATTGCAACACAGAGTCAAGCGTTGTAACGTGTTTCCATGGGGAATCGAACACTGAGTGAAGCGTTGTAACATGTTTCCATGGGGATAGGAACACGGAGTCAAGCATTGTAACGTGTTTCCTAGGGGAATCGAACACTGAGTGAAGCGTTGTAATGTGTTTCCATGGTGATTGGAACACGGAGTCACGTGTTGTAACGTGTTTCCATGGTGATTGGAACACGGAGTAAAGCGTTGTAATATGTTTCTATGGGGAATCAAATACAGAGTCAAGCGTTGTAACATGTTTCCATGGGGAATCGAACACGAAGTCAAGCGGTGTAACGTGTTTCCATGGTGATTTGAACACGGAGTCAAGCGTTGTAACGTGTTTCCATGGGAAATCGAATACTGAGTGAAGCGTTGTAATGTATTTCCATGGTGATTGGAACACGAAGTCAAGCGTTGTAACGTGTTTCCATGGGGAATCAAACATGGAGTGAAGCGTTGTAACGTGTTTCCATGGGGAATCGAACACGGAGTCAAGTGTTGTAACGTGTTTCCATGGTGATTGGAACACGGAGTCAAGCGTTGTAACGTGTTTCCATGGGGAATCGAACACTGAGTGAAGCGTTGTAACGTGTTTCCATGGTGATTGGAACACGAAGTCAAGCGTTGTAACGTGTTTCCATGGTGATTGGAACACGGAGTCAAGCGTTGTTACGTGTTTTCATGGTGATTGGAACACGGAGTCAAGCGTTGTAACGTGTTTCCATGGGGAATCAAACACTGAGTGAAGCGTTGTAACGTGTTTCCATGGTGATTGGAACACTGAGTGAAGCATTGTAACGTGTTTCCTTGGTGGTTGGAACACTGAGTGAAGCGTTGTTACGTGTTTCCATGGTGATTGAAACACGGAGTCAAGCGTTGTTTCGTGTTTCCATGGTGATTGGAACATGGAGTCAAGCATTGTAACGTGTTTCCATGGTGATTGGAACACGGAGTAAAGCGTTGTAATGTGTTTCCATGGGGAATCAAATATGGAGTCAAGCGTTATAACGTGTTTCCATGGTGATTTGAACACGGAGTCAAGCATTGAAACGTTTTTCCATGGGGAATCCAACACGGAGTCAAGCGTTGTAACATGTTTCCATGGTGATTGGAACACAGAGTCAAGCATTGTAACGTGTTTCCATGGGGAATCGAACACTGAGTGAAGCGTTGTAATGTGATTTCATGGTGATTGGAACACGGAGTCAAGCGTTGTAACGTGTTTCCATGGGGAATCGAACACTGAGTGAAGCATTGTAATGTGTTTCCATGGTGATTGGAACATGGAGTCAAGCGTTGTAACCTGTTTCCATGGTGATTGGAACACGGAGTAAAGCGTTCTAATGTGTTTCCATGGGGAATCAAATAGGGAGTCAAGCGTTATAACGTGTTTCCATGGTGATTTGAACACGGAGTCAAGCGTTGAAACGTTTTTCCATGGGGAATCCAACACGGAGTCAAGCGTTGTAACGTGTTTCCATGGGGAATCGAACACCAAGTCAAGCGATGTAACGTGTTTCCATGGTGATTTGAACACGGAGTCAAGCATTGTAACGTGTTTCCATGGGAAATCGAATACTGAGTGAAGCGTTGTAATGTATTTCCATGGTGATTGGAACACGGAGTCAAGCGTTGTAACGTGTTTCCATGGAGAATCGAACACTGAGTGAAGCGTTGTAACGTGTTTCCATGGTGATTGGAACACAGAGTCAAGCGTTGTAACGTGTTTCCATGGGGAATCGAACACTGAGTGAAGCGTTGTAATGTGATTCCATGGTGATTAGAACACGGAGTCAAGCATTGTAACATGTTTTCTAGGGGAATCGAACACTGAGTGAAGCGTTGTAATGTGTTTCCATGGTGATTGGAACATGGAGTCAAGCATTGTAACGTGTTTCCATGGTGATTGGAACACGGAGTAAAGCGTTGTAATGTGTTTCCATGGGGAATCAAATATGGAGTCAAGCGTTATAACGTGTTTCCATGGTGATTTGAACACGGAGTCAAGCGTTGAAACGTTTTTCCATGGGGAATCCAACACGGAGTCAAGCGTTGTAACATGTTTCCATGGTGATTGGAACACAGAGTCAAGCGTTGTAACGTGTTTCCATGGGGAATCGAACACTGAGTGAAGCGTTGTAATGTGATTTCTTGGTGATTGGAACACGGAGTCAAGCGTTGTAACGTGTTTCCATGGGGAATCGAACACTGAGTGAAGCATTGTAATGTGTTTCCATGGTGATTGGAACATGGAGTCAAGCATTGTAACGTGTTTCCATGGTGATTGGAACACGGAGTAAAGCGTTGTAATGTGTTTCCATGGGGAATCAAATATGGAGTCAAGCGTTATAACGTGTTTCCATGGTGATTTGAACACGGAGTCAAGCGTTGAAACATTTTTCCATGGGGAATCCAACACGGAGTCAAGCGTTGTAACGTGTTTCCATGGTGATTGGAACACAGAGTCAAGCATTGTAACGTGTTTCCATGGGGAATCGAACACTGAGTGAAGCGTTTTAATGTGATTTCATGGCGATTGGAACACGGAGTCAAGCGTTGTAACATGTTTCCATGGTGATTGGAACACGGAGTAAAGCGTTGTAATGTGTTTCCATGAGGAATCAAATACGGAGTCAAGCGTTGTAACGTGTTTCCATGGGGAATCGAACACGAAGTCAAGCATTGTAACATGTTTCCATGGGAAATCGAACACTGAGTGAAGCGTTGTAATGTATTTCCATGGTGATTGGAACACAGAGTCAAGCATTGTAACGTGTTTTCATGGGGAATCAAACACGGAGTAAAGCGTTGTAACGTGTTTACATGGGGAATCAAATACGAAGTGAAGCGTTGTAACGTGTTTCCATGGGGAGTCAAACACGGAGTCAAGCATTGTATTGTGTTTCCATGGGGAATCAAACACGGAGTCAAGCGTTGTAACGTGTTTCCATGTGGAATCAAACACGGAGTCAAGCATTGTAACGTGTTTACATGGGGAATCAAACACGGAGTCAAGCATTGTAATGTGTTTCCATGGGGAATCAAATACGAAGTGAAGCGTTGTAACGTGTTTCCATGGGGAATCGAACACTGAGTGAAGCGTTGTAATGTATTTCCATGGTGATTGATTGGAACACAGAGTCAAGCGTTGTAACGTGTTTCCATGGGGAATCAAACACGAGTCAAGCGGTGTAACGTGTTTCCATGGGGAATCAATCACGGAGTCAAGCGTTGTAACGTGTTTCCATGGGGAATCAAACACGAAGTGAAGCGTTGTAACGTGTTTCCATGGGGAATCGAACACGGAGTCAAGCGTTGTAACGTGTTTCCATGGTGATTACAACACGGAGTCAAGCGTTGTAACGTGTTTCCATGGTGATTGCAACACAGAGTCAAGCGTTGTAACGTGTTTCCATGGGAAATCGAACACTGAGTGAAGCGTTGTAACATGTTTCCATGGGGATAGGAACACGGAGTCAAGCATTGTAACGTGTTTCCATGGTGATTACAACACGGAGTCGAGCGTTGTAACGTGTTTCCATGGTGATTGCAACACAGAGTCAAGCGTTGTAACGTGTTTCCATGGGGAATCGAACACTGAGTGAAGCGTTGTAACATGTTTCCATGGGGATAGGAACACGGAGTCAAGCATTGTAACGTGTTTCCTAGGGGAATCGAACACTGAGTGAAGCGTTGTAATGTGTTTCCATGGTGATTGGAACACGGAGTAACGTGTTGTAACGTGTTTCCATGGTGATTGGAACACGGAATAAAGCGTTGTAATATGTTTCTATGGGGAATCAAATACAGAGTCAAGCGTTGTAACATGTTTCCATGGGGAATCGAACACGAAGTCAAGCGGTGTAGCGTGTTTCCATGGTGATTTGAACACGGAGTCAAGCGTTGTAACGTGTTTCCATGGGAAATCGAATACTGAGTGAAGCGTTGTAATGTATTTCCATGGTGATTGGAACACGAAGTCAAGCGTTGTAACGTGTTTCCATGGGGAATCAAACATGGAGTGAAGCGTTGTAACGTGTTTCCATGGGGAATCGAACACGGAGTCAAGTGTTGTAACGTGTTTCCATGGTGATTGGAACACGGAGTCAAGCGTTGTAACGTGTTTCCATGGGGAATCGAACACTGAGTGAAGCGTTGTAACGTGTTTCCATGGTGATTGGAACACGAAGTCAAGCGTTGTAACGTGTTTCCATGGTGATTGGAACACGGAGTCAAGCGTTGTTACGTGTTTTCATGGTGATTGGAACACGGAGTCAAGCGTTGTAACGTGTTTCCATGGGGAATCAAACACTGAGTGAAGCGTTGTAACGTGTTTCCATGGTGATTGGAACACTGAGTGAAGCGTTGTAACGTGTTTCCTTGGTGGTTGGAACACTGAGTGAAGCGTTGTTACGTGTTTCCATGGTGATTGAAACACGGAGTCAAGCGTTGTTTCGTGTTTCCATGGTGATTGGAACACGGAGTTAAGCGTTGTTACGTGTTTCCATGGGGAATCAAACACGGAGTCAAGCGTTGTAACGTATTTCCATGGGGAATCGAACTCGGAGTCAAGCGTTGTTACGTGTTTCCATGGTGATTGGAACACGGGGTCAAGCGTTGTTACGTGTTTCCATGGGGAATCGAACGTTATACACGTGTATTTGTCAGTTAAGCTATGACGTGAATTAAAATATCATAACATATTAGTTTAAATTTGAAGTTGTTATGAGTTGTTGTTACATGAACACTGATAGATGAATCCATCACCCTGGCGCCTCTACTTTTTCTATGTCAGCAGATACTGCCCTCTCTATGTCAGCAAAATTTTTCCCTTGTCTGTGAGGAGACGCTTTCCTCTCTATATGAAGTGATACTGCCATTTCTATCTGAGGAGATACTGCCTTCTTTATGTGAAGAGGTACTGTCATTTCTATGTGAGGTGACACTGTCCCTTATATGCGAGGAGATATTGTTGTTTTTAAGTAAGGAGATACTGTCCTCACAATAGAGGATATTTTGTCCTCCCTATGTGATGGGATACTGGTCCTCTCTTCGTGAGGAAACACCGTCCCCTCTATGTGAGGACATCCTAACCTCTCTATACGAGGAGATACTGTTCTATGTATGGTGAGAGACACTTTCCTCTGTATATGAAGAGATACTGTCTTCACTTTGTGAAGAGATACTGTACTCTCTATGTGGGAATATTCTGATCTCTTTATTTGAGGAATACTGTCCTCACTATGTGTGGAGATACTGTCCTCTGATGTGAGGAGATATTGTTCTCTCTATGTGAAGAGATACTGTTCTCTCTATGCAATGAGATAATGTCTTCTCTGTGTGAGGCGATACTGTCCTCTCCATGTGAAGGGATACTGTCCTCTCTATGTGAGGAGATACTGCCTATTTTATGCGAGGAGATACTGTCTTCATATAGGAGATACTGTCCTATCTATGTGTGGAGATAGTGTCCTCTCTATTTGGTGAGATACTGTCCGTTCTATGTAAGGAGATTCTGTCCATCTGAGGAAATAGTATCCTGTCTATGTGAGGAGATACTGTTCTCTCCATGTGGGGATTCATGAATAGTAAGAAACTAGTATTACCAAGCAATTTTCCTTTTCAATATTTTCTTAAAAATGTGTAAAAACAAATGGTGTGACACATACTGTAGCACTGGGCATTTTTATTTTTACGGAATTCGCAGAAAAATATATCATATAGTATATAGTATATGTTTTTGCAAACTTGCGGGCGATGTATTTCTTTTTTAAGAATATTTTGTTGCAAAAATAAAAGGTGTGACAGATACTAGCACTGAGAATTATTTTCAGTTTTATTTTCGCATAATTCGTCAGAATATATTTTGTTTGCATCTGGTATATTGACTGTGCTGTTGTGGGCGCTGTAATTCTTATCATTACACTTGGTATGAATTGTGTCGGCCATTGTTGTGACCTTGTTTCCCGGATAATTTCGATCGTATCAAAGACGTATTTCTGTTAAATATGGCACTAAATGCTGCTAATAATTTTAGACGATATTTCACAGGATATTTCAACGTCGATACATAAAAAAGACCACATATTATCTTGTATTCATACTCTGATCGTGACTTTAGATTCTAGATACTGGTTAACGGCCCAGAGAAAGTATGTCTTGTTACCTAAACGGAAGTTAACCAAAATATTCAATTGAACTCTTATTACAATAACGCTGTTAAAGCCACTTTTTTGGACTTGATGGTGGAATCACCAGTACAGTATGTGTTTATGCATGCTGCAATATTGAAATGGATTGTCCTATTGGCTCTGTGTGGAAGGTGCTATCCAATGAAATGTGTCGTTATTGTTACTGTTGATTGATATTTCGTTAATAGTAAACATAAGATTAGATATTTCGATTTTCTAGTAATTGGATTCTTCAAATTGAAATATTTGATAGGGGGTATAAACTTTACTGAACATGGGTGCATGAGTTCATAGTCAACAGTAAATGGAACAGCGGGTAATGGCTCTTCCGACCCATGGTTGCCAGTCGCTGTCCTGTCAGTGGTTTGTGATAACACATTTTTGTGAACCGTACTAACCGCACATTCTCTACATTTATATAAATATTTATAAATTTCAATTTCTTTTGAAAACGTTTCAAGGTTATTCAATAAATCAATATAAACCGTTTGTTTTAGTTTGAATTGTGAATTTTTATAAATACTTATGAAGATGAAGGGAATCACTTTGTTTCGCCAAGATTATGTCGTTTTATATTCACGTTCATCAAACGCTATGTTACACATATTTATAGATGATCCAGGAAATGATTATGATTACAGAAACAATAAAAATACTTTGTTTTGGCGACAACTGATGAGAATTTCAATATAATACTTACTGAGGAGGAATAGAACAAAAGGAGAAGAAAAGGTTCATTAATTAAACGGGTTTATTCAAGTATGATAGAGACAAAATCGTTACCGTCATCCGAAATATTTGGTCGTAATTATAATATGTAACAACAACTACCCTGTTTTAAACGAGGAATGCCAGTATGATGGTCCAGTGTATCATGGTCCAGTGTATCATGGTCATTGTTTGAAATGGATTATACCCATAAACGTTGCGTTGACATGCCTAGTACCATCTTGAAGGGACACAACATAAAGCCAATGCCGGTTCTATGCGATTGGTCCTTATACCATCATTGTATGTTCCATTTCATTTCACTGTCGTCGAATGCAATATGAATTGTGTTATAAGTCACCAGTTATTTACAAGAATGAAACTGGTAAAACATAATTATTGCGAATATACAAAGCAAACACGTGAGTTTAGGTTATTTTAGGTCCTATAAATTGGGTCACATTGAGCGATCTCTAAGCGGACCATCTCTGCAGTATATGATAGCGTCACACACCCTCTTCAGCTTGAGGCGCTTTCTTATATTCCGGTGGGTTTTGTAAAGAAATGTACTCGGGCGGAACCTGGTTGCCGCCGACGGGGATGTCACTTGATCCGTTGTCCTGTCCCGTCAACTTTGTGCCTGGCGGCACCGTTACTTGTACTTGCCCTTGAACATAGAAGGCAGCTGGTTGAGCGCGTGGAGGAACCACTCGGCTAAATCCGGACATTTTCGCTTTCAAGTGTTGCTGTTGTTGGTTCATTAACATCTGCAAAAGAAAAACAAATACTCGTTACATTTTCACAATTGCTGGAAAAGAGGCAGCTGCCTTTCAAAAAGTTTGTCAAATAGGCATTTTCGTGTTGCAGTGGTATATAACATGTTGGTCAAAGTACGTTATCAAATCCTACATTTTGTGTTTCCTATGTCGTAACTGGCCGTGTTAAAAATTGCTAAATAGTACACCAAATATCTATCTTTCGCATCACGACTTAGCGGTCGATATACATTGAAAAGCTCAAAACTGGAGCTTTGTTTATAAATGTTTTTATACAAATTTGTAAAAGACGATCATCAACTTTCTCACTCAAATTCTGCTATTTGATAGTGATTGGTCCAGAAGCTGAACTTTGTTATACACTCGTAATACGCATGCACGCCTTAACATGGCATAACAACTATGGCCTCCTACATATTCAAAATGAGGCGCTTGCTGATTGGATGATGTTGAACTATCTCAATTAGAACAATTTCACAATACTATTTCAGGACTGGAAACCAACAAAGGTTTCATGTCACTGACGCATATACCAAGCACACACACACTAACGTTACTCCAATACTCTATACCTGGCGTTCACCTACTCCGCACCAATACATACAAGCCGCGATGCCGGAGATTATCAGCACCACCAGTCCCGCCAGTTCGACAAGGATATACAAAACAAGCCCACCACTCTCGTACAATATAGCGATAGTAGCCTCCCAGTAAGCACCGATGGCGGATAGGACCATGGAGAAGAGGGCACACACGATGACTAAAATATTCAGAAGTAGGAATGTGAATGACTGCAAACAAAAATAAATACAATTGTGAGAAAAATTAAAGAGAAACACACACATAAACAATAACATGTACCTACAATACAACACCTACCCACCCTCTGAGTGAATGGTTTGGTTCAAACCGGAAATTGGATTTTTTTCTGTCATGTTGATAATTCCCCCCGATTGATTAATCAGTCCAAAAATCAATCAATGTGACTCCTTCATAAATATGAACTGCATTTATTTAGGGTGCATAGTGTTCAATATAGTTTATGATATATAATTTCAAATCACAAAAATTGCATTTCAACTCTTTTATATCGGCGATTTGAGTGTTAAATGCAACTGTAGATAAGATCATTGAAAGTGCATGTATTCGCTTTCGGTGATCTTTGATGTGATATTGCCGACAGACTTTCATCAACTTTTCGTAGAGACGCCAGACGTCAACTATATCGTGAGTATAATCGGCAAGTATTTCAAGCTTGAAGGCAGAAAAAAAAAACAATCACTCAATGAAATTAAGCAACGGCTGTATACACCCACTCCCAGTAAATGTAAGAAAATAGCCAGGCACCATGTTTCACATTCTGTCAAGGTCAAGTTGATTTGACGTAAAATGAAATTATTATCATGGCATATCACAAGTCGCCATTCACATGTACTAGTATTAAATCTATTTTCTTTGCGACTCTGTCATTTAATTAATGCGAATGCAGAGTCAGAATTGCCAGGTATTGACTTTTTACTTTGTTAGTCCTTAGGGTGCGCTCACCACGCATTGTTGTAGAGCGCCCACCTCGTATCCAAACGTCTACTACAATGGATATCATTAACAAAGTATATCAATAAGTTCGACTAACGTGCGCACTCAAGCAAATGATTCCATATCTTACTTGTATTACTTATAATAAGACACAGTGTAATGTATACGTCGTGTATTATATCAACAGCTTTTCTCGTATATTACACGGAATTCTTTAAGTGTATTGATGTCGGGTAACGGTAAAAATATGTAATAATAAAATGGCCATCACTGCGCCAGAATAACCTCAATAATGAATTCATTACGGAGAAGCACGAGACAAATTATCATAATGTAGGGGAATAGCGGACGTTTTGTTTTGATTTGGTTTTCTGAGTTCCGTTAATAAGCGCTGCATACAGATATTGTAAATTCAACATGAACAAAGTCAATAGTTCCAAAATATCATAAATTATATTCAATGTTATCATTGGTAGCTTTGCATTCAAGTGCATTTAAAATTATCACTATCAGAAGTGCATTCAATATTATCACTATCTGAAGTGCATTCTATATTATCACTATCAAAAGTACATTCAATATTGTCACTATCAGAAGTACATTCAATATTATCACTATCAGATTTGCTTTAAATATTATCACTATCAAATTTGCTTTCAATATTATCACTATCAGATCTGATTCTATATTATCACTATCAGAAGTGCATTCAATATTATCACTATCAGATGTGCATTCAATATTATCACTATCAGATGTGCGTTCAATATTATCAGTATCAGATGTGCATTCAATATTATCACTATCAGATGTGCATTCAATATTATCACTATAAGATGTGCATTCAATATTATCACTATCTCATGTGATTTCAATATTATCACTATCAGATGTGCATTCAATATTATCAGTATCAGATGTGCATTCAATATTATCAGTATCAGATGTGCGTTCAATATTATCACTATCAGATTGCATTCAATATTATCACTATCAAATTTGCTTTCAATATTATCACTATCAGATTGCATTCAATATTATCACTATCAGATGTGCATTCAATATTATCACTATCAGATGTGTGTTCAATATTATCACTATCTCATGTGATTTCAATATTATCACTATCAGATGTGCATTCAATATTATCACTATCAGATATGCGTTCAATATTATCACTATCAGATTGCATTCAATATTATCACTATCAAATTTGCATTCAATATTATCACTACCAAATTTGCTTTCAATATTATCACTAACAGATCTGAATCTATATTATCACTATCAGAAGTGCATTCTATATTATCAGTATCAAAAGTACATTCAATATTTTCACTATCAGAAGTACATTCAATATTATCACTATCAGATTTGCTTTAAATATTATCACTATCAAATTTGCTTTCAATATTATCACTATCAGATCTGATTCTATATTATCACTATCAGAAGTGCATTCAATATTATCAGTATCAGATGTGCATTCAATATTATCACTATCAGATGTGCGTTCAATATTATCAGTATCAGATGTGCATTCAATATTATCACTATCAGATGTGCATTCAATATTATCACTATAAGATGTGCATCCAAAATTATCACTATAAGATGTGCATCCAATATTATCACTATCAGATGTGCATTCAATATTATCAGTATCAGATGTGCATTCAATATTATCAGTATCAGATGTGCGTTCAATATTATCACTATCAGATTGCATTCAATATTATCACTATCAAATTTGCATTCAATATTATCACTATCAGATTGCATTCAATATTATCACTATTAGAAGTGCATTCAATAGTATCACTAGCAGATGTGCATTCAATATTATCACTATCAGATGTGATTTCAATATTATTACTATCAGAAGTGCATTCAATATTATCACTATCAGAAGTGCATTCAATATTATCAGTATCAGATGTGCGTTCAATATTATCACTATCAGATTACATTCAATATTATCACTATCAAATTTGCTTACAATATTATCACTATCAGATCTGATTCTATATTATCACTATCAGAAGTGCATTCAATATTATCACTATCAGATTGCATTCAATATTATCACTATCAAATTTGCTTTCAATATTATCACTATCAGATCTGATTCTATATTATCACTATTAGAAGTGCATTCAATATTATCACTATTAGAAGTGCATTCTATATTATCACTATCAGAAGTGCATTCAATATTATCACTATCAGATGTGCATTCAATATTATCACTATCAGATGTGCATTCAATATTATCACTATCAGAAGTGCATTCAATATTATCACTATCAGATGTGATTTCAATATTATTACTATCAGATGTGCATTCAATATTATCACTATGAGAAGTGCATTCAATAGTATCATTATCAGAAGTGCATTCAATATTATTACTCTAAGAAGTGCATTCAATATTATCAATATCAGATGTGCATTCAATATTGTCACTATCAGATGTGCATTCAATATCATCACTATCAGATGTGGATTCATTATTATTACTATCAGAAGTAAATTCAATATTATCACTATCAGAAGTGGATTCAATATTATTACTATCAGAAATGCATTCAATATTATCACTATCAGATGTGCATTCAAAATTATCACTATCAGATGTGCATTCAATATTGTCACTATCAGAAGTGCATTCAATATTGTCACTATCAGAAGTGCATTCAATACCATCACTATTAGTTGTACATTCTTTATTATCACTATCAGATGTGCATTCAATATTATCACTATCAGATGTGCATTCAATATTATCACTATCACATGTGATTTCAATATTATCACTATCAGATGTGCATTCAATATTATCACTATCAGATGTGCATTCAATATTATTACTATCACATGTGATTTCAATATTATCTCTATCAGAAGTGCATTCAATATTATCACTATCAGAAGTGCATTCACAATTATCACTATCAGATGTGTATTCAATATTATCACTATCAGATGTGTATTCAATATTATCACTATCAGATGTGCATTCAATATTATTACTATCAGATGTGCATTCAATGTTATCACTATCAGAAGTGCATTCAATATTATTACTATCAGAAGTGCATTCAATATTATCACTATCAGATGTGCATTCAATATTATCACTATCTCATGTGATTTCAATATTATCACTATCAGATGTGCATTCAATATTATCACCATCAGATATGCATTCAATATTATCACTATCACATGTGATTTCAATATTATCACTATCAGAAGTGCATTCAATATTATCACTATCAGATGTTTATTCAATATTATCACTATCAGTTGTGCATTCAATATTATCACTATCAGAAGTGCATTCAATATTGTCACTATCAGAAGTGCATTCAATATTATCACTATCAGAAGTGCATTCAATATTGTCACTATCAGATGTGCATTCAATATTATCACTATCAGATGTGCATTCAATATCATCACTATCACATGTGATTTCAATATCATCACTATCAGATGTGCATTCAATATTATCAATATCAGATGTGCATTCAATATTATCACTATCAAATGTGCATTCAATATTATTACTATCAGAAGTGCATTCAATATTATCACTATCACATGTGCATTCAATATTATCACTATCAGATGTGCATTCAATATCATCACTATCACATGTGATTTCAATATCATCACTATCAGATGTGCATTCAATATTATCACTATCAAATGTGCATTCAATATTATTACTATCAGAAGTGCATTCAATATTATCACTATCACATGTGATTTCAATATTATCACTATCAGATGTGCATTCAATATTATCACTATCAGATGTGCATTCAATATTATCACTATCACATGTGATTTCAATATTATCACTATCAGAAGTGCATTCAATATTATCACTATCAGATGTGCATTCAATATTATCACTATCAGAAATGCATTCAATACCATCACTATTAGTTGTACATTCTTTATTATCACAATCAGATGTGCATTCAATATTATCACTATCAGATGTGCATTCAATATTATCACTATCACATGTGATTTCAATATTATCACTATCAGATGTGCATTCAATATTATCACTATCAGATGTGCATTCAATATTATCACTATCACATGTGATTTCAATATTATCACTATCAGAAGTGCATTCAATATTATCACTATCAGAAGTGCATTCAATATTATCACTATCAGATGTGTATTCAATATTATCACTATCAGATGTGCATTCAATATTATTACTATCAGATGTGCATTCAATGTTATCACTATCAGAAGTGCATTCAATATTATTACTATCAGAAGTGCATTCAATATTATCACTATCAGATGTGCATTCAATATTATCACTATCTCATGTGATTTCAATATTATCACTATCAGATGTGCATTCAATATTATCACTATCAGATATGCATTCAATATTATCACTATCACATGTGATTTCAATATTATCACTCTCAGAAGTGCATTCAATATTATCACTATCAGATGTTTATTCAATATTATCACTATCAGATGTGCATTCAATATTATCACTATCAGAAGTGCATTCAATATTATCACTATCAGAAGTGCATTCAATATTGTCACTATCAGATGTGCATTCAATATTATCACTATCAGATGTGCATTCAATATTATCAATATCAGATGTGCATTCATTATTATCACTATCAGATGTGCATTTATTATTATCAATATCAGATGTGCATTCAATATTATCACTATCAGATGTGCATTCAATATTATTACTATCAGAAGTGCATTCAATATTATCACTATCAGAAGTGCATTCAATATTATTACTATCAGAAATGCATTCAATATTGTTACTATCAGAAGTGCATTCAATATTGTCACTATCAGAAGTGCATTAAATACCATCACTATCAGATGTGCATTCAATATTATCACTATCAGATGTGCATTCAATATTATCACTATCAGAAATGCATTCAATATTATTACTATCAGAGGTGCATTCAATATTTTCACTATCAGATGTGCATTCAATATTATCACTATAAGATGTGCATTCAATATTATCACTATCAGATGTGCATTCAATATTATCACTATCAGATGTGCATTCAATATTATCATTATCAGATGTGCATTCAATATTATCACTATCAGAAGTACATTCAATTTTATCACTATCAGAAGTGCATTCAATATTGTCACTATCAGAAGTGCATTCAATATTATCACTATCAAAAGTGCATTCAATATTATCACTATCAGATGTGCATTCAATATTATCACTATCAGAAGTGCATTCTATATTATCACTATCAGATGTGCATTCAATATTATCACTATCAGAAGTGCATTCAATATTGTCACTATCAGAAGTGCATTCAATAGTATCACTATCAGATGTGCATTCTATATTATCATTATCAGAAGTGCATTTAATGTTATCACTATCAGAAGTGCATTCAATATTATCACTATCAAAAGTGCATTCAACATTGTCACTATCAGATGTGCATTCAATATTATGACTATCAGAAGTGCATTCAATATTGTCACTATCAGAAGTGCATTCAATAGTATCACTATCAGATGTGCATTCTATATTATCATTATCAGAAGTGCATTTAATGTTATCACTATCAGAGGTGCATTCAATATTATCACTATCAGAAGTGCATTCAATATTGTCACTATCAGATGTGCATTCAATATTGTCACTATCAGAAGTGCATTCAATAGTATCACTATCAGAAGTGCATTCTATATTATCATTATCAGAAGTGCATTTAATGTTATTACTATCAGAAGTGCATTCAATATTATCACTATCAGAAGTGCATTCAATATTATCACTATCAGAAGTGCATTCAATAGTATCACTATCAGATGCGCATTTTATATTATCATTATCAGAAGTGCATTCAATATTATCACTATCACATGTAATTTCAATATTATCACTATCAGATGTGCATTCAATATTATCACTATCAGATGTGCATTCAATATTATCACTATCACATGTGATTTCAATATTATCACTATCAGAAGTGCATTCAATATTATCACTATCAGATGTGCATTCAATATTGTCACTATCAGAAGTGCATTCAATATTATCACTATCAGAAATGCATTCAATACCATCACTATTAGTTGTACATTCTTTATTATCACAATCAGATGTGCATTCAATATTATCACTATCAGATGTGCATTCAATATTATCACTATCACATGTGATTTCAATATTATCACTATCAGATGTGCATTCAATATTATCACTATCAGATGTGCATTCAATATTATCACTATCACATGTGATTTCAATATTATCACTATCAGAAGTGCATTCAATATTATCACTATCAGAAGTGCATTCAATATTATCACTATCAGATGTGTATTCAATATTATCACTATCAGATGTGCATTCAATATTATTACTATCAGATGTGCATTCAATGTTATCACTATCAGAAGTGCATTCAATATTATTACTATCAGAAGTGCATTCAATATTATCACTATCAGATGTGCATTCAATATTATCACTATCTCATGTGATTTCAATATTATCACTATCAGATGTGCATTCAATATTATCACTATCAGATATGCATTCAATATTATCACTATCACATGTGATTTCAATATTATCACTCTCAGAAGTGCATTCAATATTATCACTATCAGATGTTTATTCAATATTATCACTATCAGTTGTGCATTCAATATTATTACTATCAGAAGTGCATTCAATATTATCACTATCAGAAGTGCATTCAATATTGTCACTATCAGATGTGCATTCAATATTATCACTATCAGATGTGCATTCAATATTATCAATATCAGATGTGCATTCATTATTATCACTATCAGATGTGCATTTATTATTATCAATATCAGATGTGCATTCAATATTATCACTATCAGATGTGCATTCAATATTATTACTATCAGAAGTGCATTCAATATTATCACTAATATTATCACTATCAGAAGTGCATTCAATATTATTACTATCAGAAATGCATTCAATATTGTCACTATCAGAAGTGCATTCAATATTGTCACTATCAGAAGTGCATTAAATACCATCACTATTAGTTGTACATTCTTTATTATCACTATCAGATGTGCATTCAATATTATCACTATCAGATGTGCATTCAATATTATCACTATCAGAAATGCATTCAATATTATTACTATCAGAGGTGCATTCAATATTTTCACTATCAGATGTGCATTCAATATTATCACTATAAGATGTGCATTCAATATTATCACTATCAGATGTGCATTCAATATTATCACTATCAGATGTGCATTCAATATTATCATTATCAGATGTGCATTTAATATTATCACTATCAGAAGTACATTCAATTTTATCACTATCAGAAGTGCATTCAATATTGTCACTATCAGAAGTGCATTCAATATTATCACTATCAAAAGTGCATTCAATATTATCACTATCAGATGTGCATTCAATATTATCACTATCAGAAGTGCATTCTATATTATCACTATCAGATGTGCATTCAATATTATCACTATCAGAAGTGCATTCAATATTGTCACTATCAGAAGTGCATTCAATAGTATCACTATCAGATGTGCATTCTATATTATCATTATCAGAAGTGCATTTAATGTTATCACTATCAGAAGTGCATTCAATATTATCACTATCAAAAGTGCATTCAACATTGTCACTATCAGATGTGCATTCAATATTATGACTATCAGAAGTGCATTCAATATTGTCACTATCAGAAGTGCATTCAATAGTATCACTATCAGATGTGCATTCTATATTATCATTATCAGAAGTGCATTTAATGTTATCACTATCAGAGGTGCATTCAATATTATCACTATCAGAAGTGCATTCAATATTGTCACTATCAGATGTGCATTCAATATTGTCACTATCAGAAGTGCATTCTATATTATCATTATCAGAAGTGCATTTAATGTTATTACTATCAGAAGTGCATTCAATATTATCACTATCAGAAGTGCATTCTATATTATCATTATCAGAAGTGCATTTAATGTTATTACTATCAGAAGTGCATTCAATATTATCACTATCAGAAGTGCATTCAATATTATCACTATCAGAAGTGCATTCAATAGTATCACTATCAGATGTGCATTTTATATTATCATTATCAGAAGTGCATTTAATGTTATTACTATCAGAAGTGCATTCAATATTGTCACTATCAGAAGTGCATTCAATAGTATCACTATCAGATGTGCATTCTATATTATCATTATCAGAAGTGCATTTAATGTTATCACTATCAGAGGTGCATTCAATATTATCACTATCAGAAGTGCATTCAATATTGTCACTATCAGATGTGCATTCAATATTGTCACTATCAGAAGTGCATTCTATATTATCATTATCAGAAGTGCATTTAATGTTATTACTATCAGAAGTGCATTCAATATTATCACTATCAAAAGTGCATTCAATATTATCACTATCAGATGTGCATTCAATATTATCACTATCAGAAGTGCATTCTATATTATCACTATCAGATGTGCATTCAATATTATCACTATCAGAAGTGCATTCAATATTGTCACTATCAGAAGTGCATTCAATAGTATCACTATCAGATGTGCATTCTATATTATCATTATCAGAAGTGCATTTAATGTTATCACTATCAGAAGTGCATTCAATATTATCACTATCAAAAGTGCATTCAACATTGTCACTATCAGATGTGCATTCAATATTATCACTATCAGAAGTGCATTCAATATTGTCACTATCAGAAGTGCATTCAATAGTATCACTATCAGATGTGCATTCTATATTATCATTATCAGAAGTGCATTTAATGTTATCACTATCAGAGGTGCATTCAATATTATCACTATCAGAAGTGCATTCAATATTGTCACTATCAGATGTGCATTCAATATTGTCACTATCAGAAGCGCATTCAATAGTATCACTATCAGAAGTGCATTCTATATTATCATTATCAGAAGTGCATTTAATGTTATTACTATCAGAAGTGCATTCAATATTATCACTATCAGAAGTGCATTCAATATTATCACTATCAGAAGTGCATTCAATAGTATCACTATCAGATGTGCATTTTATATTATCATTATCAGAAGTGCATTTAATGTTATCACTATCAGAAGTGCATTCTATATTATCATTATCAGAAGTGCATTTAATGTTATCACTATCAGAAGTGCATTCAATATTATCACTATCAGAAGTGCATTCAATATTATCACTATCAAAAGTGCATTCAATATTGTCACTATCAGATGTGCATTCAATATTATCACTATCAGAAGTGCATTAAATAGTATCGTTGTGAGAAATATAATCAATATTATCTTGATGTGCATTCAATATTATCATTGTGTGATGGTCATATTGAGGTTGACATAAGATAATTTATACACCATAATATATTTGTAATATGATATATTGTATCTAAATATACACACACTTGGTGATTTATATCACAGAAAAGACAGTATTGGTGATTTCATTGTAGAATATGTTAATCTATTGAATAGCACAATAATTTTATCATATTGCTGTATACGTGCTAACCCATGATACATTTTTTAAACTTTGTATATATAAGTAGTTAAATCATATGTGGAATGTGCACTGTTTTAAATGCCAGATGTAGATTCCTCAAATTATAACAGACTAAAAACTATGTAAACTATTCCCAAAGTGTAGTTTTGAATAAAACATGGTCATTATTTAATAAACGGTAGCCATTTTGTTTTCTTGGATTATCCAGATCAATATGATCAAAGCGAAACAAATATGTATGAGATTGTCAGGCTTGTTTGGAACATGAAATGCAGGTAAAAATTTACCTTGTTGATTTTAGTGTTGATTTTAGATTACAAGGAGGCTATTTTTTTCGTTTCAAGATCGAGCATCAAATTCCAGCTTGCATGCAGCAGATTAGAAATCAGCGCCTTCGAATTATGTTAAAACAAGTGTATGCCAATTAAACTCCTCTCCAAATGTTCAGTCCAAATCAGTCATATATGTAATTTTCTATATCATTATTTATGTATGACCTATGACATCACTCGATATGTTACAATAGTGATGACTGTATAGCATCATGGTATACTTGAAACGGCATGGCCGCCATTAGTTGTTGCCAATAAATATATTCAAGCACAGAGTTTCTCGAATTAATTTATTAATACAGACGTTACAATATACTGCTTACTTGCAATTAATATAACCATACGTATTGAGCAATGATCGGGGGGGGGTCATGCTATTGTCGGATTAAGTAGCTTCATCAATCCTAGCAGCTGTTGTTTAATTTAATATAAATTAGAGTCACATATAAACACATGGAACTCACTACGCCAGAATACACATGTAATAATAATAATGTAATAATATATTAGCACTTTATTGTGCCCCTTGAAATTAAACGAACGTTGGGATCTGGTACAATTATGTGGTCGTGTTCCCAGTCAAAATCACAGAATCATTTCGACCGAGTGTTGCGGCGCCAAGTGTACCAAGTTCTATGTGTGTCACTTATATTTTTACCTGAACACATGAATTCGTCTTTACTAGGTTTAGTAGACGTGATTAGTGTGCAAGGTCTTTGGGGAATATTTGCCAGTCACGTAATCCGGTCCGATGATTCTCCGAAGACAGGCAATATTTATTTGTATATTTAAACAGTATTAGGTCTTCTCAAAAGATAAAGATTACAATATATTCCTAGCGAAATCCTTGAATATTTGCCATAATAGTTTAATGGAGGTGTACGTTACGGAGACGGACAGGTACTGAAGTAATATTGTTAATAAACACAGAAAGGTTTACATACAGTTCATGTCGTTGTTAAATAATTGTAATGTAACTTTAATTACTACAGTCTTATGTTTGTTGAAGATAATGTGAGTGTTTGTGATGTTCCGTAATATGCTCCATCACAGAACTATTACCGTTTATTATTACAGTATTAGTGACATACAGATTACCATGAACATATTTTAACAGTGACTCGTGAATACATTATATAATACTTACTATACAACGTGTTTACTATGAACTAGTAACATTCGAGTAACATTCATCAAGTAAATAATTGCAAGGGGAGATATAATGTCAGGTAAGTAATTCAAATGTTTTTTTTTCAAAGAATGATAACTGCATACTGTTCTTTCATTATCCTTGTAAGACGATTGATTCTATATGATTAAACAACTAAAAACTAAAATAATTATAATGTCAAAGCTAAATAGAAATACATGAATTATTATAGAACTAGGACTTTTCGTTGAAGTGTATCTTCACCATCCCTTGTCATACCTAGCCAGTAGATTACAGATCTTGATTTATATTTTCAGTTTTTAACGATTTGATCAGTTTTCAATAATGTAATCATTATGTTATTATATTTTTACATTATGTTTTATCCTGATGCTTTTCTGTAATTTGTATGGGACTGAATGAACTACTGTATCCATTTCCTCATAAATATGCTCACGATCAGCCATAACCTTTCTTTGTTTAGTACATATCTGACATCCTTTGGTATTTTTTCAATCTTCTTATCTTGTGTTATAGTCTGGGTGGTGCTTTGCGAAAACCTCCAAGTTGAATTTGCACATTTCAGTTTATTCGTTTACTGGTCGGAACGTTTTTGTATCTCCCCAAAACCGGTGGTTTTATTCTGATCCATTCTTCTCTCGTTTAGTGGTTGTCATTTGGTAATAGATATTTTACCATACCATAGATCCTTCTTGTTTCCTGGTTGTGGTAGCTGTACCATGGCTTTTACTTTGTCTTCATCAGGTCCTTAATCTATTAATATGTAGCCTTTGCATTTTACTTCACATTTATATCTTCTTTTTGTTTAACTTAACATTGCATTCGCTGGCTAATTATTATTCATTATTCTCTCAATATTTCATTTGCTTCTTTTCACTTTTTCTGGTTATGTGGTTATCGACTATCGCGTTAACTCTAATTTGTTCATTTCGTTTTTGAAACACTTCGCTAGCAGAACTAATGCAAAATGACGGTATCTTCCAAATTGAAAGTGATTTGTTACGAGCTTTGTTCATCAAGCCTAATGCGAAAATATCAAGTATGAAATAATCTGGGGTTTTTTTGGTCAGAATTCTGAAATTTTATTGCCTTAGTCAATTCTCTAGGATCCACACATACTCTTATTGATTCATTTGTTTTCTCTACTATGACTAAACTTGTCCAAGTTTGTCGACATTTGCATTGACATCACTGGATTCAATTGAACCTATCCTATCTTTTAGTTTCTCTTTTAAACTGATTGACTGGTCTTTCAAATTCAGCTCTATGTGGCATTCCTCTGATATTATAACGACGTTTGCTAAACGCCTGCATCGAGTTTCATTTATAATTTCAGACCATTTTTCAAGCGTACCAACCTTCCTTTTTGACATTGGTCTTTCAACCATGGATGCCAACGAATTTGATTTCTCCGAGAAACTAATCTTCATTCATCTCTAGCAAGCACACTTTAGCAAATGTTTGAGCAAATTGTTTTCACTGAGCAAAAGTTCACGATTTTGATTCTCTGTACTATTCAGAATCGTTCGGTCTCTCTGATTTGGTTCGTCAAATGCGCATGACTTGGTTCTTGTTCTCAAGTGTCTCAAAAGTTGGCCAATGCTTTCCTCTTCATTTTCGGTGGTGTCCCATAATGCGTAGCGTTCAATCTGTGTTTTTACGGGGATCTTTTATCATCTGGTGATTAAAATTTGAAAGTATTATAAACTTCAACTTCGTTATCACATGTACAATGAAGTAATAGAGCCATTTTCGTACCTCCATCTGCTTTGGTGGCTGCACCCGTGGCATTCAAATATATGTTGAATCGTTTACATCTACGCCACTTTTCAGATAGGTTTTCGTAAATGACAAGATACCTGGGTTCTTGAGTTAAACATTGAACTTAAAGCTCGTGTTGCTTTGCGATACTTGATACAGTGATGAGACTGTTAACAGCCCTCTCACGCCATGTGATGTTTTGTAATAGTTTCTACCAAGAGTTAAACTATTACCGTCTAAGACACAACTTAATTTGGTTAATTTCTACTACAGTAATATGATACGTACACATTACTATAACATACTTTGTCTGAGACTCGTGAATGCAATAAATGGCACTTATTATCATATCTCAATGTTTGAGACTCAGTCACATGACTGAAAATGGATATTCCATGATATATTGCCCGCTAAGTGGATATTACCTGATACATTGCCCGCTAAGTGGATATTACATGATACATTGCCCGCTAAGTGTATATTACCTGATACATTACCCGCTAAGTGGATATTACATGATACATTGCCCGCTCAGTGGATATTACATGATACATTGCCCGCTAAGTGGATATTACATGATACATTGCCCGCTAAGTGGATATTACATGATACATTGCCCGCTAAGTGGATATTACCTGATACATTGCCCGCTAAGTGGATATTACCTGATACATTGCCCGCTAAGTGGATATTAGATGTAACATTGCCCGCTAAGTGGATACTACATGATATATTGCCCGCTAAGTGGATATTACATGATACATTGCCCGCTAAGTGGATATTACCTGATACATTGCCCGCTAAGTGCATATTACATGATACATTGCCCGATAAGTGGATATTACATGATACATTGCCCGCTAAGTGGATATTACCTGATACATTTCCCGCTAAGTGGATATTACATGATACATTGCCCGCTAAGTGGATATTACATGATACATTGCCCGCTAAGTGGATATTACATGATATATTGCCCGCTAAGTGGATATTACATGATAAATTGCCCGCTAAGTGGATATTACATGATACATTGCCCACTAAGTGGATATTACATGATATATTGCCCGCTAAGGGGATATTACATGATACATTGCCCGTTAAGTGGATATTACATGATATATTGCCCGCTAAGTGGATATTACATGATACATTGCCCGCTAAGTAGATATCACATGATACATTGCCCGCTAAGTGGATATTACATGATACATTGCCCGCTAAGGGGATATCACATGATACATTGCCCGCTAAGTGGATATTACATGATACATTGCCCGCTAAGGGGATATTACATGATACATTGCCCGCTAAGGGGATATTACATGATACGTTGCCCGCTAAGTGGATATTTTATGGTATATCACATGGATGGCATCACTGAAACTACCATGCAACGATAATTCGCATAAGTAAGTCTTCAGCTCAGGCAGCATCAATATTATGGTCATGACCATGGTGGTCCTTGGGCAAACAAACCGTGGTATTGCCCTCACAAACATGTGTTATTATTTAATATACACACTATGAACTCAAACATATATGTACTTTGAACTCATATATTGTCACAGTATCGCCAGATTTACTGTAGACTCGGAATATATGTGTGGCCAGTTTTTTTTTTTTTTTTTTTTCGTTGCGGTGTACATCGAGTAAGAATTATGTGTATGAACGTATATTGTACTGCACAGTAACTGCACCGATCACGGCATCGGATCAACCCGGAATGTGTGTTTGTGTAGGTTTAAACATTCGTCGTGTAGAATGTATGTGTGGTTAGATTGACTGTACAGTAACCATGGAGTTACCCACATCATACGTGTAGATCGGTTTACTGTACAGAATCCATGGCGTGGACACTATGAAATCGATATATCCAGAATGTGTCTGTATATAGACAGGACTAGCAAGAAATCGATACATTTTAAAAGATTAGATTGTATAACGTAATTCGTTATTAGTATACAGCGTCATGGGTGTAGCCCCTGGGTGTTTGGATGTTTGTCGCTTTCTTCTACGAAGAACCTGCATAGTGATATTTTGAAGCTTGGGAGATTAACGTACGCAATTCCTGCAGTTCAAAAACAACTGTTTTTGCACCTACAACTACAAATGCAGTTGACTCCTGGAAACGTCCTGTTATTTTGCCCGGTGTTATAGTCTTAGAATGGATATAATTAGAATGATTGTCACTTGGCAGAGGAGTGCATTATTAGTGATTGTGTTCGTTTGTTGTGAATAATTTAGAATGTGTTAATCTGATTTCTGTGAATAATATATAAGTCAGGACTGCGGACATTGACATAAATTGTAGTCTGACACAGACACAGCTGAAGAACGGTATTATTTAAAAACCACGGATTATGGAAACAATACATATTTGATGTTATGAAAACCCGCCTGTAGCCTAAGTCTTGCTAATTTGAACCGAGGTAGAGACATAAAAGAAATCAAACGATGAAAACACAAATAATTTAGTTGAAAGAGAACATGAAAATGTAAGGCGTGTAGAAAAAGAAAGGAAAGTAACCTGTTGAAACGATATATTGAAATCATTTTATTTTTATTTGTCATTTTCATGATGAACAAGTTATTATTTTTCTACAACCAGCGTGATGTAATACAATTACTGTCGTGACTGCCTTCAGATTGCTCATTTAATATCCCATTAGCGTATTAACAGAGACCTCATGATACTTTAGAAAATCGAATTTTCACAACACGTTATTCACGTTTAGTCGAATGTGGTTTTTACTCGAAAATTACTATTCAATGATACATTTTATTTTCAAAAGATCAAGACTTCTATCAAGGATTAGTGATTAGAATTCTGTAATTGCTGTTCTGTTCTTAAATGGCTTTTCATTTGAATGTACTAGTATTAGTTTCTTTTGAAATTGTAGGAATAGGCAGCTGTTTCGGCAGCTAGATTATCGCCCGAGTACACGGCTTCCCATAATTCGCTCTGTACGTCATATTATATTGTAATCAGCTCGTCATATTCTGATTTTGCCATCTGTGTTTGAACATGTACACGATAATTATGTCGCTTTAATAAACATCTGTCCAAGCAAAATGAGGTCATGGTAATTTGAATTGCTCGGTCGTCAGGGGTATGGACACCGTTTAACAATATAACAATTTCCAAATTACAATAAACTATGCTTTCTTAGCTTATATTACATTAACTTTAAACTACATTCAGTCATTGTGGCTACGGAGCAATTTGTTGTGAATGGTGAGGACGCAGTCAGAATGAGGGGGTATAATCGAATAACGATTGCCGGAGGCAGACCGTGGTTGTTATCGATTTAGCATTTCCCAGTGACTATATTGTCCAGACAGACATGCGTAATCTTACGCACACATAAGCTATGATAACTAACAATTTAGGGATTGGAAGTCTATAAACCAACTGTGTCGACACATTCTGTTGGGCATCAGAATGAGAGCCACATTTGGAAGATTGAATTTGTTTATTCTCATCAATATAGTACATTAACCAGTTTTCCCGTCGTGCGGCGCACGTCTGGATTCTCTTTCACGATACCCAGAATACAATGTATGATTCATGAGCTAATAGCTTATGTGACTTGTGTTTAAAATAAAGCTACACCCATTGTTTCTGACTCGGCGATATTCAAAATAAAATCACTGAATCTTTACTGTATCCAGGATAATCCTTTACGAATTACTAGAGCATAGTGAATCCGAATCAGCACGGATATTGTGATAACGTGTGTCTCAGAAGACTTTCAACGCCAGAAGCAAGTTGTGTTTTCCACCAAAAACGTCAATATTTGAAAGGATATAGTCTTATTATGACGGTTCTCTGCTACTAATTGCATGGTATGGCTTGTTTTGAACATCTGCAAATACACATTTCTTTGATAATTGGCATAATAAGACTGCTTGTCAAAAGGAATTACTTTCATACGTAGAACATCGCTTGAGGGCGAACCTTATCCGAACAGTAAACAGAAACACCGCAGGTATAGAAACGTTGTTACGTGGATTCAAACAGTGTGTTTCACTCAGTAATACATACGCACTATTGAGTAGTCTACTATAATTCTGGTTGACAACTACATAGCGGCCATCATGTCGCGTTGATATATATTGTGCAGTCTTCACGCCTGTCAAAACAGCCTTTATACAAAACGTTCAGTGAGTTGGCATCTTATACACAGATATGACATAATCAGTAGAGTATTACATGCCACCACATAATGGACGTATTCATGCGAAGATATTGAATTAGGTTCCATCGCCCGATTTGTCGTGTGAGTAAGTCTCAACGGTGTGTCGTGAATTGCAAGAAGTACGTCAATACATGTGGGATTACACATGTAGATGAAACGCATGCACTTTTGTGTCAGTGGCGTGTCATGTGAGTACTTGCCAGATATTTGATTGGCGGGTAGAGTATGTGAATCGAATAACCAATGAATCGATTGAAGTACGTTTATATAACTCATTTGCACATTTAAACTCTAATGGTCATTTTCTCGTTACATCGAAATGCCTCATACTTTTCTGACTATTAATTCTTATATGCAGCCATCTCTTATCGTATATTGTTATCGTCGACAACGCTTATAAACGTGATGATATATGAAAATCAAACATCGGGTATTCAGTATCTGCACACGTTTGCGTCTCATCAATTGACTTATCGACGACTTATTAATAAGACAATTGAAAAAAACGGTAACACTTCGAAAATTACCTTTATCATAGAAATAGGGGGAAAATATGCATTGCATGGTGTCTTTTACCTTAATGGAGATAACTTATATACCGTGATTCACTTTGCACAGACCACTCTAAAATATTCGTTTTTTCAGTTCAACAACTATTTTACTTTTGTATAATCTGATTCTAAGTAGTCTGGAAGGGGTTTATGACTTCATCATGATTTTACGCAGATTGTGCAGTTGTATTGTATTTTGAACATTGAGCAGTGAATGCACTCAATTAACTAATGGGGGATGTCTCACATATGTGTATCGGCCCAATCATTTTCAACACTTCATATGTCAAGGGTGCGGGTTTGCTTGGTAGAAAAACTCTAGAACACAGCAAGGTATATATATTTATTATATTTTAAATAAATTATTATATTATAAATTTTTGTCTCTCAAACAATAACATATAAACATGTCATCAATCGTTATTCTAATTCATATGCAGATCTGATGATGAGAAGTTACTGATGCACACTAGTTTGTTGCTAGATGTTATTCAAAATGGCGCAATGGGGTGAGCCCGTTTTTGTTTTTGTTGTTTTTCAGTTGTTGTTTGAAATCTATTTTTGTGACTTCCGTCTTTCTGATTTTAATAATGGGTCCTTACTTCACCGTGTTGTTATTACATGGTGTGTTATATATTGCCCGTACATACTTATAATGTAGTATTTTCATATAGAATATTGTTTATTTGTACATTTAATAATGTCTATATTGATCTTCCGTCTTATTTTGCTTTATGATTATTGGGTATGTATGTATTGTCGTCACTCATGGCTAAACGCAATTTGGAATAATATACAGATTTTTTATTATGAGCTTTGTAAAATTATGTTGTAAATTCTGTTTTTCTGAAATGCGGACTTCCCTAAATTTAGTCTAGACTGAGCCTTTGAACATTTAAGGTTTTTTAGTCTTTTCCAAGTTTCCATAACAAGTTTATTTGTCTGTACTAGAAAGATACCACCATTGTCAATTTCAATTCATTTCTTATGTTAAAATGTGAAAATACAAATAATTTATATGGCGTCTGATGACAACTTTTACCATTGCAAATTTTATTTCATTCAAATCGTGAAATTCACGTTGAAGAATTCAACAACGATTCGGGGTTAGACTACCACGTACACAAACTCGCAACAAAACAGTTAACAATACTAAAGCGACTTTTTAAATTTATGAATACGATTTTAATTTGTTTGGTGAATCCGCTATTTGATAATGAGAAATGCATTAGGAACTGTGTAAATATGAAGATTAGATGGCGCACCCAGTTTTTGCGTTTTTGATTTTTATTCGTCAACATCTCAACTCGTACACTATTTTTTCCATGAATACAACATACAAACATTGTTGTGGTAATGATAATCACATACATACATCCACTTTAATACGTACTGGGTGCATATGTTCCCAGATATTCTACATTAAAAATGTTCATATTATAGAGTTCCTAATAGGGAAAATATAAAAATATAAAATGAAGCAGAGCATCATGGGTATTCTCTACTTAACTGTGTACAAACCCCAAATGAGTTAATGAGTTGCTATGCCACTTTACAATCGCTTTCCACCAAGCGTTCAACATGTTATTACATTATCGGTTCTTTTTGGTGACATTAACGGTTGAATTTGTTAGTTACATTATTGGTTGCGAGTTGTTACATTATCAGTTTTTATTACAATGTCGGTCAAATCTTGTTACATTATCAGTTTTTATTACAATGTCGGTCAAACCTTGTTACATTATCAATTTTTATTACAATGTCGGTCAAATCTTGTTACATTATCAGTTTTTATTACAATGTCGGTCAAATTTGGTTACATTATCAGTTTTTATTACAATGTCGGTCAAATCGTGTTACATTATCAGTTTTTATTACAATGTCAGTCAAATCTTGTTAAATTATCAGTTAATGATAAATTATCGGTGATTATTACATTATCGGATCCAAAAAGTCACATAAATCAGTTCTGTAACCAGTAACATTGTTTCTAGACATGTTGATATTTTGGAACAAGGATTATGATATCTCTTACGTCGATTATAATTATACATAGAAAGTGCATTGTTAATAGGACCATGCAATTGAAGAATAATTGGACAATTTATAAAGAAAAGTACGTGCCTCGAATGGTAATCGACTATACGTGCCCATTGCGCAATGAGATTTATATGGACAAGCGGCAAGGGATGTGTTTTGAAGTGAATTTAAAGTGGTCCGGTCACAAGTAGTTATCAATTCTGACAATTAAGGCGATGTATATTCCATTCTGAGTAAAGTAGTTGGCATAATGAAGGCCTGTTAATTTATCTGGCAGCATTTCTTACTTCTCTCCCTCATAATATCAAAGGATGAATGAAGAATAGATGCCCTAAATTAGATAAATAGATATTGCCATCCATGTATTTATAAGTAAGATAATATGACGACTTTTCTAGGTAAATTCATTCATATACAGGGTTTTACCGACTTAACTGATTTATTATGCCACACAGAAACGGTTGTATTGAGTAGATGATGGTTGGTTAGGTGATACTTTGCTGATGTTACGTGCGTGTCACTCTAAATAAGATTTGTATCAGTATCCTTGGCGCTGATTTAGTTTCGATACTCGTTCACTCAACAGCTTTTACTGAATACATAGCATCTGTATCCCCGTGGGAACACAATGTATTTCCGAAAATTACACGTAGCCATCTATTCTAAAAGGGATTGTACCTAGACTTACACGGGATACATTCATATTTACAGAATGAATTACGTTGTATTCTGATTCACCAAATTTACATGCAAGTACATGCATTAGTAAGAGAATTGTTTTTGGTTACATTTACTAAAATAAATGAATACATCCGGAATCATTTGAATTCACGTCTCCAAACTTGCTCGGAACATCGTTTTTTTTAATTTTTTCAAACCACCGCCATATCAGGCATGATATAACATGTGACAATGTTGAGTCATACGGTCAGTTTGTCGCGATGAAAGTATATGGGGACCATCCTGGCATTATTGCAAAACTGATATAATACAAAATGTGTCAGTTCCAAATACGAAACCAAGAATTATATACAAATGTAGTGACAGCAAACTCTGAAAGGAGCGTACATAATATAATATAATCGTTTCGATCTAAGATAACCAAATACATTGTCTGTTATCCGTCGTGCCTGCTTCGAATGTATGGTATTTTTACACACTGCCTTCAAGTTGGTTGCCAGTGTTCACGCATTTGTGTGTCATCACATATTGTAAATTGCTATACGAGAATAAAATTATGAATTTTATTCGGAACAGTCACCATCACTTTACGCGAATTAATGTTGCATGATGGGTATTGAAAGTCGAGGTATAGATTAATTTTGTATTTTGTTGTATATCAGTTATATATAATTCTACTATAAATACTACTGTTTGCAGCGCAATACCTTAATTCCTATTCTTATATATTGTTATTTCTAGACTACTAGCCATTTATATCCATTTGTACCACACTGCATAAGGCAGCACTCGTTGAGTTGTATGAAAAAGCAATTAGTCTGTCAACAGATCACGTAGATATCTCGAATCTCTGGGATGTTCATTTTATGAAGGTCATCCTGTACTAGGAAATTACCTCTTGATTTGTTGTCGTATATATGTTTTTAAATAATTGTTAAATAATTCCTCGTTTATTGAAATTGTCACGAATGTCAAACATTAAATCATGTTTATGTTGTATGTCGTGATGGTGGCGTTTTGTGTTTGTCTTACGGCGATAGATAGGCAATGTTGTTTTTGGCGATAGATAATTGTTAAATATAGAGTGGCAAGATGTTTCTTTTAGTCAGCACTAGGGAAGCGGACTTTGATAGAACCCGATCTGAACGTTCATGTGATCAAATGTGGATGTCCGATCTTGTAGGTACCACAGTAAGCCATTGAATAATATTGCATCATGGGAGTTTGTAATCTATTCTGGAGGACGTCGGTTTTGCAAGTAACGTTAGAACAATACACTGTGTATTGTCATACAAATTAATGTATTGTGATCTACGGAATGTGCATCATAAAGATAATTCTATTGGCCAATTCCGGCCTACTGCAGTTAACGAGTGGGGAAACTCGCCAGTGAATGACATTCCCGATTTTGGTTCTGAACTGGATGTGCCTTCTAATTTATGTTACTGGCTACAGAGGTGTACTGCGGCGCAAGGGAATCCACCCGGACCACTCTCCTTCTACAAGTTACGAATATTGGACAGATAAACTCTGTAATTGATTGGTATCGTGCTCGACTGAGTGTGCAGCGTGTATTCTACGACTACAGTGCTTCTGACTGTGTTCTGTAATTACCGTCGTCGCCACCGTTAGCAGAGACTCGCTGGAAAATACACCGTTATCACGCAAAGACCCGTTTTCATCTAGTTTGAAGAAACTGTATGTAGGTAGGGCTGTGTCCGATCGCCAGTATATTATTTGCGTCCGTTGTTTGTTATGTACGTTTGTCTCTTAGTTTTATGCATGCATGCAAGATTCTATGTTAGACAATTACTTACATTATCGATTTAGGCATTTCCCCGTAATAGTATAACGTAATCCACTACCCCTTTATAGAGGGTTTGGCATTTCTTTCCTACCCTTTTCCCGTGTGGAAATATTACAATATTATTACTGAATTATATTTCTAGTGTTATATTTTTGTGTAACAAAACAACGTGTACCCCACTACCCCTTGTAACGGGTCAGGCATTTCCTGCCCATCTTTTAGGTGTGTGGAATAAAGTACGTTGTTTAAGCCTTACTCGTGTAGCGTGTACTTGTTGTTTATGTCGCATATAAATTATACAACTGTCTTAAGTTTCGAATTATTAAAGGACCCAGTTCACAGGGGTGTTATGGGTGTCATTTGTTTGGGACAATTTGAAACCTTAGCTCAACCCAACTAGCACCCTGTGACAGAAATATATATTAAACACCATGTCGTTGTTTTTCGTACTGCAATATTGCTGTTCTCAAATTGTGTCTGCGCAGGTGACGACTCCCCCGCTTTAACTATTAATTATTCATATAACATCTTAGGTAGTGAGACGTTTAAAAAAGTAAAAACTGGTAAATATTGGCACAGGAACTGAACTCACTGGTAAATATTGACACAGAAACTGAACTCACTGGACAGGTACATATAAACACAGGAACAGGACTCACTATTAAATATTAACTCAAGAACAGAGCTCACTGGTAAATATTGACTCATGAACTAAACTCAATGGAAAGGTAAATATTGACACAGGAACTGAACTCACTGGTAAATATTGACACAGGAACTGAACTCACTGCTAAACATTAGCACAGGAACAGGACTCATTGTTAAACATTGACTCAGGAACAGGACTCATTGTTAAACATTGACTCAGGAACAGGACTCATTGTTAAACATTGACTCAGAAACAACTCACTGTTAAATATTGACTCAGGAACAGAACTCACTGTTAAATATTGACTCAGGAACAGAACTCACAGGTAAATATTGTCTCAGGAACTGAACTCACTGGTAAATATTGGAACAGCAACTGAGCTTACTGGTAAATATTGGAACAGGAACTGAACTCACTGTTAAACATTGACTCAGGAACTGAACTAACAGGTAATATTGACACAGGAACTGAACTCGCGGGTAATATTGACACAGGAACTGAACTCGCGGGTAATATTGACACAGGAACTGAACTCGCGGGTAAATATTGACTCAAGAACTGAACTCACTGTTAAACAATGACTCAGGAACTGAACTCACTGGTAAAGATTGACTTAGGAACCGAACTCTCTGTTAAACATTGACTCAGGAACTGAACTCGCAGGTAAAAACTGACTCATGAACTGAATTCACTGTTAAACATTAACACAGAAACAGAACTCAATGTTAAACATTGACTCGGGAACTGAACTCACAGGTAAATATTGGAACAGGAACTGAACTCACTGGTAAATATTGACTCATGAACTGAACTCACTGGTAAACATTGACACAGCAACTGTACTCACTGGTAAACATTGACACAGCAACTGTACTCACTGGTAAACATTGACACAGCAACTGTACTCACTGGTAAACATTGACACAGCAACTGTACTCACTGGTAAACATTGACACAGCAACTGTACTCACTGGTAAACATTGACACAGCAACTGTACTCACTGGTAAACATTGACACAGCAACTGTACTCACTGGTAAACATTGACACAGCAACTGTACTCACTAGTAAACATTGACACAGCATCTGAACACTTTCGTTGAAAAGAAAACGTAACAATGGGCACAACTTTTAACTGCATTCTCTCAATTTATTCAGTGATTCATAAATCACTTACCATGGACTCGACCTTTTCATTTTTCGCCATGTATATCCCACTACTCCCTGTCACGACTGCCTGTATGAAAAAGAAAACAAGTTAGTTTATACGCATATGACATGCTGGGTTTACAGGCATGTGGATTGCATTGAACTAGTGTTTGCCTGCTGTGATATCTTACGCCGTGAGTTCAGGCAGTATAACGTGACAACCAAATGTGACAGCAATGTGATTATATGTATGATAGTTTCCGTGCTATATCTACTTCTGTGCTTTTCATTGATATAATTTTATATCATCACACTGCATGATAATTAATCGTACTTCCTAACTGATCGGCTCTTTTGCATTTTCGGATCGAGCAAGGTAATTCAATTTAAACGATTAAATTTTTTATTTCTTTTTCCAGTGTACTCGTTTCTGAAAATGTTCAAGTTTCTATACACATTTAATGTTATTCTCAGTACTCCATGTGCATAACAATACGCCAGATTTTGTGAACCCTCCTGGGCATGCGTACTGTACCCCTCCAAGTAAACAGATTATACGTTTGACGTTATCAAATCTCCTCAGTCAAAATGTACTCAGGGTTTCCAAGGTTATTTGAAAAAATACGCACACTTCAAAATAAAATGTTAGACATTTGTCGTATTAAAGATAAAAAATGCTTTCTCGCACTCGAATGTATCTACAGCATAGCTGTCTTGTCAGAAGTATTTGAGAGCTTTCACTAATCCGATGTACCGTAAAATTGGAGTCACGACGTGAGTGAAACATGTGTACACAGTCATCTAGAATAACAACTCAACGTACAACGTCTTTTTCAACATAGCCTGCATATATATTATGCAGACTATGTTGAAAAAGACGTTATACGTTTATATATATATAGACAATCACATAATCATGTTTATACGTTAAAACATTACAACCAATCACCTCAGTTAAATTACCGAAGAGTGTTGAATAGTAATACTGTATAGTGGCATATGCATGCTACGAATCAAATCCTCTTAACCCTATATTTTATCTCGCTTAATTATAATAACGCGTTCGATGAATGCTCTGTTGACAAGTTGAATACATTAATGGCAAAGAGAGGGGTTGATATTTTGCAATGTTGAAGGCATGTACATCTCACATCGTAATTGTTTCATAGGGTTATTCAGAGTTCACATGAATACATAGGATGGTACGATCCGATTTTCAAACTATGCATTCTTATTCGTTTATTCTTGAAACATATGGCAAGCACATATGGCATATTACATTGTGGACTTGATTGATGTTGCCATGGTATCTGAACAAGATCATGATTGAGTTTATCTTTCCAATGATGTTGTGTTATTTTAACTCGTCTCTTCCTATCATCTTCAAATAAATATTGTATTGGACAGTTTTGGACACGGGGAGATGTTCAAAATAATTATGTTGTGTACAAGAATACAATCCAAGTGAGGTGTATGCTCGTATAAGTCATTGTGATGAAGCTCTGACGGCAAATATGAAAGCAAACGACTTGCTGGAATATAGAGGGAAAACATAGTCATTGGTGGTTGTTTTGTGATGAACTGGTTGATTGGTATTGTCGTTATAATATAAAGCTGGCACTATGTGTGACTTAATAACACAAAATCTGTTATTGTGTTGGTTTATTTGCTCCCTTTCAAATTGACATGCCACAGTTATTGAACCATGTGGTGTTCTATGCGGCTTTCAAATGTCGTATATTCAAACGCGACGACTATGGCGCGTTATCATTTGAACATCACGATATCTCCAACTGACATGACAATGGACTATAAACATGAATTTCCTCAGAAAACTACAGGACAGGGACAGTTATTAAGGTATACATTGAATTACCACGTCTCTAGCAATATAGTCCCTGCTTTAAACTGCACCGTAATAAATGTGTTCACAAACTCATTGTCAGCCGGAGATTCTATTGATTATTGTCCTTCAGCCGTTTACGAGTCTAGAAAAAAAAGAGTTACTTCAAAATAAATAGAATTTCACATGATCGAACGACATTTATGCGGATTAACTGCAATTGGCAGATCTCGTTCTATAAATATTTCATTTCTATGCTGTTTTTTTCATCGACTTTAATCATTTATAGTAAATCAGACAGAACCCACGGGCTTAGTCGCACAAACTGTATTGCGAATGCACGTTTTTGCCTCAAGGTCAAATACTTCACTGTATCGAACTCTATATATTAATGATCATGGTAAAATCACAACATGATGAACCATCACATTGTTTTGCTGTGAGATATATTGAATATCATCCCGATATCTGACTTCGCAACTAAATCATTTATTTTTGTAGTGCCATAGAATTTAAAGCTCATCTTGCGACGTGATTGTCGATGTGAGACAAAATATATAGTCTAAATCTCAAAACACGTTGTCCAAACGAGATTCTGGGTATAGTTGAGATGTGATGGGAATGACTCTTTGCAGAGAATACGTATTTCATATTTTGCATCATTGAAATTACCTCCAATTGTGCACTCTTATGATGACAATTATATTTACGTATTCAAATAATTATGCCATGCCAAATGCATTCATGTCACATTCACTCATCAATTCATATGTCTGTAAATTGGTGGGTTTACCGGTTATTGCGTGATGAATCTGTTTTGTATTTATGGCTTCAGAGAAATTTGCATTACACTGAATCATCTTCACTAGTAAGCATCGTTCTATGACTTGTTTTACGAGGTGTGAGGATTGTAATAAAAAAAGAATTGCGTGTTGAGCACAAACGATTTATTGCTGTTTTTATTATAACAGTATAAACTAATAACAGCCCAGACCAGGTACGATTTATTGCCCGAACACTACACGTACACATGTCCGATAGTTAGTCGTGCTGCGTGCCGAGGTGTCGCCCCTAATTGCATACTGGACGTCCGGTCATTGGACGAGTATCCATGGGATGAATGTACATGTATTGTAAACCAAGTAACGATTATAGCACAATAGATTGAGTGACTGGTACTCAAGGTTCGACTGACTGGAGGATCCACACTCCGAACAGAGTGGATCCACTAGATGATAAGAAAATTATTGGGTGTTTGGGGGTTTAAGAGCGATGGTCGTCACGCAACGCCCGTGCGAGATATGGGTCATATATAAACAAAGACGGCAACTTTGACTACTTTGTAGACCAAAAAGTACAGACTGAGAGGTTGCCAAGTTTTAATTAGGCAATATTTTGGTTATTGCAAGGTATCGAAGAAGTCGCCAACGGTAATTAGTGACAGTCACGCCCAGGTCAAAACTCCTACCTGTGATTTCATTAGAAAAGTGCATGGGAAAATCAATGTTTGTCAACACAGATGTCCTAATATTTGACCCATGTGATTCTGTTATATACAATATCTGTATTTAACTACTATTGTAAGACATTTGTACGGTACACAGAGCACAGATAAAGACACATTATTTTCGAGATGAATGTAAAAACAAAGATTTACATAATTGTTCGATTATGTACCATTGTTTAGTTTTATATTAACGAGACTGGAACACCATAAACGGACATCGACGTTATATAAACTCCAAGCCAACTAAATAAACATATTTCACATCGTGATGTGTTTTGGAAACTCAAATCAGAACATCAACAAATGTAAAGATAATTGTCTTGGAAACACTGCAACAGTCACAAGGTAACGTATAGACTGATATGCCAAGACGGCAATCAAACAAATAAAGATACAATTCCATAGCATACATCAATGGATAACTGGATATATATTTGATATGAATAAAACACCGAGGATCTGACAAATGCATATTTACAACTTTACCTGTACAAAATAATGACCACACACCTTAGTGATGTTACTTATCAATAGTTTATTCGCAACGTTTTGAACGTTTAACGTTACTTGATATAAGTGTGCAATGGCCATGTTTCTATTATAGGCTACTGAGATTTGCGTGTAACGTCATCAGTTTTCATTGTGATCAGACGTCGCCATCAAACTCCGAATCGCGTTAAAAGTAGTATGTTGAATGTTCAACAAAATCTGAACTAGAACCAACACCATTACTGACTCAACATATATGGGATTAGATGGGCAAATGCAGCGTATGTACTTAGTCGGTGTTCACATTTATTACTGAACACAGTTAACACATAAATTGGATGCGATATCAATAGCGTGTACAAATCAAGATAAAAAAAAGAATTACATCTGTAAAATATACTAATATGGCTGCATGGCAGTTTTGTTAACGTTTACAATATTGCATCACATCTTGCTAGCAAAATATATGTTAATGTAACGCACGTCGCTCGCAGCAAATAAATATCAATTCCATGTCTAACTCGTTTGAACAAGAATGTTGGAGATACATCACTCTTAGGATCGGATCACGCCGTAGATAAAAACACGCGTTCCTTTTAAGATCGATATGTACGGTAACTTGAGCTGTATACTGATCAGAGATAACAACGTCACTGCGTGCATTAGATAATGTAACACCACATCTGTCTATATCGAACATAACTGTTTCCCTATCCGCAAACATACCTTGCCAGATTCATTTTTAAAAAAAAATTCGGTAATGTATCAGCTGACATTTGGAGCAGGTATAGATGTACATGAGCAGAGAGAACATTTAAATCTTTGACATGGAATATATATACATTTGTAGTGTAACTAGTTGTTCATATGTCCCCCAGTTGTTTTAGTTTTGACCAAGGCAATTACTAATGAATAATAAATACCACAAGCGGCTTGCAACGTAACATATTGATTCCTATCAAAGTATTATATATTTTATTGCACTACGTGCTGCTAACGTACCATAAAATATATGCTTAAATGGCATACACCAGCGGCAAAGTAGATTTTGAATTGTTTATTCAAATACGCGTTTTCTATGAGCAGAAATAAATGCTTCAGTTTTAATATTCATGATGTAATATTGCAGCCGTCTAGATTGCCAGACGTGCTCAAAACATCTCCTGTACTATCTATATATTTCTATGGAGTTGGTACTATGTCCTTGCTAGACAACGCTTTACATACTGCGCTATACAGACGGCAAAATGCAACGTGGACTAATTTTCTAACTATCAACGCCGACGATCGTTGTGGGCTCTGTATTCGTACAATCTATCTACATGACCATAAACGATTTACCGCTATTTTCTCTATGCCGCTAATTATCTACGCGTCGTATTTCTGTGGGGACATTTAAAAACATGATGTGCATGGCTAATAACGTACCGAATAAGATATCCTTGAAATAGGTTTCAAGGATAAAACGTACTTAATAATGTGATAGTTGACATCAGCAATATAAATCGATACATGTATTTAAATGTCAAAATTTCTGTATTGATTCATACTGTCAGCAAGCAATTCTATATTCATCAGAACTGCAGACGACAACTAAATAAAACTCGGGTCTTGGTACACTTCTTTTGCTGTACGTGTTTTCCAACGATATATCCGATTGCCTCGTTCTATTTTTTTTTTTTTAATTGGCAATAGTTGTATTCTCTTTGCACAAAGTACAATCATGTCGAAATGCATGTCGATGTGCTTAAAAAAACAAGGAAAATACACGTATATTGTTCCATTATATGCGAACCCACATTTACAGCATCTTGCTGAAGTTTCCCACTAGCACAGCATAAAAGGTGAATCACTAATATCTGGATTGTATTTATTTGCATTTAATTTGAAAATGAAATGCAGACAATATAATCCATAGGCGTGATCTCTCCAAAACCGCTAGAAGATTGCAGCAAACTATTCATTCTTGGATGAATACATACACTTTACATATACGTATTAGCGACATGGAAAGCCCACCACGCGGTATCAATCACATTTCCTCCCAGGCTGTCTTTAATATGACGTCACGTGATACATTGCACTTCATTATCACGCGAGTTATATTCTATATATATTAGCACTACATTATCCGGGGTATTACTCATATTGTTGTAATTCATGAATAGAAGTCTGAGTACTGAAATCATGGATTGCGTGCACACAGTCTACATCCGTTGCCAGTGTCTTGTTCGTTGCACGACTTTAAGATATCTTACAAATTCCCCCCTCCCACCACCACCACCATCTCCAAGACCATACCAACGTTTACGTTATCAGTATTGACTGACACATTTATAACAATTTAATGCGGGCATATATTAATTGGATTGGATGATTGATGACACTGCACTGTGCTAAACTGTCGCAATACAAAATTCAAAATTATATTTGTATCCAACGTAATGGGCTTCACCTGTAAAGAAGTAATGAGCTTCACCTGCAAAGAAGTCAAAACAGCAATCGGGCTGATTTGTTATAAAACCAACGTATAAAATAAAAGTTTTATTTGGTTGCAAGTAAAAACACACTTTGCTCCCTGCAGTAATTTATTAAACAGTTCGTTGACCTTATTCAAATCGTATTTACTATTTTTGCAGATATTGAAAATCACAAACAGATGTGACTGAATTATGAGTGTAATATCATATGATTCTAATCCGGACATTATGACTGATTGAAAACAGGTCATGTGTTTTTGACGTATTTCAATATATGACAATACATCCCAATCCATCCTCGTTTATCACTTTCATATTTATTATCACGTGATTTAACATGATGCTGAATAAGCATATCGATGATTATCGATAATTCTTTGATGGGCGATTGGCTGACAGAATTGTACCACTACTGTATACGATCAACATTATTTTCAATGTAATGTACTCGCCGACACCAAGTATTTTTAGGATGGCTATGTTAATAACTTCGTCTTTTAAATCTTAAAATGTGAAAAACGCGGTGATTCTGCTCGGGAATGTTGTCAAAACGGTTCAGGGAAATGACCGCCCAATTATGCAGGGATATCCATTACAAACAAAATATACATATATGAGTGCGGAAATCGTTGTAACTTACGTTGACTGCATACAACAGCCAACAGTATTAGCATCAGTAAAACATTGGGTGCATTGTGTAAATTACATTACAAAATGATTACCACATCTATTGTTATACCATCATCATACTTCGTCTATTGTTATACCATCATCATACTTCGTCTATTGTTATACCATTATCATACTTCGTCTATTGTTATACCATCATCATACTTCGTCTATTGTTATACCATCATCATACTTCATCTATTGTTATACCATCATCATACTTCGTCTATTGTTATACCATCATCATACTTCGTCTATTGTTATACCATCATCATACTTCGTCTATTGTTATACCATCATCATACTTCGTCTGTTGTTATGCCATCATCACACTTGGTCTGTTGTTATGCCATTATCATACTTCGTCTATTGTTATACCATCACCATACTTCGTCTATTGTTATACCATCATCATACTTCGTCTATTGTTATGCCATCATCATTCTTCGTCTGTTGTTATGTCATCATCATTCTTCGTCTGTTGTTATGTCATCATAACACTTGGTCTGTTGTTATGCCATCATCACACTTGGTCTGTTGTTATGCCATTATCATACTTCGTCTATTGTTATACCATCATCATACTTCGTCTATTGTTATGCCACCACCATTCTTCGTCTGTTGTTATGTCATCATCATTCTTCGTCTGTTGTTATGTCATCATAACACTTGGTCTGTTGTTATGCCACCATCACACTTGGTCTGTTGTTATGCCATTATCATACTTCGTCTATTGTTATACCATCATCATACTTCGTCTATTGTTATGCCACCATCATACTTCGTCTGTTGTTATGTCATCATCATTCTTCGTCTGTTGTTATGTCATCATCACACTTGGTTTGTTGTTATGTCATCATCACACTTGGTCTGTTGTTATGTCGTCATCACACTTGGTCTGTTGTTATGCCATCATCATACTTCGTCTAATGTTATGCCACATCATACTTCGTCTGTTGTTATGCCACCATCATACTTCGTCTGTTGTTATGTCATCATCATTCTTCGTCTGCTGTTATGTCATCATCACACTTGGTTTGTTGTTATGTCATCATCACACTTGGTCTGTTGTTATGTCGTCATCACACTTGGTCTGTTGTTATGCCATCATCATACTTCGTCTATTGTTATGCCACCATCATACTTCGTCTGTTGTTATGTCATCATCATTCTTCGTCTGTTGTTATGTCATCATCACACTTGGTTTGTTGTTATGTCATCATCACACTTGGTCTGTTGTTATGCCATCATCACACTAGGTATGTTGTTATATCATCATAACACTTGGTCTGTTGTTATGTCATCATCACACTTGGTCTGTTGTTATGCTATCATCACACTTGGTCTGTTGTTATGTCATCATCACACTTGATCTGTTGTTACGCCATCATCACACTTGGTCTGTTGTTATGCCACCATCAAACTTGGTCTGTTGTTATGCCACCATCACACTTGGTCTGTTATGTCATCATCACACTTGGTCTGTTGTTATGCCATCATCACACTTGGTCTGTTGTTATGCCAACATCACAATTGGTCTGTTGTTATGTCATCATCACACTTGGTCTGTTGTTATGCCACCATCAAACTTGGTCTGTTGTTATATCATCATCACACTGGGTCTGTTGTTATGCCATCATCACACTTGGTCTGTTGTTATATCATCACCATACTTGGCCTGTTGTTATGTCATCATCACACTTGGTTTGTTGTTATGCCATCATCACACTTGTTCTGTTGTTATGTCATCATCACACTGGGTCTGTTGTTATGCCATCATCACACTTGGTCTGTTGTTATGCCATCCTCACACTTGGTCTGTTGTTATGCCATCATCACACTTGGTCTCTTGTTATGTCATCATCAAACTTGGTCTGTTGTTATGTCATCATCACACTTGATATGTTGTTATGTCATCATCACACTTGGTCCGTTATTATATCATCATCATACTTGTTCTGTTGTTATGTTCTCATCACATTTGGTCCGTTGTTATGCTATCCTCACACTTGGTCTGTTGTTATGTCATCATCACACTTGGTCTGTTGTTATGCCATCATCAACACTTGGTATGTTGTTATGCCATCATCACAATTGGTCTGTTGTTATGTCATCATCACACTTGGTCTGTTGTTATGCCACCATCAAACTTGGTCTGTTGTTATGTCATCATCACACTGGGTCTGTTGTTATGCCATCATCACACTTGGTCTGTTGTTATGTCATCACCATACTTGGCCTGTTGTTATGTCATCATCACACTTGGTTTGTTGTTATGCCATCATCACACTTGTTCTGTTGTTATGCCATCATCACACTTGTTCTGTTGTTATGTCATCGTCACACTGGGTCTGTTGTTATGCCATCATCACACTTGGTCTGTTGTTATGTCATCATCACACTTGGTCTGTTGTTATGCCATCCTCACACTTGGTCTGTTGTTATGCCATCATCACACCTGGTCTCTTGTTATGTCATCCTCACACTTGGTCTGTTGCTATGCCATCATCACACTTGTTCTGTTGTTATGTCATCAGCAAACTTGGTCTGTTGTTATGCCATCATCACACATGGTCTGTTATTACACCATCCTTACACTTGGTCTGTTGTTACACCATCCTTACACATGGTCTGTTGTTATGTCATCATCATACTTGGTCTGTTGTTATGCCATCATCACATTTGGTCTGTTGTTATGCCATCATCACACTTGCTCTGTTGTTATGCCATCATCAACACTTGGTGGGCTGTTATGCCATCCTCACACTTGGTCTGTTGTTATGCCATCATCAAACTTCGTATCTTGTTATGTCATCATCATTCTTCGTCTCTTATTATGTCACCATAATTCTTCGTCTGTTGCTACATCATCATCGCACTTGGGCTGTTGTTACGTCATCATTACACTTGATCTGTTGTTATGTCATCATCACACTTGGTCTGTTGTTATGCCATCCTCACACTTGGGCTGTTGTTACGTCATCATTACACTTGGTCTGTTGTTATGCCATCCTCACACTTGGTCTGTTGTTTTTCCATCATCACACGTGGTCTGTTGTTATGCCATCCTCACACTTGGTCTGTTGTTTTGCCACCATCACACGTGGTATGTTGTTATGCCATCATCACACTTGGTCTGTTGTTATGCTATCATCACACTTGGTCTGTTGTTATGTCATCATCACACTTGATCTGTTGTTACGCCATCATCACACTTGGTCTGTTGTTATGCCACCATCAAACTTGGTCTGTTGTTATGCCACCATCACACTTGGTCTGTTATGTCATCATCACACTTAGTCTGTTGTTATGCCATCATCACACTTGGTCTGTTGTTATGCCATCATCACAATTGGTCTGTTGTTATGTCATCATCACACTTGGTCTGTTGTTATGCCACCATCAAACTTGGTCTGTTGTTATATCATCATCACACTGGGTCTGTTGTTATGCCATCATCACACTTGGTCTGTTGTTATATCATCACCATACTTGGCCTGTTGTTATGTCATCATCACACTTGGTTTGTTGTTATGCCATCATCACACTTGTTCTGTTGTTATGTCATCATCACACTGGGTCTGTTGTTATGCCATCATCACACTTGGTCTGTTGTTATGCCATCCTCACACTTGGTCTGTTGTTATGCCATCATCACACTTGGTCTCTTGTTATGTCATCATCAAACTTGGTCTGTTGTTATGTCATCATCACACTTGATATGTTGTTATGTCATCATCACACTTGGTCCGTTATTATATCATCATCATACTTGTTCTGTTGTTATGTTCTCATCACATTTGGTCCGTTGTTATGCTATCCTCACACTTGGTCTGTTGTTATGTCATCATCACACTTGGTCTGTTGTTATGCCATCATCAAACTTGGTCTGTTGTTATGTCATCATCACACTTGGTTTGTTGTTATGCCATCATCACACTTGTTCTGTTGTTATGCCATCATCACACTTGTTCTGTTGTTATGTCATCGTCACACTGGGTCTGTTGTTATGCCATCATCACACTTGGTCTGTTGTTATGTCATCATCACACTTGGTCTGTTGTTATGCCATCCTCACACTTGGTCTGTTGTTATGCCATCATCACACCTGGTCTCTTGTTATGTCATCCTCACACTTGGTCTGTTGCTATGCCATCATCACACTTGTTCTGTTGTTATGTCATCATCAAACTTGGTCTGTTGTTATGCCATCATCACACATGGTCTGTTATTACACCATCCTTACACTTGGTCTGTTGTTACACCATCCTTACACATGGTCTGTTGTTATGTCATCATCATACTTGGTCTGTTGTTATGCCATCATCACATTTGGTCTGTTGTTATGCCATCATCACACTTGCTCTGTTGTTATGCCATCATCAACACTTGGTGGGCTGTTATGCCATCCTCACACTTGGTCTGTTGTTATGCCATCATCAAACTTCGTATCTTGTTATGTCATCATCATTCTTCGTCTCTTATTATGTCATCATAATTCTTCGTCTGTTGCTACATCATCTTCGCACTTGGGCTGTTGTTACGTCATCATTACACTTGATCTGTTGTTATGTCATCATCACACTTGGTCTGTTGTTATGCCATCCTCACACTTGGGCTGTTGTTACGTCATCATTACACTTGGTCTGTTGTTATGCCATCCTCACACTTGGTCTGTTGTTTTTCCATCATCACACGTGGTCTGTTGTTATGCCATCCTCACACTTGGTCTGTTGTTTTGCCACCATCACACGTGGTATGTTGTTACACCATCCTTACACATGGTCTGTTGTTATGTCATCATCATACTTGGTCTGTTGTTATGCCATCATCACATTTGGTCTGTTGTTATGCCATCATCACACTTGCTCTGTTGTTATGCCATCATCAACACTTGGTGGGCTGTTATGCCATCCTCACACTTGGTCTGTTGTTATGCCATCATCAAACTTCGTATCTTGTTATGTCATCATCATTCTTCGTCTCTTATTATGTCACCATAATTCTTCGTCTGTTGCTACATCATCATCGCACTTGGGCTGTTGTTACGTCATCATTACACTTGATCTGTTGTTATGTCATCATCACACTTGGTCTGTTGTTATGCCATCCTCACACTTGGGCTGTTGTTACGTCATCATTACACTTGGTCTGTTGTTATGCCATCCTCACACTTGGTCTGTTGTTTTTCCATCATCACACGTGGTCTGTTGTTATGCCATCCTCACACTTGGTCTGTTGTTTTGCCACCATCACACGTGGTATGTTGTTATGCCATCATCACACTTGGTCTGTTGTTATGCTATCATCACACTTGGTCTGTTGTTATGTCATCATCACACTTGATCTGTTGTTACGCCATCATCACACTTGGTCTGTTGTTATGCCACCATCAAACTTGGTCTGTTGTTATGCCACCATCACACTTGGTCTGTTATGTCATCATCACACTTAGTCTGTTGTTATGCCATCATCACACTTGGTCTGTTGTTATGCCATCATCACAATTGGTCTGTTGTTATGTCATCATCACACTTGGTCTGTTGTTATGCCACCATCAAACTTGGTCTGTTGTTATATCATCATCACACTGGGTCTGTTGTTATGCCATCATCACACTTGGTCTGTTGTTATATCATCACCATACTTGGCCTGTTGTTATGTCATCATCACACTTGGTTTGTTGTTATGCCATCATCACACTTGTTCTGTTGTTATGTCATCATCACACTGGGTCTGTTGTTATGCCATCATCACACTTGGTCTGTTGTTATGCCATCCTCACACTTGGTCTGTTGTTATGCCATCATCACACTTGGTCTCTTGTTATGTCATCATCAAACTTGGTCTGTTGTTATGTCATCATCACACTTGATATGTTGTTATGTCATCATCACACTTGGTCCGTTATTATATCATCATCATACTTGTTCTGTTGTTATGTTCTCATCACATTTGGTCCGTTGTTATGCTATCCTCACACTTGGTCTGTTGTTATGTCATCATCACACTTGGTCTGTTGTTATGCCATCATCAAACTTGGTCTGTTGTTATGTCATCATCACACTTGGTTTGTTGTTATGCCATCATCACACTTGTTCTGTTGTTATGCCATCATCACACTTGTTCTGTTGTTATGTCATCGTCACACTGGGTCTGTTGTTATGCCATCATCACACTTGGTCTGTTGTTATGTCATCATCACACTTGGTCTGTTGTTATGCCATCCTCACACTTGGTCTGTTGTTATGCCATCATCACACCTGGTCTCTTGTTATGTCATCCTCACACTTGGTCTGTTGCTATGCCATCATCACACTTGTTCTGTTGTTATGTCATCATCAAACTTGGTCTGTTGTTATGCCATCATCACACATGGTCTGTTATTACACCATCCTTACACTTGGTCTGTTGTTACACCATCCTTACACATGGTCTGTTGTTATGTCATCATCATACTTGGTCTGTTGTTATGCCATCATCACATTTGGTCTGTTGTTATGCCATCATCACACTTGCTCTGTTGTTATGCCATCATCAACACTTGGTGGGCTGTTATGCCATCCTCACACTTGGTCTGTTGTTATGCCATCATCAAACTTCGTATCTTGTTATGTCATCATCATTCTTCGTCTCTTATTATGTCATCATAATTCTTCGTCTGTTGCTACATCATCTTCGCACTTGGGCTGTTGTTACGTCATCATTACACTTGATCTGTTGTTATGTCATCATCACACTTGGTCTGTTGTTATGCCATCCTCACACTTGGGCTGTTGTTACGTCATCATTACACTTGGTCTGTTGTTATGCCATCCTCACACTTGGTCTGTTGTTTTTCCATCATCACACGTGGTCTGTTGTTATGCCATCCTCACACTTGGTCTGTTGTTTTGCCACCATCACACGTGGTATGTTGTTATGCCATCATCACACTTGGTCTGTTGTTATGTTATCATCACACTTGGTCTGTTGTTATGTCATCATCACACTTGGGCTGTTGTTATGTCATCATCACACTTGGTCTGTTGCTATATCATCATCAAACTTGGGCTGTTACGTCATCATCACACTTGGTCTGTTGTTACGGCCATCATCACACTTGGGCTGTTGTTAAGCCATCATCACACTTGGGATGTTGTTATGTCATCATCACACTTGGTCTGTTGTCATATCATCATCAAACTTGGGCTGTTGTTACGTCATCATCACACTTGGTCTTTTGTTATGCCATCATCACACTTGGGCTGTTGTTACGTCATCATCACACTTGGTCTGTTGTTATGCCATCATCACACTTGGTCTGTTGTTATGTCATCATCACACGTGGTCTGTTGTTACGTCATCATCACACTTGGTCTTTTGTTATATCATCATCAAACTTGGTCTGTTGTTATGCCATCATCACACTTGGTCTGTTCTTATGCCATCATCACACTTGGTCTGTTCCTATGCCATCATCACACTTGGTCTGTTGTTACACCATCCTTACACATGGTCTGTTGCTATGTCATCCTTACACTTGGTCTATTATAATGTCATCATCACATTTGGTCCGTTGTTCTGTCATCATCACACTTGGTCTTTTGTTACGTCATCATCACAATTGGTCTGTTGTTATGTCATCATCACACTTGGTCTGTTATGTCATCATCACACTTGGTCTGTTGTAATGTCATCATCACACTTGGTATGTTGTTATGCCATCATCACACTTGGTCTGTTGTTATGTTATCATCACACTTGGTCTGTTGTTATGTCATCATCACACTTGGTCTGTTGTTATGCCATCCTCACACGTGGTCTGTTGTTATGCCATCATCACACTTGGTCTGTTGTTATATCATCACCATACTTGGCCTGTTGTTATGTCATCATCACACTTGGTTTGTTGTTATGCCATCATCACACTTGTTCTGTTGTTATGCCATCATCACACTTGTTCTGTTGTTATGTCATCATCACACTGGGTTTGTTGTTATGCCATCATCACACTTGGTCTGTTGTTATGCCATCCTCACACTTGGTCTCTTGTTATGTCATCATCACACTTGGTCTCTTGTTATGTCATCATCAAACTTGGTCTGTTGTTATGCCATCATCACACTTGGTCTGTTGTTACACCATCCTTACACATGGTCTGTTGTTATGTCATCATCATACTTGGTCTGTTGTTATGCCATCATCACACTTGGTCTGTTGCTATGTCATCCTTACACTTGGTCTGTTATTATGTCATCATCACATTTGGTCCGTTGTTCTGTCATCATCACACTTGGTCTTTTGTTACATCATCATCACACTTGGTCTGTTGTTATGTCATCATCACACTTGGTCTGTTGTTATGTCATCATCACACTTGGTATGTTGTTATGTCATCATCACACTTGGTCCGTTATTATGTCATCATCACACTTGGTCTGTTGTTATGTCATCATCACACTTGGTCTGTTGTTATAGCGTCATCACACTTGGTCCGTAATTATGTCACCATCACACTTGGACCGTTGTTATATCATCATCATACTTGTTCTGTTGTTATGTTCTCATCACATTTGGTCCGTTGTTATGCTATCCTCACACTTGGTCTGTTGTTATGTCATCATCACACTTGGTCTGTTGTTATGCCATCATCAACACTTGGTATGTTGTTATGCCATCATCACAATTGGTCTGTTGTTATGTCATCATCACACTTGGTCTGTTGTTATGCCACCATCAAACTTGGTCTGTTGTTATGTCATCATCACACTGGGTCTGTTGTTATGCCATCATCACACTTGGTCTGTTGTTATGTCATCACCATACTTGGCCTGTTGTTATGTCATCATCACACTTGGTTTGTTGTTATGCCATCATCACACTTGTTCTGTTGTTATGCCATCATCACACTTGTTCTGTTGTTATGTCATCGTCACACTGGGTCTGTTGTTATGCCATCATCACACTTGGTCTGTTGTTATGTCATCATCACACTTGGTCTGTTGTTATGCCATCCTCACACTTGGTCTGTTGTTATGCCATCATCACACCTGGTCTCTTGTTATGTCATCCTCACACTTGGTCTGTTGCTATGCCATCATCACACTTGTTCTGTTGTTATGTCATCATCAAACTTGGTCTGTTGTTATGCCATCATAACACTTGGTCTGTTATTACACCATCCTTACACTTGGTCTGTTGTTACACCATCCTTACACATGGTCTGTTGTTATGTCATCATCATACTTGGTCTGTTGTTATGCCATCATCACATTTGGTCTGTTGTTATGCCATCATCACACTTGCTCTGTTGTTATGCCATCATCAACACTTGGTGGGCTGTTATGGCATCCTCACACTTGGTCTGTTGTTATGCCATCATCAAACTTCGTCTCTTGTTATGTCATCATCATTCTTCGTCTCTTATTATGTCATCATAATTCTTCGTCTGTTGCTACATCATCATCGCACTTGGGCTGTTGTTACGTCATCATTACACTTGGTCTGTTGTTATGTCATCATCACACTTGGTCTGTTGTTATGCCATCCTCACACTTGGGCTGTTGTTACGTCATCATCACACTTGGTCTGTTGTTATGCCATCCTCACACTTGGTCTGTTGTTATGCCATCATCAACACTTGGTATGTTGTTATGCCATCCTCACACTTGGTCTGTTGTTTTGCCATCCCCACACTTGGTCTGTTGTTATGTTATCATCACACTTGGTCTGTTGTTATGCCATCATCAACAGTTGGTATGTTTTTATGCTATCCTCACACTTGGTCTGTTGTTTTGCCATCATCACACGTGGTCTGTTGTTATGCCATCCTCACACTTGGTCTGTTGTTTTGCCACCATCACACGTTGTATGTTGTTATGCCATCATCACACTTGGTCTGTTGTTATGTCATCATCACACTTGGTCTGTTGTTATGTCATCATCACACTTGGTCCGTTGTTATGTCATCATCACACTTGGTCCGTTGATATGTCATCATCACACTTGGTCCGTTGTTATATCATCATCATACTTGGTCCGTTGTTATGTCATCATCAAACTTGGTCCGTTGTTATGCAATCATCATATTTGGTCTGTTGTTATGCCATCATTACATTTGGTCTGTTGTTATGCTATCCTCACATTTGGTCTGTTGTTATGTCATCATCACACTTGGTCTGCTGTTACACCATCCTGACACTTGGTCTGTTGTTATGCCATCATCACACTTGGTCTGTTGTTATGCCATCCTTACACTTGGTCTGCTGTTACACCATCCTCACACTTGGTCTGTTGTTATGCCATCCTCACACTTGGTCTGTTGTTTTGCCATCCTCACACTTGGTCTGTTGTTATGCCATCCTCACACTTGGTCTGTTGTTTTGCCATCATCACACTTGGTCTGTTGTTATGTTATCATCACACTTGGTCTGCTGTTACACCATCCTCACACTTGGTCTGTTGTTATGCCATCCTCACACTTAGTCTGTTGTTATGCTATCATCACACTTGGTCTGTTGTTATGTCATCATCACACTTGGTCCGTTGTTATGTCATCATCACACTTGGTCCGTTGTTATGTCATCATCACACTTGGTCTGTTGTTATATCATCATCATACTTGATCCGTTGTTATGCAATCATCATATTTGGTCTGTTGTTATGCCATCATTACATTTGGTCTGTTGTTATGCTATCCTCACATTTGGTCTGTTGTTATGTCATCATCACACTTGGTCTGTTGTTATGTTATCATCACACTTGGTCTGTTGTTATGCCATCCTTACACTTGGTCTGCTGTTACACCATCCTCACACTTGGTCTGTTGTTATGCCATCCTCACACTTGGCCTGTTGTTTTGCCATCATCACACTTGGTCTGTTGTTATGTTATCATCACACTTGGTCTGCTGTTACACCATCCTCACACATGGTCTGTTGTTATGCCATCATCACACTTGGTCTGTTGTTATGCCATCCTCACACATGGTCTGCTGTTACACCATCCTCACACATGGTCTGTTGTTATGCCATCATCACATTTGGTCTGTTGTTATGCCATCCTTACACTTGGTCTGCTGTTACACCATCCTCACACTTGGTCTATTGTTATGCCATCCTCACACTTGGTCTGTTGTTTTGCCATCATCACACTTGGTCTGCTGTTACACCATCCTCACACTTAGTCTGTTGTTATGCCATCCTCACACTTGGTCTGTTGTTTTGCCATCATCACACTTGGTCTGCTGTTACACCATCCTCAGACTTGGTCTGTTGTTACACCATCCTCACACTTGGTCTGTTGTTATGCCATCATCACACTTGGTCTGTTCTTACACCATTCTCACTGTTGGTCTGTTGTTATGCCATCATCACACTTGGTCTGTTCTTGCACCATCCTCACACTTGGTCTGTTGTTATGCCATCATCACATTTGGTCTGTTCTTACACCATTCTCACACTTGGTCTGTTGTTATGCCATCATCACACTTGGTCTGTTGTTATGCCATCCTTACACTTGGTCTGCTGTTACACCATCCTCACACTTGGTCTGTTGTTATGCCATCCTCACACTTGGTCTGTTCTTACACCATTCTCACTGTTGGTCTGTTGTTATGCCATCATCACACTTGGTCTGTTCTTGCACCATCCTCACACTTGGTCTGTTGTTATGCCATCATCACATTTGGTCTGTTCTTACACCATTCTCACACTTGGTCTGTTGTTATGCCATCATCACACTTGGTCTGCTGTTGCACCATCCTCACACCTGGTCTATTGTTACGCCAAGGAATGATTTCTAGTAGACTATGTGACAATAAAATAATAGTGAGTAATATTTTCCTGCACATGATGCGTTTATTTTCCCAGCTTGTTCGAGATGCTAGAACTGCATAGACTTTCGGCCTTCTAAGTTACTGAGCTAAAGTTTTGTTTTTATTTTCTTTACGAGAACGTATTATCTCAATATTCAACGGTTTCTATGACAATGTAGAATGTTCCATGTATATTTCAATTGTACTTTATTGAAATCCCCATACAACTATTTTGAACAGTCATTAAGTACTGTGAAACTGTTTAGCAATTGTTTATCTATTGATTGGTATATTTCTGTAGATTGGGTGACATATAACTGAGCTGGAAACACTTCTCTGTAATTATTCGATAAACATAGACCATATAAGAAACTATTGAATAGAATATATTATAGGGTTTATGACACACTTGCATGTACTTAGTAACACTCAGTGTATCCCGTAAATTCCATCCGGAAATACTGCACTGTTTGCGGGAAATTATTGGTTTAGTCATTTTGACAACATCCGGTGTTTAGTCTTTCACATGTCACCTGGTTCGAATGTGTTCTTCTGTATCTATGCTCTTACACAATATTTTATTGAAGATTTCACAGGACATCGAAGTATGTAATATCATATATATATATATATATATATATATATATATATATATCTATATATATATATATATATATATATATATATATATATATATATATTCAATATTCATGTACATGTTTATTAATTCCTCCATCACCGTTTTCACCCGCTCTACATATACTTTGTATTGGGCACTTTTGTTTTGGAATAATCGACTTTCGTATCTACACTAGATATATATATATATATATGTCTTCCATCCATTGGTGTATATCATTGGACTTGAACTCTCGCTGAACGAATAGAATATGTCCACGCAGGGTGTTATAAAAAGTTGCTGATGCGAAGAATAATAAGCGACAGTGACCAGCAAACATGATCGCGAAAATGAGAATAATTGTACTTAATAATATACCGTGATCGCCTGTGGAGTGCGTGCCCGTGCATGTATGTCCAATTACAACCAGTCGGTTCCGTCTAATTTTAAAAGCTGACGCGGCTTATTTTACCGACAGTAAATAAGGAATACATAACAATATATTGAAAATAACTTCAATTGTATACCCCCGAGTTGTGCAGTGTAACGTGGATCCACAGTCGATGATCGAGTTAACCAAGATGTGCACAGCGGCATACTAAAGTACATACACGATACACAATGTTGATTAGCCTTAGTTTGAGTATTAGGCATACATAAAATGGAGAACGGAATATTCACCAGTTGATTGTAAACGTATTAGCCGCACGTCAAATTATTTTCTATTATATTCGACTTATCGGTTGAGACGTCATTCATTTATAGCAATTGTCATTTCTGTCTACTTTTCCTATAATTGAAGTCTATATTCTGATGTGTATTATATTAAGAAGAACTGATTTAGAGCCATAATCTTTCAATGATGGCACGCTGTCCCTCAACTATGGCTCCGGTAAAAAAAAACACTGGCCTCATTTAAGTCTTTTATACCGCTTAAAGTAACTGCCATACAGCCTAACCGTTGCAACTTAAGTTTTCATGGCCCCATCAATATTTTGTGTACGAGTATTCATTTGCGCCTTGTTTATTATTTTCATTTTTGGTGAATTAACATTTTCACAAACAACCTCTGAACTTGAAACCCCAATATATTGACGAGATTGTATGGATTAGTGATATTTTAAATTTCAATTGTCTATTTTTATCTCAACTAACCGCGCAAAATTCAAGATTTTTTATTTGTTCTACAGGACTTTTCGTATCAGTGTTCTGATTAACTAATACTCCAGCAAATGACAAGGTTGTCATGGTTACGCTATTGTTGTTATTGTTATTGTTATAGTGTTCATCCGACATACAGTGAGCACAGACCAATTGTAGTTAATATCCGTTGTATAATTGGGTTGACAGGCTATAGTGTTATATTACTGTACACTTGGGATATTGAAATGCATTACTAGAAGAAACTGCCACAATAAGAGTCGGGATTTGAGCTCAATACAGTGGTTATTTTAAAGGGTTTATATATTTTAAATATAAATTTAATGAATGACAAGCATACGTTTAATCTATCCCTTGTATTCTCGAATTTAATCTAACTCGCAATACTGTTTCTCAATTATTTTATTTCAATTTCCAAGATTTGTATTTTGAAAGGAGTTGACGCGACCTCTACAATGCCTAGCAGAGAAATTACTTGTAAAACGTTTTAACTCATAATTCATTATAAATTTACTCATTTGTGGATGAGCTGAGCGTCGGTGAGTTTTATTGTGTGATTTAATGCTATCAAGTATGTGTTGTCGCTATGGCAACACTGTTACAAAAAATATGCTCACGTACGTTTGTGGTTAAACATTACCTATAATGCTTGGCCGAAATGCGCATTTCAAAGAAAGGTTATGACAGTAATTGTGCAAACAAAAAAAGAATCGTCAATCATTAAGCTTTTTATCACGTGGTCTCCGAATCTGTGACGTCAGCAGCACGCTGTATTTTGAAAATGGTGATCTCTGACAGAAGTTGTTTACTAAAAATATGCTTTTCTGATTTTTTTTTCCAAATCAACTTTTACATCATGATTATGGATTTTTCATGACTGCCGTGATGTGAAACGATCATAGTCAACATCCTTCCAGTGACTGTCACAGCTGAAACGTTTTTTTTTTTATTTCGGTTAGCATGCAACATTTGATCTGATTTAACTACCCTCTATATTTTTTTTAAATGATGTTTCTAATTATTTCAGTAGGTATTTCTGATCAGTGTAATTCTTGGCATATTAAATAAAATATGTTCTTGAAAATTCAGCCAAAGAACACTGATTCAATTAATTTGACTAAAAATAGTGGTTGCATGTACAAGTTTATGCCATTGCTTCATTACATATCAGCACGACACATTTGTTATCCCGATAAACCAATTGTAAACTAATATACCCTAGAGGCTGTGTTTACTTTAAGGAGTTCGCATGCCGATCGGTAAAGTGGCACAGCCGAATAAGCACATAATAACTGTTCAGAATACGTCATTGAATAATATTATCCGCTTTTTTCACGTAGAAACGAGTTGGGTAAAGAACATTCTGGACTCGATCTCTGCGCACCTCATCTAATTTGTACTTTCGATTTTTTTTATCGGTCTCAATGTTTACACGCATTTTAGGCTATTCTCCTACATTTGCATATTAAGTTATTGTAGGTGGAGGAATTATATTCTATAATCAGCTGATGAATATCCATAACTACATTGTGAACGTAACACAATACGAAATCCCACTACTAATAATAAATTACTTGTAGACCAAAGGACAAGGAGTTTAGAATGTGGAGCTCGAACCCAACACCGGCACCAGGAATTTTCTGAAATTATATAATGAGAGTGCATAGTCACGACGTGGCGGTGCAATAGATATGTACTGGTAAGGATATAATCATGCATATAATGTACCCTGTGACTAAGTCAATAGGCCAGAGAGTTGTAAACTATGTGAATTCATGGTCGGAGTTATTACTGAGAATATTTCATGTGAACACATACCAGTCCTTCAATAATTATTACAAGTGAAATGAATGTGTCAATCGAGCTCCTGTTGTGATATATATTTTCTGTCTAGTCACTCTCAATATAGAATTAATTTGTACACATATAAAGAATTATGTTTATTAATAAATGCTACTGTGCTTACATTGGAGGTCAAATGGTGGCTAATACCTTATCTCTCCCAGGCCTGTTTTTAATGCGCATATAATGACGACTATATTGAAAATATGCATGGATGATTCACATTCACGGTGCATATGAACCGTATGTACTACTGGTTATAGCATATGATTTTCACGATGTCATTTTATATCAGTCCACAGCGTTATTGTCGTTAGTTAAGAAGGATACGATGTATTTTGGTCGCTGGTTAACTATTCTATGTTAGTCCAAGCTCATTTGGTTAACATATAACACAACATTTGTGAAATGATTAAATATCTCTGTACGTTTTTTTTCCAAATACTAATAAAACACCACTCGCATGTGATTCAGTACTAACATGTAGGCTGATAGTCGTCCTTTATATCCGCGGATTTTACAGCTAAGAGTCTAATAGAATACAGCCTTGTGGATTATAGTGTCAGCTCGCGCCACGCCGAGTTTCCTCGATAAATAATACTTGCCCGATATAAGCTCAAAATGGCTAGCACTGAAGCTGGGTTTTGTTTTAAATATAACGCCCAACTCAAATGGATTACTCGATGGATGGCCAATTCACCACATGATGGTTAAAAAATCAAATTTTGTTTGGTGTTTTATGCCTCAGTTTACAACGAAAAAGCATACAATGAGCGGTGTTGTTTCACGGCAGGCAGAACACTACAAATATTGCGACATTACTTCGAAAATAGGATTCGTAATGACCGAATTAATGCGACGTTCATTTATACAATATTGTAGCTCTGGAATATCAAACGATAATACGTTAGATTTGATGCGCAACATGCGCAGGCTGTCGGGGTAATAGCAAACAAATAATGTGGTGACTTGACCTTAATTCCATGCTGGGATTCCACGAACACGTTCTGGATTATTTATGTTTGACATTCGCATGCTAAAAATACCGAATCACCCCAATTAAGATCCTTAGACGGGAGTATACTCCAAATGTTTGTGGCGTGGGCAGACCCGCGGCACTTTGTTCATATCTACTTGACGAAGCACACGACCAAATATACAGCCTGAGCGAAGATAAAAAATAGAACACGAGAATACTCAATTGATTTCTGAAGAGGGAGTAAGTATTATAGGACTCGCATAATATATGGATCACATGACCTGAGTGGTTGAAGCGATTTTAAAAAATATTATGAAGTACTCTCACTGATTTGAAGTTAGCATATAATATAATATTGACATTGGTTTCGATTATTTAAAAAACAAGAGTTGAAAATTTATTATTTCTTAAAATACGTGCACCATTAAAACAATCCTGAAATTCATAGTACATAAATATCCGATATATGCTATTTATGGCGTGAAACATTCAAATGACAGCTACGATACAGGCGCTGTCACAGCTGCTGAATTCGTATTCACACTGGAAAGGTGTAGTGATTGCATGATTGGGAAAAAATCAGCTCCACCTGTATCCATCTATGCTATTCTGTTTTGCTTTAATCGGGTCGTTCATTGGTGGTGCGCGCGTCAGCGTCCTTTCTATGGTTATTTTAACAAATACTTTCCTAGGGTTTTTAGCACATTATGCGTAGGATTGAACACTTCAAAGATACTAAATGAAAGGAAATATTTAATTGTTTATTATTATTGCCCAACAATCCATACTTGTCTGTAGAACAAATCGGATTATGATTTTTAACATGATCTAAAAATGTCACGTTTGCGGGACCCAACAGTATTTGTCAGATGAAAAACAATAATACGCATGCGCACTGACTGTTATTGTTCGTGACATAAGAGCCGACACTCGCGTGTATTGGAGAATTTCATTGTTTCATCGAACGAACACTCAAATGTGTGTTATGAAGAAAGGTGTATTTATGTCAAAACACATCATTTGTGAAGTCATATAGCTATATTTCAACCTCACATACAGGGGCGGGGATGTGTGTATGACTGTGTCACCACACCGCCTGTTGTGCTGGTATATTATCGTATGCGATGAGATAGTTATATTTTGCCAAAGAATTCAGCTCGCACATCAGTCTTTTGAAATAATTTGCCAAGGAAAATAAATAGCCTTATAATTTTGTTGACAACAGTTGTCTATAGTATAGCAAAATTAACCCCCCCCCCGCCAACATGTTGAGGACCTATTTACTCAGTATTTGTTCGTTTCAGTATAATGATAAATTATTTCAAACAATGGCTGTGCTGACCTAATTATTTGTTACAATGTAAATACATCAACGTACACATTTATGTCCAGTGTACCCGTTAATTTTACATTTGATCATTCCCACAACAAGGAACAGTATAAATAATTATTCGCCATTTAATACACGGCGTTTGGCGTATTTAGGTGCGAATAGTTGCTTCATGTTTGATACAAAATAAAACTTAACAACAAGGATTGTCATCCATGACAAGATTTCCGTACTTTTATTTTGATTCCAATGAAACCAGCGTCGCATCAATTAATAATTCCCACACACCATTTGGAATTATAATTTAGATTCTAAATACCAATATCGACAAATTACTAACTACAGACAGGTAGAATCTTTAAATTGCTTGAATGCACTTACAGACGTGATTGGTAGCTGACATGTGCGGAAAGTAGAGAGAATACATACTTTATGTATGCCGTACTGTTTACAAACATGTTACAATGCCGTGGCATAACGCGTATAATCACTATATATAAATGTACTTACTATTATTCCAGTCCATACAGGGGAACCAGCATCGCGGTAGAAACCCGAAAGGGAACACACAAATAAGCACGGCGCGCCAACCATAACTAAAACAACACCGCCAAATATAATGGCAATGCTGATACCGTACATGTTGTCTTTGGTGTACGGCATCGTGAACGTTACACGGTTCAAGTTAGCGAGATCGCTCCCAAGATGTGAAATCCGCTGGATATACCGTCCTTCCAAGACACGCCGATCTCTGAGCCTCTCCCTCTTTGCTATACGTTTTACTGTATGAATACCCTCATTAAATAAAATGATAGCATATTGTATCCAGAGTACAGTATTGAATCGCCGACCTCGTGTGCAGATAGCGCATTAGCAACAAATCCCATTCATAAAGCAACTGTGGTGTGCAACGGTCGTGTTGCTGTTCTGTAAACAGTAGCACCGTGGAGACAGATGGCGTATAAACGCACACGGTCGGTGCTCACATGAACTTAGCACATAGGTCAGCCCGGCACGTTTGAATTTCGCATAAATAACTCTCGTTTGTGTGGACTTTAAAACGAACACGTCGATTTAGCTAACGTCCAATAGTTTGAACCAGGCTGCTTTTTATAATTTTCCGTTGCAAACCGATTAATGATTTTACTAGGGAGGCACAGCTCCCAGCTGAGGGTGATCTATCGTCAGCTCCGTTGCGAGATACAACCACATTTTTTAACTGGATATGTCCTATTTGTGATGTTATTGGCAATTATGTTTCTATTTACTCATTTAGCAGCGACTGGTTCCAAAGACGATTACATTATGTATGTATGAATGTGCACCCTTTCACTAATGTCCTTATATTTGTATATTTCATAAGAATGATGAAAACGTGTCACCTTTCATCCGAAAGTATGTTTTATCCCTCGCATTTTCATTTCATTGTAGCCTCGATATCACCAACTTTAATCAACAACCCACTGATATCATTTTATGCTGCATGTGCGCCCCCGCGCGGCCGACGGCGCTGTGTCGAGTATTTTATTATAGTACTATTAAATAACTATTTTTGAGCAAGACGGATAATTGTTCATACAATTAATATACCATATATTTGTAATAAATACAACGAATTAAGCGGGAACTAATCAATTTTTAAATGAACCATCAAATATGCAATGATAGCAATTCAGTTATCATGGTTGTTATCAATGATAACAATTCAGTTATCATGGTTGTTATCAATGATAGCAATTCAGTTATCATGGTTGTTATCAATGATAACAATTCAGTTATCATGGTTGTTATCAATGATAGCAATTCAGTTATCATGGTTGTTATCAATGATAGCAATTCAGTTATCATGGTTGTTATCAATGATAGCAATTCAGTTATCATGGTTGTTATCAATGATAACAATTCAGTTATCATGGTTGTTATAATTGATAGCAATTCAGTTATCATGGTTGTTATCAATGATAGCAATTCAGTTATCATGGTCGTTATCAATGATAGCAATTCAGTTATCATGGTTGTTATCAATGATAGCAATTCAGTTATCATGGTTGTTATCAATGATGCAATGATAGCAATTCAGTTATCATGGTTGTTATCAATGATGCAATGATAGCAATTCAGTTATCATGGTTGTTATCAATGATGCAATGATAGCAATTCAGTTATCATGGTTGTTATCAATGATGCAATGATAGCAATTAAGTTATCATGGTTGTTATCAATGATGCAATGATAACAATTCAGTTAACATGGTTGTTATCAATGATGCAATGATAGCAATTCAGTTAACATGGTTGTTATCAATGATGCAATGATAGCAATTCAGTCATCATGGTTGCTATCAATGATGCAATGATAGCAATTCAGTTATCATATGGTTGTTATCAATGATGCAATGATAGCAATTCAGATATCATGGTTGTTATCAATGATGCAATGATAGCAATTCAGTTATCATGGTTGTTATCAATGATGCAATGATAGCAATTCAGTTATCATGGTTGTTATCAATGATGCAATGATAGCAATTCAGTTATCATGGTTGTTATCAATGATGCAATGATAGCAATTCAGTTATCATATGGTTGTTATCAATGATGCAATGATAGCAATTCAGTTATCATGGTTGTTATCAATGATGCAATGATAGCAATTCAGTTATCATGGTTGTTATCAATGATGCAATGATAGCAATTCAGTTATCATGGTTGTTATCAATGATGCAATGATAGCAATTCAGTTATCATGGTTGTTATCAATGATGCAATGATAGCAATTCAGTTATCATGGTTGTTATCAATGATGCAATGATAGCAATTCAGTTATCATGGTTGTTATCAATGATAGCAATTCAGTTATCATGGTTGTTATCAATGATAGCAATTCAGTTATCATGGTTGTTATCAATGATAGCAATTCAGTTATCATGGTTGTTATCAATGATAGCAATTCAGTTATCATGGTTGTTATCAATGATAGCAATTCAGTTATCATGGTTGTTATCAATGATAGCAATTCAGTTATCATGGTTGTTATCAATGATGGCAATTCAGTTATCATGGTTGTTATCAATGATAGCAATTCAGTTATCATGGTTGTTATCAATGATGCAATGATAGCAATTCAGTTATCATGGTTGTTATCAATGATGCAATGATAGCAATTCAGTTATCATGGTTGTTATCAATGATGCAATGATAGCAATTCAGTTATCATGGTTGTTATCAATGATAGCAATTCAGTTATCATGGTTGTTATCAATGATAGCAATTCACTTATCATGGTTGTTATCAATGATAGTAATTCAGTTATCATGGTTGTTATCAATGATAGCAATTCAGTTATCATGGTTGTTATCAATGATAGCAATTCAGTTATCATGGTTGTTATCAATGATAGCAATTCAGTTATCATGGTTGTTATCAATGATAGCAATTCAGTTATCATGGTTGTTATCAATGATAGCAATTCAGTTATCATGGTTGTTATCAATGATGCAATGATAGCAATTCAGTTATCATGGTTGTTATCAATGATAGCAATTCAGTTATCATGGTTGTTATCAATGATAGCAATTCAGTTATCATGGTTGTTATCAATGATAGCAATTCAGTTATCATGGTTGTTATCAATGATAGCAATTCAGTTATCATGGTTGTTATCAATGATAGCAATTCAGTTATCATGGTTGTTATCAATGATAGCAATTCAGTTATCATGGTTGTTATCAATGATAGCAATTCAGTTATCATGGTTGTTATCAATGATAGCAATTCAGTTATCATGGTTGTTATCAATGATAACAATTCAGTTATCATGGTTGTTATCAATGATAGCAATTCAGTTAACATGGTTGTTATCAATGATGCAACTAAACGGAAAAGCTGTACATTTTCAAAACGAATATTGAAAATATTTTACCGACTAATAATAATAATTATTCATATATTTTGTTTTGGTGTGATTTAAATATTGAATAAAACAATTGTCTTCATTTGCATACGAACTACTTTAGTCAGTCGTAAAACATTCAAGTCAATATAGACATGTCTCAAACTGCAAGTCTCATTGATTATACACAAATCATGTGTTCCTCATGTCGATAAATCCACACAATTTACAGGTTTTGTCGTCACTTATTTATAGGACTCATTATATTTGTTGAGACATGACGCAATCTTGTCGTGCGTGTAGATCATAGTAATAGTGCAATAGTTATACACGGCGTTGTTCTAAGCTCTTCCATTCAACCTCATTCTATCCAAAGTTTTGTCGACAACACACTTATCTCTTCCATCTTATGGACCGTTCATGCCCATACTCTAAAGACAAAATTTGAATAAAAACAGACAGCATTGTTGATTAATATAATTGAGAAATAACATAAAACAGATACAACAGCTCCAGATGACTGATCACTCTATAATGCATAGGTTTAGAATTGCAAACAAATCCATAAGTGAATCTGTTTCTATGGCAATTTCTTCGATGGCGAGAAGTGAGTAGAGCTCAGAGATAGCATAAATATAGTAATGTAATTATTGGAATCCATTGTCGAGCTGTACGTGTACCACCTGTATATGCCTGTTCCCCGCCTTTCGCGAGACAACTATCAATAGCTCAAATATAGCATTAACACTTGTCAGTAATAAAAGAAAAAAACTCTGTCTGAGGAACAATGTTTGTTCGCCTGACTCATGTCTGTTTTATTCATCTAATACTATTCTATTGAAATAACTATTGTTTTGATATTATTCTATTGTTATTATAATACTAAAATAAATGTATAAGTCGGTTAGTAAATAACACTGATCTAATATTTTTACAAAACGATTTTGTAAAACGTTTCTTAATTAATTTGTTATTATTATTAGAGCGGCAGAGCGGTACCAATTGCATTAATACGTAGCATACGAGTCGGTACCTACAAAGTGAGCAGACGATAACGTGGTCGGTCATATTAAAACCTCTCCACTCTACTTTCTGTTTATATGTGTGAAAATAATGAGTCTGAAATCCGGAATTTAAAGAAGTGTTGATATGAATACGAAAACCTGGTAAATCAATGTTGAAATAAACCGCAAGCAGCATTGCAATGGTTCAAACTAATATGTGTCAACAAACGTAGGCAATTTCTACTTTGTAGAAAGCAATTACGAAACACACAACACGAAAAAGGAAGGAGAGCCTGAGACTGCTTGAGCTTAGTTTCTACACTGGATTTCCAATAGGCAGATAGAAATATTTACGCGAATTAACAGATTTTCAGAATTTTGTCTAGTTTGCATGCTCTCTTGAAATCTATGGTACTTTTGGATGGCATCACTTCTGTAGATTAGTGTTGAATGGCGTAAATACAAAACGCAGATCTCGTCTCACTTGTACTGTTCATCGCATTTGTGAGTGTTTTGGCATCTTAGACCGTCATAGTTGGCTCCTATATTCCTTGTTTGAATACTGTGTCCTAACGTATTAATGCAGTTGTAATGATTATCTTAGGCTGCGAATTTACATCTACAGTAAAAGTTGTAGGTTTCAATGGATTAACAAAATTGACATGTCGAATCGCTGCAATAGATGATGCTAAAACACAGATTATCCCATAAATAAAATAGAGAACTTGCAGTTGATAAGTTGTATTGAGCTTTACTTAGTACATATGAGATCTAGGGGTTCCCCGAGACACCTGCTGTTTTGTCAAATAACAAACCCTTACCCTGTATGTGATGTGAACTATGCATAATTCTATATATTTCAACTCAGAACACATTGTTTGACAGTAATGTACTACAGCAAATACCTGGTGTATTGTAATTAGACACAAATATATAAGGATTTATTTTTAGGCATAGATTTGCATTTTTAAATGTGTTTTGCATTATGCATACTGACACGTATTCTCGCGAATAAGAAAAGCCTCTATCTGCAATCCCACAGTCTTGCCGTTAGGACTGTTGGGTACGTTTCATGTGCACACATAGTGTTCCTGAAAATTAAACAAAAAACTCGAGAGTGCTAATCTTCTCTCCAGGTAGGATTTAGTTCCATAAATCCTGTGTCAGTCCGCTACTCATGCACTGAGGACAAATATAGCACATTGTATTCTCTTAATGAATGCTATATTCTTAACTCTGCATACTGTGAGACTTGCTTTCGTTTCAGTATTAAGTGTGCAGTATTAAGTCTCGGGGGTATTATACTGGTTATTGATTATTGTAGGCATATCAATCATATTTAGTAAATAACTAAAATTGGTTAAAAATCCTTACCCTTACAAATCGTGTTGATATTAGGATCTCCAAAATTTGAATTTCAGAACAAATTTAATGTTAATATCACTCATTAAAATGTGTCTCCTCATACATGTTGTAAGACACAACTTGAAAAAAAATCCATAAACTTAATTTTCAGTTCTCTCCCAGAATTTCAGTATTGTACATACCAACGTTTAACAAAAATCTATAGTTATGTCTTCACAACAATAGTTTCAATTAACAATAGCGTAACACAATTTGTTTTAAGATATTCATCTCCTGCTGTTTTTTCTGGGAACGCATTGTTTTGATATTTGTAACAACACAGCAAAAATAAACAAAATTATTAAAGTGTTATATTTGTAAAAACTTCAAATTAACCTTTTTTATTTATTCTTGTTATATTACAATGGTGGCCAGCATAAAAACCTGTAACGAAGGGGAGTCAATTAAGACAAAATTGGATGATTGAAACTGGTAATGCTAAGAATAGACAACATAGTTAAGAACGAATATAATTTTCAAAATAGATATGACATTATTTACGTCATTATTTATCAGCTTACTAAAAAAAATCTGATTTGAAAGGTCACAATTCAATATTACCTCCGGACTTTTGTTGACACACATGACGTGTTTTCCTATTGTACTTTATTATTGTCACAACTACCTCCACGTCACACATGGGCAAGGTGTAGTATCTGTATGCCTTGGGTGTCAAGTTCCACACAAAAAGTTTGAACACATGGTCGAAAAATTACTGCACAAACAGATCCGCATAGGTGGACAATATTTCATGTAAATATGTATATATATATATATATATATATATAAGTTATATATATATATAAGTTTATATTAGCATTTGGCAGGGGTGGTCGTAACGTAATCTCTTGCAATGAGAACCGGTCTAACTGGCTTGCCAACGGGGTGTCGGTGCTAAGGGTTTAATAGTGAAAGTCATCGCTACATCGTCTAAAAACTGAGATACAGTCGAACACAGCCACGGCAACATTATGCAGTGAAATTATTATCACCACCTGTCACGTATTACAAATGAATAAAAGTAAAGGAAATGAAAAGCACACTCCCACTCGGATGTAAATTAACAATAGTCAAATTCATAATAGTATGTGGGAGTGTTAAATTTTAAAGAAATGCGTGAAACATTTTATAAGTAATAAAGCGTTGGGTGGGCTGTATTCATTTGTTTAGCATTCAGAAACAAATGCAAAGAACTACACGAGTTTAATAAATCTTATCTATGAATGAATTTAGTATCCTGTTTATTAGCCAATGTACAGATGTATCTTGTCAATAGCGCCACCTTCACACAATCATAGTCAACTGCATCAATGTCGGACATCCTGGAATATACTTCCAGTGCTCTACCAGTCAACAGCGCACTCAATTTTGTGGCCCATCCATCTCTATGCCAACTCGCATTCGTTGCAAACCTCTCAAACCGTAATAAATAACTATCAAGTTCGTCCTTACCATCAACAAATGCAGGCAACTTTGGTGACTGTGCATCACTGACCACATTTCGCTGACCGCCAAAATCAGCCTGTTGGAACCCCGGCATTGCTGCTTGAAGCTCTAATCTCCTCAACTCAAATTCCCTTTCCTTTTCTCGCTGTTCTGCTTCCGCTTCCAGTCGTAACTTTTCCTTTCTTTCCTCAATCTCCATTTTCCTTACCTCTGCTTCCCTTTCTTTTTCTCGCTGTTCTGCTTCCGCTTCCAGCTGTAACTTGTCCTTTCTTTCCTCAATCTTCATTTTCCTCACCTCTACTTCTATTTCCATTTTTGCCTTTCTTTCTTCCCTCGCCACTTGTCTGTCAGCCCGCTGAGAACTCAATTGCTCCAAAATAAATTTCCTTTTGTCTTCTCCAGTCATTCCCAGTTCATCCGCCCATTCCATCAACTCTTGTTTCGACATATCTTTTATCTCGCTGGCCATGTTGTCTTCTATATATCTTCACTGTTCCCGGACAAGCCCCCAGATGTCACACGCAACATAATATTACCGTAATTGGTATAGTACAGGTGTGATGGTTCAAATACCAAAATGGCAACAGTAACAGAAAGACTTCCCTGGCGGCGATGATAAAATACGAACACGGAGCCAACAGATGAGGTTTCAACTGGTACTGGTATTATTATACTCTGCAAACATCAAGTACAATAACGCGGTAAAACTCAACTACTCCAATAACTAGATACTTAAACTCCAATACAATTCAACGAGATCTTCGATCTGAACTCAGTGCTGAACATCTCCCCTATATATACCCACACTGTCTATAAATAGACCATTACATCAGCATACATAATGAGTCTGGAACTTACTACCAATTTCTAGAATGTTCCATTACCTTCTATTGCCTCCTACAGTGTTCTACTACCTATTCAACCAGTTTCTAAACAAAATCTACAATATTCCACCCAGACACAGTACGATTCTAGAACATTCTCAGTGACACGGAAGTGGTACATATGTCGTATGCGACAAACCCCCTGGATTGCTAGGTAACCAACTCTCGCGGGTTTCAACGAGTTCTTCCTAGCGGTTCTCTGCAATGGCGTCTATGCGAGTAGTACATTGCTGACGAGCTCCAAACTGATTTAGTCATAAGATCTCTCTTTTTGACATTTCTCTGGCGACATAGGTTCTTTCCATCTAGGAAACTGTGTTGCTTCCTCTAAGTGAATTTATCCACTTTTCAACGACTTTTCCTACACGTCATGTTGTCAACCATTGGCCCATTTGAGTCCACGTGATTACTGCATGGGCAGGGCGTAGCGGTGTTCTTGTTAGGAGATCGTGCCATCACAAAATCGCTACTATTCAATGATTTCCGTAACATTTGGCGGCAGTGGTGGGATAGGTTGACAAGATTTCTTTATTTCCTCATGTTTTTCCCTAAAGTTGGTTTTGATTTTTAGGGATTCAGATTTAGCTGTTGGTCACGTGATTACTTGACCTTTGTTCTTGATTTTATCCATCGTTGTTTATCACTGAGGTGATTGTTTTTGCTGTTTGTTAAAATTGAAAGTTTTAATTATTTCGTTATATTGCATTTTGATGATACAGTCAAATGTAAAGTAAGTAATGACACTGGAAGTGGATTTGGAGGATCACGTGGTATAGTTACCCATGGCAATAATAATGAACGTGGAAACACTGCTTCATTTGAAGCGGAGGGTGATTTTACTGATATGCCATGCTTGGGAAGTACTCCATAAGGATTATTAAATAGGAGAAGTGATGAACGTATCGTTTGACATACATGGTCGAGAAATTGTGTGCACTACAAACTCAGTCATTTCTTAATAGTCAACGTGAGCAACCGTTAACCAGTACCCCATTTCAAAGTGAAAAAGGGAGGGTTGCGTGACTGATATTGGAGGTAGTAAGGATAACACTGCTAGTGGTATATTGTCCTCAATTGTATTCAGTACAGCTCAGGTTGACAGAAATAATATGACATTAACACCATCTTTGCACACACCTGATGTTACCACAGTTGCTATGACAACTACACAATCTAAGAACAAGTCTCCTAGTGTACAGCCGGAGTATTACGATAGTAAGGTACATGTGAAACCTGAAAGTTATGACGGATCTTCTGATTTCAGGGAATATCAAACTCATTTTGATATTTGTTCAGAATTAAATAATTGGTCACCTAGTACAAAGTACAAAGTAGGATGTTGATGTCTATACTACGAGGTAGAGCTCTGCCATTTATTTCACATGGAGGTCTCTAGCTTAGTTCAAACTAGGAATTGTGTAAATTGTTTGGTACGCTAGGCCAGGAGGACATGTTTCGTCTTTCTGCTAAAACCGTAGTGAGACAAAAGGGGCAGTCCCTTAAAGAACTTGCTCAACAAGTAAGAATTATGCTCAAGGCATACCCAACTGCTGAGGGTCAATTACTTGAACGACTCTGTATTGATACTTTTTTTGAGGCTGTTCCTGATATTTAAGTGTGCAGAGAAAAAAACAATAAAGCTGGGCGTGAATCGCATGCCACATTAGAATCAGTTGTCCAGACTGCACAGGTTGAAGAGAGTTTCAAACAATTACAAAGACAGTCTAGGAGTAGGTCAAATGTCAACAGTGCAGAGGTCACATTGAGTGAAAATAATGGTGACATGCCGGAACTGCTAAATAAACTGTTGGACAGACGTGAAAAAGTTGAGAAAAAGCTTTATCAAAGTAGTAAAGTAACCACTAATCGATATGAAGATAAAACATGCTGGAAGTGTGGTCAGACAGGACACCTTAACTTAAAGTGCCCATTGTATAAACCCCAATCTAATCAAAGAGTGCTAAACAGTTAAACGAAAGTGGACTGGGTGTGTTGACCACCACACAGTCCAACTAGCTCAGTCTGGCAGTGTCATTCCAGGCAAGGTCGACAATAGGTCTTCGCTGTTGCAAAATGGTGAGAAAAATATATCTGTTGAACCAAAGGCAAGTGATAACAGTGGAGATAAAGTATATGCTTGTACTAGTGAGACTGGCTTAGTTAAAGGGTAAAAAGTCAAGATGATGATACTTGAGGTTGGCCTTCAGGTGTAACTGAACAACTGTTAGTTGATACAGATTGCACTAATACTGTAAGTTCTGATAAATAGTTTTACAAAATTCCAGAAGACAAATGCCCATGTCTTGTTGATACAGATCAGTTTTTAATATAAGCTGATGGCTATGTGATGCATTTAAAGGGAAGTGTGCCACTGCAAGTCACAGTTGAGAACAAAGTTAAAATTGCACCCTTATATGAGGAATGAAAGATGGATCTGCTGGAGTGCTAGGCATGGATTTACTAAGAGATTTTGATTGTGTGATTGACTTGCAATTGGCTACTGTCACAGTTGGGGACAAAGTGCTACCCACTGGTAATGACGATTTGAATCCCTTTTGTTGTCGAGTGCAGTCATCTTCTCATCATGATGGGTACAGGAAGCGATTCCGTGAAATTATACTTGAAAGTTCCGAGAGTCCTGACCAGTTAATTGTGCGGCTTAAGAATTATTTTGCTAAATGGGTTGAGTTGTCAGGCACTGCAGCAACATATGATGGTGTTACCGACTTGATGGTAAAGGAGCAGTTTATTGGTGCCTGTACAAAAGATCTTGCAGTTTATCTTAAAGAAAGAGCACCCAAAGATTTAGATGAGTTGGCAGTAATAGCAAAGCAGTACCTAGTGGCACATGGTCGACAGTTATCCACGAAGGACCAGGTGAAGCGTAACGATAATAAGACTGCCATTAGAAATACTGATGTGGGACAGGGTAGTAGTATCTGGTGTTATGTATGTCAGGGTGTTGGTCATCGAGCAGCACAATGTCCATCCCGCGTTACTGATGTCAAAGGTGATCAGTGCCTTCAGTGTGGTGCCATAGGACATGTGGCTAAGTTCTGCCGTAGTGGACAACACAAGGGTCAAGAAAGAAAGAGTGTCAAACCCAGCACTACTACTGGTGCAGCTGCAGTGGTTAAAGAGGAGTCTAATATCAGTGCTAGTTGTGCTGTTCAAATTAACAGTGATGTGCCTAAAACGATTGAGAAGGACCATTTGTTGTTAGCATCGGGGGAGCAGTTAAAGGTTGTGAATGGTGCATGTATGGAACGGAGTGGCGTTGTGGAGGACAGGACTTTGCCTGTGGGTCAAGGGAAGGTTGGTGACACAGTTGTGACCATGTTGAGAGACACTGGGTGTAATGGCATTATAGTAAAGAAGAGCTTGGTACCAGATGACCAGTATACAAAAAAGATGGGTAATATATTGATGGTTGATCGTACTGTAAGAAGGGTTCCAGTCTCCATGGTGGAAATTGATACGCCATATTTGAGAGGCATGGTTGAAGCAATATGTGTGCAGGACCCAATCTTTGAGTTAATTGTTGGGAATGTGCCCGGAGCAAGACCACCAGATGACCCGGATCCAGTGTGGAATATGAGTGGAGCAGTAACAACCAGAGCGCAAGTGAAGAAATCTGGTAAGGTGAAGCCGCTCAAAGTGTGTGATGTAAAGACTGGAGCACATGAAACAAAAGACAAATTAATCGAGATGCAGCAAGCAGACACATCGTTGAAGAAATATTATAATAAGAGAGAACCAGAAGTGAGAGGGCACCATACAACCGAGTTCCAGGTATATGGAGGCTTGCTATATCGTGTGTTTCGGGATCGTTCAGTTCCAGGAGGCAAGACGGTACGTCAAGTGGTTGTGCTGAAACTGTTGAGGACTCGTGTTGTGGAGATTGCCCATGATTCAATATTTGGTGGACACATGGGGATAAAGAAGACAGAAGACCGGATTGTGACTAGCTTTTATTGGCCTTGGCTACATCAAGATGTTACCAGTTTTTGTAGGTCGTGTGATGTGTGCCAGAGGACTGTATCAAAGGGATCAGTTGTGAAGGCCTCTTTAGGTAAGATGCCTTTAATTGATATGCCATTCAAACATGTGGCTATAGATTTGGTTGGACCAATTACGCCAGCCAGTGACGGGGGTCATCGATACATCTTAACTATGGCGGACTATGCTACACGGTATCCAGAGGCGGTTCCACTTAAAAATATAGATACGGAGACTGTAGCCGAGGCGTTGATTGACTTTTATAGCCGATTGGGGGTTCCAGAAGAAGTACTAAGTGACATGGGGTCTCAATTTGTGTCAGAATGCATGCAAGAAGTATCAAGATTGCTCAGCATTAAGAGACTGACGTCTACGCCCTATCACCCCATTTGTAATGGACTAGTGGAAAAGTTTAATGGTACTTTGAAGAAGATGTTAAAGCGGTTGTGCCATGAACAACCAAGGCAATGGCATCGGTATATTAGTGCTTTACTCTTCGCATATAGGGAGGTACCACAGGAGTCAACTGGTTTTTCCCCATTTGAGCTGTTATATGGCTGAACGGTTAGAGGCCCAATGAAGATCCTTAAAGAGTTATGGACCCAAGAGAGCGATACTCCTGAGATAGTTAATAGTTACCAGTATGTGTTTGAGTTGAGAGATCAGTTAGAACAGACTTTAGAGATTGCTCGAGAGGAATTACAGAAGGCACAGAACCGATACAAGTGTTACTATGATCGTAAAACGAAGAAGCGAGTGCTTAAGGAAGGAGATAAGGTGTTAGTTTTGCTGCCAACTGACAACAACAAGCTATTGATGCAGTGGAAGGGTCCTTATGTGGTGGAGCAGGTAATAGGCGAAAACGAGTATCGAGTGAGGGTAGAAGTCAGATGAAGAGAATGCTGTAGACGAAGATGATCTTCTAGAGTTAGGAACTTGTAAACCAAAGGAGTCAGGTAAAGATGTTCAAATTGGTACAGACCTGACAGAACACCAGAGAAAAGAACTGGTGGGTTTAGTCAATACTTTTGATAAGGTGTTTACTGACTTGCCAGGAAAGACCAAGATAATCAGTCATAAGATTGACCTGACAAATGATACACCAATACGATCTAAGCCATACTCACTACCATATGAAATAAGGGAGAACCTTAGGCAAGATATTGAAGATATGTTAAAAATGGGAGTAATCAGGAAGTCTACATCACCCTATGCGTCACCAGTGGTGATTGTAAAGAAGAAAGATGGATCGAATCGCATATGTGTAGACTATAGGAAATTAAATAAGGTCACTGTAACCGACCCTGAGCCAATGGTAACAACAGGGACATATTTCAGAGGCTACATAATAGTAAGTTCCTGTCAAAAATTGATTTAAGTAAGGGTTATTGGCAGATACCAGTAGCTGAAGAAGATATACCAAAGACAGCATTTGTTACTCCCGATGGAACTTATGAATTTTTAAGGATGCCATTTGGAATGAAGAATTCGGGAGCTACTCTGGTGCAGGGAATCAGGAAATTATTGTCAGGTATGGAGGGGTTGGAAGCTATATAGATGACCTGATAGTTTATTCAAGCTGCTGGGATGAGCATGTTCAAGTATTATCTGAGTTGTTACGAAGACTAAGGGCAGCGGACATAACAGCTAGACCATCCAAGTGTGTTCTGGGTGCAATATCAGTAGAATTCCTGGGTCATGAAATTGGACACAATTGGGTGAGTCCGAGTCACGACAACATGGAAAAAATTCGAGAAACGCAAAGACCAGCGACCAAGAAAGGTGTCCGATCATTCTTTGGGCTGGTCAATTACTACAGGGACCACATCCCCTTATTCGCAACTATTGCAGCACCCCTGAGTGATCTACTAAGGAAAGGACAACCCAACAAAGTTGTATGGGGAGAGGCCCAGGAGAAAGCATATAACACTTTGCGGGAATACTTATTGGGCAAACCAATTTTGAAGTTGCCAGACCCACAGAAACCATTTGTGTTGCCGACGGACGCGTCTCAGGTAGGAATTGGAGCAGTACTTATGCAGAATCATGGTGAGAAGCTTCATCCAGTTGCGTATGCAAGTTATCTGATGCAGAAAAGAAATATTCAACTGTAGAAAGGGAATGTTTAGCTACATTGTATGGGGCGTGAATAAATTTCGCCTATATTTAGCTGGTGTGGAGTTCATTTTGCAGACGGATCATAAACCATTGTCTTACCTGGATAAAGCCAAGTTTGCAAATGACAGAGTGATGAGATGGACGATGACTCTGCAAGGATATAATTATCGTGTTGAGGATATTCCTGGACGGGACAATGTGGTAGCGGACTACCTGAGTAGATTGAAGGACTGAGAAACTTTTGAACAGTATAGTAGAATGTTATTCGTTTATGACTGTATTTCATATTTTATTATATTCTACTGTATGTGATTTTCGAATTTATGTATTCAGAGCTTTATTCAGTTCGATTTGATATGTTGTATTGTTTTATTTGAAATTGTTATCGTATTCGTATTATTGACGTCGTTGCTAGTCATGTAATATTATATGTTATAATACTCTTGAGAGGGTAGGCATGTCGCATACGACTTATGTACCACTTCCGTGTCACTGAGAATGTTCTAGAACCGTACTGTTTCTGGGTGGAATATTGTAGATTTTGTTTAGAAACTGGTTGAATAGGTAATAGAACACTGTAGGAGGCAATAGAAGGTAATGGAACATTCTAGAAATTGGTAGTAAGTTCCAGACTCATTATGTATGCTGATGTAATGGTCTATTTATAGACACTGTGGGTATATATAGGGGAGTTGTTCAGCACTGAGTTCAGATCGGAGATCTCGTTGAATTGTATTGGAGTTTAAGTATCTAGTTATTGGAGTAGTGGAGTTTTACCGCGTTATTGTACTTGATGTTTGCAGAGTATAATAATACCAGTACCAGTTGAAACCTCATCTGTTGGCTCCGTGTTCGTATTTTATCATCGCCGCCAGGGAAGTCTTTCTATTACTGTTGCCATTTTGGTATTTGAACCATCACACCTGTACTATACCAATTACGGTAATATTACGTTGCGTGTGACGTTGCGTGTGCGTATGTAATTGTATATACTCTTATATCTACTCTCACATTCCAGAAAGTACACTAGAAAGTCGAGACACGGGAGAAGTACCGTGTTATCCAGTGAAGTACGAAACTCCGCCGTTGACTGAAAAGATTGGTGCGTAGAGTCCTACAAGAGAATTATAGTGAATTGAAGATTTAATATATGTTGAAATGTTGTTTTAGTTTCAGGTAAACATAAAGGGCATGTGAAATGAATATATTTTTCGCGATAACAGTGTTGAAACCAAGAACGCAAACACACATGCAAAACACTATTCTATAAATGTTGTGCCAGTGCCAGTGTGAAAGATTTGTTAATGCATAAGTGAAAAGACTAATAAGACACCTTGCGCCAAATCTGTTTCAAGTAATTCAGAAAATGATCACACATGATTTTTGCAGTCTAAAACACCAGACTATAAGTAGTTCATAAAGTGATGTTTAAAATAACACGTATGCAATGTTTCAATAAATAATAAGATAAATAAAAATAAGTGTTCATGTACAATAACAACAATAGATAGTATCGACAACTTGCTTATTATATCAAATTAATTAGCGTATTTTATAGAATTAACATAGCAACACAATGATTTTAGTATTTTTAATAAACAGCTTTACGTATGCTTGCATTGGAAGTTCATCGCATACCACGAACCAGTCGCAAGTTTGGTGACAGAAGAAATTAAACTTGTACGATGTTGTTTTACAGCTCCCAGGGAATATTGTTGTGAATACGATATAAATAGACATGTAAATGATATGGTAAATAACATTTCTAATGTCAGCTCCTTTTTTTGAAAAGACATTGTAATATGGTCTGTCTTCAGGTGTCGTACAGCTAAGGCATCCACATTGAATTAGCGAAGCTGACCTAGAAAAGTACATAGCCACAAGGCGATACTTAGAAGACTTAATTAAAGATAACAATTGTAGATGTTGAAAAGGAAATACAAATCTTTACTGACGGATCGTCGGAAGAAACCGGTAACACCATGTTATTTTATTCAAAGAGTGCGCTGACCAACAAGTGGCAGTACTTGTTAAATAAATGAATGAATGAATGAATGAATGAATGAATGAATGAATGAATGAATGAATGAATGAATGAATGAATGAATGAATGAATGAAGAAATGCAGAAATGAAGAAATGAAGAAAAGAAAGACTGAAGAAATGAATGAAGAAATGAATGACTGAAAGAATGAAGAAAATATATAAAGAACAAGTGTCATCAATTACTTTTAAAAGATGTTATCTACGCAATATTTCACTGTGGCCATTAACGAAAAATTCTAGTCATTAAATCTAATCCCTTGGCAAAATACTAAACTCCAAAACAATCCAAATATAAAAGCTAATTACCTGAAAAACACTTAACTCATATTCGTGATTCGTGTCACACGTCCCAGGGGATAGTTAATGTAGCACTTGTCAGTACATTTAAGGGCTGCGTGACCTACGTGAACCACAACGAATTAGTGACCTATTTATAGTTAAATTGAGACCGTAATAGTGACAATGCGTCTTAAATTATTTCTATTACTATAAGAGTAATAAGTTTTACGAATTTTACGAGTCAGTGACAGTCTAGAAAATTTGTCTTCATGAATGCCAAATAATCATCTACTCGCGACAATTAAACACTTTACATACTGTGAAATGTATTATGTGTACACGTCTGGTGATTGATTACATGCGTACATGATTCAGAAGTTGAGTTGAAACGAGTGTCTACAATCATATGTGTCCAAGGTCTAGATATTCCGAATATTGTTACACACCGTTTATTCCGTGTTCATACTAACATTGTATATCATGTATTTTCATAATCATTTGCTGGCTATTCACATTGAGTTATGTCCTATGAATTCACTCATATTGAATCTGTCATAATTGTTACATTATTATTAATTATTATTATTATTAAGTTTTAACATGTTTTTAGCCATAAATGATTTTAATAAAGAAAATCTGTAAACCTATTCCATGGAAATCCATTTTACATAACAATGAATATCGAGCCTTATAAATATCGACATATCATTTTTGTGTGGCGGTTAAACAAACACTTATTTTTGTAGATGTCTGACTCATTTGTTAAATTTCATCAATTAAAACTACATTCTCGAGAAAATCTGATAAATTGATTCGATGGCAGGAAACTACACTAAACAAAAACATATCTACTTGTTCCGATTGTTTGTCCATGACTTTTTATCGAGATGACTTACGCTAATTTTGTCTATACTAGTAGTTAGCAGGCTTTCTAAATTCTCGACACGTTAAGTTCGGCAAATGGAGCTTGATTCTATTACATTACATCATGGAACATCTGGAATTTGAACCATAGTTCACAATTGTTTTTCACTTGATACATAAACTCAGCATTGTATTTATTTATTTATTTATTTATTATGATGTTTTTTTTTTAAATTAACATATACGGTTCTACTGCAGGTAGAATGGTTTAGATGACACCATCGATGACACGGTGCGATAATAAAGAAAATCACCACCTCTTCTCGCTACTGTATTTTTTTTTTGGTGACATTAACATGTCTTGAAGGCAACTAAACATGAATTGCTTATATTATATGTGCAAACTGCTGTCCAGATCCATTTTTTATTCAATTAAAACCAAAACAATGCACAGTGAATATTTGCATATGATGCAATAGCTGAAACCGAATGATATTCATCAAATTTAAACTGCCATGAGCCATCAAAATTTTCCAACCATTTCCAATCTATTTTATAATATATATTGCTTGACACAATTTGACAAATTATGTTGATACAAGCCGTGTATATAATTAAATTGTAGAAAAAAATTATAGTAATTATAACGTAAGGTAAATTCCACATGCAAATTACGCTAATATTACTTTGCTTTGTAATTATGCATTGTGAGGCACCCGGTGATTTAGTTTGCCGTCAATGAATCAATTATTTCTCAGCATTTTGTTACAAATAAAGATCTGAATATGAATTACATTAAAATATAACTTGTAGTTGAGCAGCGTTATATTACAGAAACATAAAATTGACTTAACATTATAAAATATCTCAGATGACACAGGTAGATGTATTAGCAAACTGTAGTTTACATTCAGTAGTGTAATCTGTGAGGTGAAATGCCCATTTCTGTGACAGTTGTTACTATGACAGTTATCATATTCACGCGCCGTATTCATTTTGGGATTATTTTTCCTATTGTTGTTATTTATTATTTTTGCTTCAATCTATGTTACGTCTTGTCTAGGAATGTCTGTGCTTTCCTGCTGCCAACCCTACAATGCCTATATACAGAACATTATGAAAAAAATAGGTTTGAATTTTTAGTTTTCAATGTATGTATTTCCATTTGTATGTATATTCAATAGATTCTGTACATCGATAACTTGAATATATGTTGTATATGTAAGCATTTATGATCGGTAGTGTAATGTTTTGTTACACACATTATATGCAATGTATCCTCCAATGTATCCTGCACTCCTCAACTCTTGAAAACGATACAGTTTTAGGCAAGTCACTTCTGTTGATTCCGCCGCACAAATTGATATATTTAGTCATTAAATTCAACTGATACAAAGTGCCACCGTGTTATCTTCTTCCAAAACTAATAATAAAGTGAAAAGGATAGAATAGTTGAATTCCTTGCACTGTGCCATCAAAAGTCGGGTTGACGGATCCGTGAAATTCACTGACACTATAGAGCTCGTCAAATATGAGAGATCAAATTAGTTTTATATAACACACCAAGCTCAAAACTTTAGGAAATAAACCATTGTTTGAAGTCAGAGAGGTTTTGAGCTTCGTGTGTTATATACAAAAACTAATAATATTTTTTTTTCTCCAGATTCTGTAATTGACCCATTATGGTAATTCTGTTACGTGACATGCATAGTAATGTACGCACTATATGCTACTATCATTGAATTTCACGTTTGATTGCATATGGTGTATTATGACGCGGAAATTACGCAGTTTAAGATTACTGTGTAATATCAGATGAAGGAAAAAGTTATATAAGACGCCTCCACACCTTCTAGAGCTGATGAATGGCATCATTAACATATGCTAATTTGCATCATGATGTCATCAGGTTTACTTATTGATGATTGGATCGGATTGAAAAATCAAATGACTTTAAAAAAATAGAAACCCATATGACCAGAAATTAGAAACAATGTTTAGGAAGACATTTATCATATACTTACTTCATCTAGATATTTGCATTGCCTAATGCAGTGTGTATATTTCTACATTTTTATAAAAATGCATGTCTAAAATTAATAGTTCTCGTTTTTCCGGGAGCCAACTAACAGTTATTGCATTATGTTTATGTTATTCTCTGAACACAACGTGAATAGAATTGCTGGGATTACCGGCTTCACACACATCGGCCAACACCACAGGATTATCATAGAACAACATGGTGAAATAGAGTCTATATTCAGGCTGCTTTGAATTACGTTCACGAGATACTATTATAACGAATGATCGTGCATTTCAAAGATCGTATTTTCCATCTGTCATATTGTCATTATAACAATTGTGTCTGATGTCTGTAGAATATGGAATACGTCGTAATGTCGCGTATGTTGAAAACCGTTTTTGACAAATTCATTTCTGATTACCTGGTGATTAGAGCACACGGTGAGTACACGACTCCAAGCGTTGAATGGATATACATAGTACGGCAGTAGTTTTATATCGGCTGTGACATCGGTTGCATCAAATACCTTACGGTGATGTATTGAAGGAACGTGTTTTTATAAAATTTAATTTCCGAACTAAATGAAGAACAAGTAGTAAACCAGTAGGCATATTAGCGATCCGCTAGGGCCACAAACAATCATTTTGTTTGTCGTTGCCCTGGCAACGCTGGGACAGGAAATCTTTGTCATTGTTGTCCACCTAACTAGAGTGCAGGTGTGGCCAGCCTATCAAGTTTGAACAAAATGTTAATACGTGCAGAAATACAGACAAGCCGAAATACTGGTCGACTCTCTTCTAAACTTGACAATACTTACTTTGAACCGACTTCAGAAAATGACTTTATGAACTTGGTTGCTTGATCTGATCACATAATGGACTTGAACGTTCAATGAGCTCCAAGACACGGTAAAGTTGGATGCCTTATAGACATTTGAATGCTCGACGAACTAAGTGATGAAATATTCAGTCATATAATCACTGGCCTCAAAACAAAATGGCAACTTATGACACACACTCAGGCAGAACAGAATGAGATATTTTCGAATTGTTTACTCAATGATTTACTTCGTGCAAAACCAAGGTTACACGTTCAGGGTTTGGGTGTTGTCATGGTAATGATGGACATATTGATTCCAGCTCAAATTTTTTTGCAGCATTATATATACAATAGTGACGTTGGGAACACACTCTAACACAGTATGACATCAGTTCTGGCTGTTGTCATGGCAACGTTGGGACAGGATTTGTTTCAGATTTCCCCCACCTCACCAAGTACAGAAGTCAACTTTGATTGTCATTTCCATCATAATACTTTCAAAAAATAACAAATTTACATAAAAAAGAAGCGTGTCACAATAACATGGTAGCAGTTTTACTCCGTCCATGTTCTTTTTTTTGTTTCACGGTGAGACACAAATAAAATAAAACTATGTTGAGTAAATGACCGATTTCTAAATAATATTTTCAAAATGAAAAAGTGTGTGTTACTATCGTATCTTACATATGCCCTGTCAAGTCGTCAAACAATATGGTTGTCATAGTACGGCATAACTCGGCATAAGTCCCTTGTCAACTATGGATTACTCGAACGCGGTGTGCTCCTCAATCTTAACGATGTCTGACTGGATACTTATTATGGTCTATTGATTGTGGCACCACAGTTTGCTTAAACCCTATAGCCTACTATGCTTTATACTATAATTTTCAACCCTCGTGTGATGTATTATTATTTTTTTGTCTTTCAAAAACGAGGGGTGGTTTAAAGCATTATTCATCAACATACTAAACGATGGGCGTTCTGTACATAGTTGGAAAGAAATAAAAAAAAAAATGGAATCCGGGTGATGATTTTTCTCAGTTTTATTGAGTATTATTGAGCCACACTGCTAAACGCGGTTCACCGTGTCTTATTTCCCACAGACAACACTATAGATACATGAGAGTGAGTCGCAATCAATTTGATTCACCGTTTTAAAATAATGATCGGCGCATATGGTATTCACAAAGCTGAGTCTGAATGTCAGACAATCCGTTGCTTATTTTCAGAAGCCGGTTCGTAACACATCAATGAAGATATTGTATCCGCATTAGTATTAGTCTTCTCAGTGCTTTAAAACCTTTCTACGGTGTGAATACTGAGAGGATGGGGTGACCACTTTAACAGTCGACTCTTAATTACACTTGTAATACATTCCTTTGGGACTCAAGTCTGTAATGTCCACTACACGGTTACTATGCCTCCTTGATTAGTTAATCAGCAAAACACAAACTCGTCATGAAATATTTATACCATCATTACTCTCCAATATCGAATCACTATTGTGCTTAAATGGATACACAGGCGGAGGTTGATTACGTGTGTCGAATCAATGAGTATGTGTTTATGAATATATATAAATGCACGATATATAATATTCTTGGTAATAAAGCTATGGTTACTTGGTTCGTGTATACGTGTTGGTGATTTATTTATTTATTTATTTATTTATTTATTTATTTATTTATTTATTTATTTATTCATTTATTCATTCATTCATTCATTCATTCCATTCATTCATTCATTCATTCATTCATTCATTTATTTATTTATTTATTTATTTATTTATTTATTTATTTATTTATTTATTTATTTATTTATTTATTTATTTATTTATTTATTTATTTATTTATTTATTTATTTATTGATTTATTTATTGACAAGCTGATCGCACACGACTATGTACCAAGCTCTTTCAGAGATGAGGGCGCAAAATGCATTTTTAAATCATCTGGGTGGAACATAACATATTTGCCAAACATTATAATATCCAATATATGTCCATTTTGAAACACAATAATGAATTCAGAAATACCATTATTTTCGACCGTGCTGCGAATATGAAAGGCGAGCTTTTTGTAATTTGTGATGTTGCTGGAACCAATATGATGGCCTATGCACGCAAGCCATTTTATTCGTGAATTGGGTATCAGTGTAGATAACCGGCACTTTGTCTACTGTAGAAGTTGTTGTGTGTGATTTAATGGATTCTACTCAGTTACAGCGCCACCTAGTGATGTCGATACCTCTTCCTAATAATTAGCTCAACTGGTGCATTATGGGTAATATAATTGGCTGATATAAACCGGGCTTCCCGCATCTGCCTCATCATACGGTATTATGTGAAACTATGGAGGTAATTTGGTGACACATGATATCGTAGTGAAACTTGTTTTGGTTTGTGTGTCACCTTGATCGACTCAATTTATGCACTAAAGTACTGCGCATAACACTTAGCATGTGCGTTGCGTTATCATTGAATATAACGGGTAAAAATGTTATATTGCAATTTGTTTAATGAATGACGTAGTTCTCTATACATGTACCAACGCGAGAGGACGGTTACAATTTTTTTTGTTTGTGCCAGGCGACAGTTCAGTACATTGAGTGTCATTGTTGTTTTCTCCTGACTTTTTTTTTGTATGTGCAAATGCAAGTACTAGTGCTGACACGTAGTCATGTTCATGTTTGGGACTACATGACAGGGCTGTGTGGCCATCATCATCTATCACGGCGTCAACCAGGCTCGGTCGAACACAAGCACTTGCAGATCTTAACCAAGATTCCCCCAAAGTCGTATTCGTTATTGAATGAATATTGACCAGTGGAATTGCCCTTCCCATTGAACTTTAGTCTACCGATCATGAGTCTGGTGCGACCATCACTATGCTACTAGTGACCAGTTACAATTATTTTACGCTTGAAAGATGTAGCGAACTTTTCACTTTTACAACTCTCTGCTACAAAATGAAATCCATATGTTTTTGGGAGATGTATACATGGGAAATTCACTGTCATAAAATCAATGTTTATGTGAAGTTGAATATTGTTTATGACTTTAAGACGAGTATTTTTATACACGGTCTGTTTTTCTTCCTCGATACCATTGTAGGTGTGTTGCTAACAAAGAAAACATGTCCGTGAAATCCTAATAAACTTGTCTACTAATGTGAAGTGGGTTTTCAAGTAGTGTTTTCTGTTCCATAGCAAAAACACTTCCTTGACAACGACATTAATTGCATTTTTCTGCATGTACGTTCACAATACAAATGTTTTATAAATCCAAATATTATGTATTCATTTATTTGTATAATCTTGCACAATTATGGTCGTCCAAGTGTTTCAAAAATGGCTAGATTAAATCGAGGACGCTATTTTTATTTCGTGCACGATAAAACTCATTTGGGTATGCTGAATTTATATTCGACAACGCTAAATTTTCATTGGTGCACGCTAAATTTTCATTGGTATGAGTTAAAATTATCGAACATGCTAAGTTCCATTGGTAACGTTAATAATATAGCGCCAGCTAAACTTGGATTCGATAGTGCTGACAAAATCGAGAGCGCTAACAAAAATCGATAGCGCTAACAAAAATTCGATAGCGATAGAAATTTTCTAGGGAGCTAATTATTGCACACAAAGTTAAGGTGTCTCAATCTTTAACCCAGAAATAATATTTGTAAATCTAGGCCATTGTTTGCAGCGCGCGTTTCTGAATGGAGCCGATTTTGAAAGAACTTGGGATGGAATCCCTTCTATCCCATTTTATTAAGGAAGAGGTAAGGGAATGTCGATTTTTTTACTAGTTATACTTTACGTATCAGGCGTAATTTCGTTTTGGTCACGAGCGAAAGAACTGCGTACAGAAGAAATGTCCGGACATCGGGACAAGATGTACGTTGTTTCTGTTACAGTCACTTGTTACCTATAACATAGAGCTAGAAAGCTCCTAGCTGCGGTTCCGTAGCTCTTTGGTGCGACCTACAATCGAATTTCGCCCTAACAATTTCATTTGGACGTCTTCTTTTTAATTTTGTTGTTGTACGTCGAACATGAGCCGGTCAGAGTCAGTCACGTAAATAATGCGGTCGGCAACATAGGGCTATGATTCCACAGCTAGAAAGCTCCATGCCTATAACAAGTCTTTTATTAACAATCTGAGGTCCGTACCGCCCCTACTACGCATAAAAATAGACTATAGTCCGATTGTTAATAAAAGACTTGTTATAAGAAACAAGTGACTGTGCTTTCTGTGATTTTGAAGCAGACGTGTATAATGCCAATTTTAGTCACGGCGATTCCGATGAGAGTAGAATTATAATCAAAATCTTAAAAATGGTAAACATGGCAATAAAATGAGAACATATAAATTGTTTAAATCGTTTTTGAAAATAGAAACTTACCTGACCGAAATAACAAACTTCAGCCTTCGGAGAATTGTGAGTAAATTTAGGCTTAGTGATCATAATTTAGAAATTGAAAGAGGCAGACAACAACGACCAACAATTCCTGCGGATGAGCGATTTTGTAAAAAATGTAATACAAATTCAGTTGAGGACGAACAACATTTTATCCTAGATTGTGAATTTCTCAATAAAGAAAGAGGGGAGCTGTTTCAGGAAATAGGAATTAAAAATAAACTAAATAAAACAGATAATTTCATTAAAATAATGACGTGCTTCATACCCCTGGCAAAGTTTCTAAATAAGGCAAAACAGAAATCAGGTATATGATAGCTATCACCTTTACATTGGGAGAATCCTGTAACTATCCTTAATTTGTTTTTCCTATTAAGCTTTTAACATCTTTTATTTTTAATTTTATCTTATAGTCTAGCTACTGTATTTTTTCTTATGATTTGTATTTTATTTACCATACTGCGCCCTCTGATGGCATAGTAGTGTAATAAAGTTATTATTATTATTATTATTATTTTTACCAGATCTTAACTCACCAAAAACAAATAATTTCTTTAATTTAAAAGTATTAACGACGTGACATGGGCACGTTTTTTCTGTAGATTTAGACTTGTTTTCAATTTACATTATCAAACAAGGGGTGTCAACAGTCAATGTCATAAAGCTGGCGATGTTATAAATGCCTCATTAATATACATTTTTATAAATCTGAATGAATGGTAGCAATCATATTCAAAATCAAAATGAGGTGCAGTTAACTCGCTCATTGTAATTGATGAGTGGTTTGATTTTCCATGGTGATTTAACCCCTTCCCTCCAAATAAACTTCTACAGATTTGTTGAGTAATCATGACTTTTGGGGTATTTCAATACCAGTATTTCAATAAACAATATTATTGTTCAACTATATTTATTTACCTCACACAGATACATAAATACAACAAGTCATTGTCAATGGCATAGTCCCTGTCATGTTTTTAGTGACTGTCAAACAATGAAAAGCATAGTCAAATCATGTTTAAATATTGGGATAGTATTTAGCATATTAAAACAATGCTTGATCAATAATCAACGTGCACACTGTGGTGCCATCAGACGTGCCTAAAAAACAGTTGATGACATGTTCAAATTTTGCAATTTTATCCACTGACAAGGCTGGAATGGTTGATTTTAACCAGTAACACATGCAAAAACATATAAATACTTCTTGCATTTCTCAAAAGTTTGCCAACTTTCTTTCGGAAGGAAGATTTCAGGACTTGCATCCATTTGAAGGGAGTCAAAAATTCATCATAAAAATTTTATATTCGAAATAAATATAATAATATATATGAAATAAAGTCACAAACATCATTCAGTCATGCTCTACTTTAATTTTCAGCTAGTTCACAAAACTAGAAATAAAGAGTACTACTTAGGATGCTGAGATGTTTGATGCAGTTATATTGCAATACATTACGTTTAATACAAAATTTTATTTACAGATAACCCCAGAAATGGTGTCTTCATTGACAGCCGACGACTGGTTAAAGATTGGGGTTACCATCGGAAAAAGATTAAAAATTATTGAAAGGTGTAGAGCTTTTGTAGGTGGGTGATCTTCATTCTTGTCAATCAACTGTGCAAGGACTGTTTACATTGAAACTGGTCTGAATTATGTATTCTTCTCTGACAACTTTGATAATTTTTATCTAGAAAATGAAGAAGAAGGAGAAATTGAAAGAGAAGTTCCAAATATATTTAGAAGACGAGAGTCTGTGTCATGCCGTGCAACAGAAGCAGGTTTGATGGCCAATAAAGCCATTGATAAATTAAAGTGGTGTAAAAAGAAAGAAAGGCTTCCGTAAAGGCAGAGACAAAATCATCTCAGCCCCCAAAAAGTTTGCATCTGTGAAAGAAGAGCAGAAGCGTCTCATAGCATTAGCATGTCCAGTAGACACAGATGATGATGATGACTATGATAGAAAAGTGACCAAAGACAAAATATTATTTGATGGAATGTGGTGTTTAAACATGATTTTAGTGAATCTGAAATCAGGGAGGAAATAGTTGAGCAACTGAGGTTGAAATGTAATTCATTTACAGATTTTTCTTGTGTTGTTTCCTCTGATTTTTCCTTCACACGTGTAATTAACCACAAAATACATACTATTGATGGACACCCAAAGCTAGATGATAAAGGTATCACCAAAGTATATCCCACTGGCAGTGTGTATGTGCAACTAAAGAAGGATTTCAGGGTTTTCAGTGTAAGGAAATATACCAGTAGTTTTTATAATATATCTCTGTATAGATTAATTTCATGCAGTGTAAATTGTTATGTACCAATTACAATAACAAATACAATGTCATAATGACAATTTGTATTGCCACTGATTTTTCTGTGCATGTGTTTTTTCAGATAAACAGTGATGAGGAAGAACAACCTGACAAAAAGATGAATAACGAGCAGATAAATGAGATAGTGGTTAGTGTGTTATATTGGTTTGACATAGTTAATTAATATGTATGCTATTATAAGTTAATAGCATCTAAGATGTAAGAATTCTAAAGTCACTAATTACTTTTGTTCATGTTTATTGGATTTCATCATACATATTTATGTTTGTACCGGTAGAAGCCAGATAGTCAGTCTAAAACATCTACTATCGACCCATCTACATCTGGTTCTTCTACTACTCCTGGTTCGTCTCTTATACCTCTAGCTGGTCCACATACTGATACTTCTGGTACATCTGTTATCCCTTGTGTTTCTGCCATCCCTGGTCCATCTGTCATTCCTGGTCCATCTGCTATGCCTGGTACACCTACTGTACCTGGTGCATCTGCTATACCTGTCATACCTGGTACATCTGCTCTACCTGGTACATCTGCCATACCTGGTACATCTGCTCTACCTGGTACATCTGCTCTATTTGGTACATCTGCTCTACCTGGTACATCTGCTCTAACTTGTACATCTGCCATACCTGGTACATATGCTCTAACTGGTACATCTGCTCTACCTGGTACATCTGCTCTATCTGGTACATCTGCCCTATCTGCCATACCTGGTACATCTGCTCTAACTGGTACATCTGTCATACCTGGTACATCTGCCATGTTTGGTACATCTGTCATACCTGTTACATCTGCCTTACCTGGTACATCTGCCATACCTGGTACATCTGCCATACCTTGTACATCTGCCATACCTGGTACATCTGCCATACCTGGTACATCTGCTCCACCTGGTACATCTGCTATACCTGGTACATCTGCCATACCTGGTACAACTGCCATACCTGGTACATCTGCCATACCTGGTACATCTGCTCCACCTGGTACATCTGCTATACCTGGTACAACTGCCATACCTGGTACTTCTGATATGCCTGATCCATTTATATCGCAGGTATTTATCTATACTATATTGATATAGTACATAATTTATTTATTGTTAGCCAGTATTTAAGTACATATAAAAACTAATACATGAAAGTATGCATGTATAAAACTAAGTGTCTGATCATGTTGTCCATTTTAGTAGCCTTGGCGATAGAAATTGCTTCCTTGTCCACTTACAATTATCACATGAGAGCCAGCTGTCTACAACTTTTAGAAGAACTATTGTTGGGCTTGACTAACCAATAATCACATAGCTCTTTATTGCTATGTTCACACGGCCATTTTTGCTGGCTCGATAAATGCTGTTATGTGAACGTAGCATATATTGTGATACAATGTGTGTTCATTTCTGCTAAGAAAAATTAGAAATTAAGCCTGTTTTAAAGCTGTAGTTTGTGAGTCAATTTTGGATAAAGCCAGTGGTTGTTACTGGCTACTAGTATATTATTTGCTTGATAACTGGAAGTCAGAAGGTAAATATCCATCTCTTCTTTCTCTCTTCTATCTTAGGAAAAATTGTTGACATTAAATAGTGCATTTCCGGATATGCCAATAATGAAGATCAGGAAATTACTTGAGGATCAACGGGGAGACATGGACAGAGTGGCAAATTTCTTGTTAGATGTGACAAGTAAGTGGATAACCCATAAAAAAAATTCAGGATACCGTAACCTGGCAAACAACATATTGTTAGGTTATAACTTAGGTTGTATTTTCTCTCTGGTCAGTTTGGAAATAATAAATCAAACAACATGTTTATTCATGAGAAGGCCTATAGACCATGTTTATTCATGAGAAGGCCTATAGACCATGTTTATTCATGAGAAGGCCTATAGACCATGTTTATTCATGAGAAGGCCTATAGACCATGTTTATTCATGAGAAGGCCTATAGACCATGTTTATTCATGAGAAGGCCTATAGACCATGTTTATTTTGAATTTAGCAACCTAGCTGTGTCTGCTGTAAATTTGAAAGATTATAAACTCCTGTTGAGAGTCAAGTACTTTCGATCTAAACAAGTGAAGTTGCATCTGCCAACATGCTTTAGTTTTGTTTGTGGGTGTTGTATCATTTACTTCTATTTTGTAGCCTCTGGTGAAGTTTCTGATATTGTAGTTTCAGATAATAGTGATGATGATATTGATCACTATGGGACAGTGAATATGAGACTTGCAGGTATGTTTTTTTTTGACACACCTATTAAATGCAGTGTTTTATTTGCATGATTCATCAATACTAGTATTTGTTTGTTGAAACATGTTTGATTACTAGGTGTTGATTTCTCTAAACCCTTTCAACTGTTGGGATTTATGAATGTAACAGTGCAACATCTGGTTGGAATACACATATGTATATCATGGATTGTGCCTCTGGTGTCAATGAGTGTACTCATGAATGTAACCTGAATGTAATTGAATTTTATTGAAAGTATGTGATAAGTAACTGTCTTGTCTGCCTTTCTTCATTAGTGGGTTATCTAAACATTCTAAAAATAATTTGCAATGAATTGATAGCTCAAAACTCGGTAGGGAGGATAAGTGAACATGTCAAATTTAGAGCAAGCAGAAATGTCAATATCATGATACTAGTAATACATTTATTTCCAATACATTTATAACATATTTGAGCTTTCTTTAAAATCTAATTTCCAATATTTATCTCAAAATATTGTATCAGCCTTGTTGATGGCCATGTTAGTGTAACACACATTGTAATGGTCACTATCTAAGTTTTGATAGATTGAATGCAGTACATTAGAGTCAACAAAGATCTAAACTAACTGGTGTACATAATACAAAGAAAAAAAATACCTTCTTGATATCACTGATGTTCAACTCCATATGACTTTAACCAGAGTTAGTAATCATTGTTTTAAAATTGAAACAGACATAAACAGATTGCAGTTAATTCTAGAATATGTGATCAATGTACACAAAACAAAAATGAAAACACTCTCTTATGAATTGCCCAGCATAGTGTTATTACACATAATATGTTCCTGCAAATATACTAGCACTATGCCACTGTACAGTGACATTTAACAGTATTGGTACATTATTTTATTTATTTCAGATGACCCAATACAGGCATTATCATTTTACAGGCGAATTCAGAAAGATGACAAAGCTAAATCAACCAAATTTTTGATTGAAAGAGATGATGAGGATATTGATATAAACCTAATAAGCCTATATAAAGGATCCATAAATATGTCATCCCCATTGAAGGTTCGGTTTGTAGGTACCGTAGGTTAAGATATCCCATGCACTTTTTACTATATTTCAGTTTCAAAAGGTATTGCAAATTGTGTTGATTGTTTTCATTTCATTTCATTTGTATTTGATATTCACTACATTTGTTGTCTTATATCAATGTTTTTAATAGGTGAATTGGGAGTTGGACTTGGCCCTTTGAGAGAATTGTTTGACATTCTGAGTGATCGATTATCACATGGGTTTCATTTGCCTGATTTATTGACAGGTTAGTTCCACAGTATAGGCACACTGCATAATTAATGATACGTGAAGGGAACAGAAAGTTAATTCTAAGTAATTTACAGACAGGTACAAACAAAGTTCGTAATTGCAATACAAATACAAAATCTTGAAAATGCTTTGGCCATTATTTATATTGGAAAAGGTTTTGGTTCAATTCCATACTCAATTAGATATTCTTTTCAAATGTTTTAATTAATTTTTAAGGCTTGTTTGGGTAAATTTTGAGACTGGGTCTTTATAAGAAACTCACAATGCACTAGCATACAACATACGATACCGATACAACTGGTCAATTTGGTACTGAGGACCTGACTGATAGATAAAGTGAAAAAATTAATTCAACATTTCAACAAAGATAGCAAAAAGCTGATTTTAATCTAAGATTTGTGACTCTGATTCTTGCTGGAAGGGGGACACTATGGTACCAATTTTTCTCAAAATTGGGATTGAACTTTGACCTACTTCTACATGTCTCAGAATCCCCAAAAAATTAGACATAGTGTTTACATGGCCAGATATTTTTATGAAGTTTTCTGAAAAGCCTTTTTAAAGCTTTCTTTGAGATTATAGATTGACAGTTGTACATGTACATGTTGTAATATGTAGATTAATCTGCAATTAGTTTATGGTGTTTCTAAAAGTACTTGTTGTAACATAGCACAATGTCTGTAAGTGTAAGTAAGTAAATCTCTATTGCTATCGTATCCCATTTGAGATCTTGACATGAAATACAATAAAGTCAGATACATGTAATAAAAAAGAAAGAAAAAAACAAATAAAAGGAAATACTAATAATACTGTAAATAAATTAAGTAAATACATATCTCAAAATAAGAAATAGTAAATGAATAATTGTAATACAATGCATAATGTAAATAAATTTAAATTTGTGTGTTTTTGAGGCAGCTGGTACTGAAGTTATTTTTTGATTTTCTGCTCTCTAAGCATAAAGCAAGTATAAATGTGTTTTGAAACGTCTTTAATTATGTGATCGTTTTTATTATTCAATATGTTTATTAATGTCTCTCCATACATTTTATGTTTAGTAAAAAGGCTGGTTCTTTCTTTATCATATAGCTGGCACGTGAAAAGAAAATGTTTCTCATCTTCAATTTCTCCAAGATCACAGACAGGACATATTCTATCAGAGATGGAGATGTTTTTGTATCTGCCTGATTCAATCTGTAAACGGTGGGCACTTATTCTAAATTTAGTCATTGCAGCACGATATAGTGGATGTTTAATTATTTGGAGGCATTTCTCAAAAGAAAAATCAGTTTTTATTTCTCTGTATGTTCTCAATTTGTTTTTGTGATGCACGCCCTTATCATCATCAAACATGCATTCTTTACTTTTTTTCTGGAATTGCATTTTAAGTTTTTCTGTAATGTTTTCAATAACATTATTTCTGTATTTAATTTCTCCATCTTTCCAGATATTACTTTTCACACCAGATACCCAGTTTTGAGTGCCAGAGTCATGCATCTTTATATCTAGCTTGTGTGCTTCATATACTAATGTATTTTCAGGCATTTCTTGAACCCTCATCCAATATTTGATCAATTGTTTTATACCCTGTATTGTAAGAGGGTACCTCCCTAATTCAATTAAACATGGCAAGTTTGAGGCTCTGCTGTTCACATTCAATAAAAACTTGCAGAATTTGGTATGGAGTTTTTCCATGGGTGTTGTCAAATTCCAGAGCTGTTTTGTGTGTGCAATAATATCACTATCTTTATGGTGATTTCATTCTCTTTTAGGTGTTAGTAAAACACGCCTTTTTGATGGTCAGGACAACCATCTGGTTCCAACGACTAACTCAGCAGTTCTTGAGAATGAAATTATGAAAGTCACTGGCAGGATGATTGGCCATGGAATTTTAAATGGTTTGCCCATTGTATATGGTATATCACCAGCGATAACTAGCTATATGATTAATGGTGATTGTGGTACAAATATATGCATCGATGATGTTCCAGACTTGGATGTTCGTGAAATCATAATTGCGGTATGCAACTTATTCTTTTTTGTAAAACAAGATGAATTCCTTTTTTCAGCTTCGCTCTGAACGAAGTTGAGCGGAGCTTGTAGTATTACTGATTGCCGGTTGGCGGCGGCGGCGGCGTCATCAACTTTACATTTTCAACTTCTTCTTAAAAACAAAATGTATAGCTGTGAAAATTTCTAGGAAGGTTCCTTGGGTGGTTCTCTCTCAGATTTATTCATGTAAAAATCTTAAATTCTCAATTTTTGGTGAATATTTTTGTTATTTTTGGTAAAAACTGATATTTTCATCTACTTGTTAAAAACCGCAAGTCTGATTGTTTTGATAATATATATATATAGGTACTGTAAAATGACTAATTTTCACTGGGTTTAAATTTCACTGATTTACCATTTCAGGCATATTCAGTGGGTTTTAAATTCACGGTTTCGTCATTTAGATAATGTGTCCTATGCTAAATTTTACATATTCACTGTGTTTTAATTTAGCGCATTTTTCCAGTCAGCGAAATAAGCTAAATTAAAACCCAGTGAATAATTACCCCCTTTACAGTACCTCAGGTAGACCTCTCTCAGATTTGTTCATTTTGTGAAGATATATCGTTCTTCAGTTATCTGGTTTTGATAAAAAGTTATATTTTTCGAATTTTTGTTGAAAACAGCAAGTCAGACTGCTTTACTATACATATTGTTCATTTTCTAATGATATCTTCAGTTCTTAAATTGAAATGTTCATTGATAACAGCGGAGCTATCTCAGCCGACAGTTTGCTAGTTTTTGTGAAAAGTTTATATTGATATTATTATGAAAAAATATCTTGTTGTTACCCTTATTAGATGATTGATGAGGCTGACATGCCAACTAAAGTTATACCTGATGAATTAAGAGTGAGATGTCAACCACTGCTTGATCAGGCATCATTGCCGTTTATGTGTAAAAATAATATAGCATGGATTATTCACAGATTGCTTGTTCACCAGGTATGTATGTTGCCAGTTGTTAGTTGGTTTGTCAGTAAATCAACGATGAATCATTGATCAGTTGTGTGTGTAAAGTATGGATTCAAGTATTATAGTGCCTCTGGGTAGTTATTACTTTTGGTGAGTAAACAGTGCAAGTCATGCATTAAGGTAGCGAGACTATTATTTGTGTTGAAAATTACGATTTTCACATTTATTTATTAATTGATGAAATGCACTATAAACTTTCATGTGATAAAGTCAACATAACATAGAATGTCATGTAAGTTAGTTAAAATGTAGATTTTCTGAAGGGAAGCAAGGCAGCCTCAGTAGTGTTTTCCAAAATCAACAACACAGGTTTAATCTGTGTGCCTATAAGTTTCAAAGATAAACTCAAGACAAAGCAATGTTAGGATGTGTTATCAGTAG